>NC_087213.1:35998228-36080728 GCF_015104395.2 Macrobrachium nipponense
TTAATTTATGTATTTCCTTCGGCCAACCCCGCTCCTCTGGACACATTTCCACAGCTCCTTCATTCTCATTCACCAGGAATCTCTCACCGGAACATACTTCGGCCGGTACGCTAATCTTTCTCACACTAGAAACTTTACCATGAACAATTTAACACTCGAAAACTTTCTCTTTTCATTCTCATTCTTGCCTATTTTTGGACCTTTTGCACTAACTATCATCAGTGTATTCCTTTTGCCACGCAGTCGTACGCAGACAATTCTCAAACCAACGTATTTTCATTGTCACCCATCTGCCAAACTCTGTCGAATCTACAGATGTTTCTCTTTTACTGGCAATGCGTCCCTCTGTCATCCCGGTGTCAGTCACTCTTTGTCCTTCCTCAAAGAGAGTGTAAGAAACACAATGTGCAGGTACTTCATGTAAAGTAAATGCTCCAGTTAGGTAGTTCGTAGAATAAGTTCATTATCATTATGATCTGATAAATTCTCTATTTCATTCCGTTGAGTCTAAATGTTTCTTTTCCTTAGGATTATTGTTGCCTTAAATATCTCATTTTTGCACCTTATTCAATAATCTCTCTCTCTCTCTCTCTCTCTCTCTCTCTCTCTCTCTCTCTCTCTCTCTCTCTCTCTCTCTCTCTCTCTCTCTCTTGTAAGAGAAAATGAGAATGCAGGTAGTTCTATCAGGAAAGAGAGCGATTTGCAATTGACTATATTTCTTGCCAAACTAATAAAAGTCTAATAAGATTGCCTGTGTATCGAACTTCCTTTAGGAAAGGTCAGATTACTAAAACAGAATTGGGAAGTAGGAGTTGCAACGTTTTATTCTGCATGTTCCATTCTTGGGCTTGGAGAATAAGCAATTACATAAATGTACGTCATTTATGCATTTACACTAATCGAAAATTTGGTTATCTCTCATTTCGTATGCTCTCTCGGTAAAAACGAAGTTAATTCCAAATGGATACACGTATTTAATTTAAATATAAAGTTTTAATACCCATCTGACTAAGCGCATAAATCTAGTAATTGATATTCCCAGCAGATCACACGGGAACAGTCATTGGTCCATGTAGCAGGATGCGTGGTTTTTCATCAATTCCAATGTTCGATAATATTAATTAGAACCGAAACGAGGGAAAAATGATACAACATGTGAGTCATTAGAACTAAGATTGTGTTCATTTTCTGATTTTTAAAGCAGTTTAGTCAATGAACGTAGACACCGATGACATGTCACGGGTGTGAGACGAATGCTTGTATGGGATGGAAACAACAGCCATTATATTGTTGGAATAGTGTCATTTCCCGGGAGACCATTTCAAGTTTTAAGTGACCATACTTTACAGTTTCAGCCTGTTAAATGATGAAACATAATACTTCTTTATATCCGTCCATGTCTTTTAAACCACTTATAGGAGTCTATTGCTGATTAAGTCACTACTAGTGCCGAGCTCCCGAAACTACGGCAACCATAGTAAAGCACGGCTGGTAAACCATGCCTTTGTCGAATTTCTATCTTTCTGCAAAGCTGTGCAATTTGGTCAGGTAGAAAATAAGTCGGATTACCTGATTCTGCTTCCTAGGTGAACATCGATTAACCATAACTAATGTGATATCGGTCGTTTTTTAAGGCTTTTGGTACGAGATTAGTTACGTATTTCATTCACGGCCATGAAAAAAATGCGAATTGATTAAGGAAGATTCGGAGAATCAGATTTGGAACTTACAGTATCCGAGCCACACTATTCTCCATCTGCTAAACATAAACAAAGACAAAAGATAAGTGCCTCGAGCATTTCATTTTACATGACAAAGCTAACTACATGTGATCATGCACAGGCCAGGTGTAATGTTTAAATCGGGTAAGCAAAATGTTTAGCATTATTCGTAAATTACATCAGATTGAATATAACGGTTACCTGCAATTCCTAACAGACTTTCTATGCTTCAAAGATTTCGCTATTACAGTAAGTAAATTTTCTGAACTTTTTTTATATATAAAACTGAGTCGAAATGCTGGTATTTCCCATCGATTTAGGAAAGTTTGAGATTGAAGAACTTTCAGTGATAGCCAATGAACCATTGGAATGTGAGTGCGGCTGATTAAATAATGAATGTAGGTACTCCGATGTAGCAGTTTGTATTTTACAATAAATGAATAAAAGGCTATTTCTACATGATTCAAATAGCATGGGTCATAACTTAGATCTCTCTCTCTCTCTCTCTCTCTCAACTTTCCTTCCCTTCATGGAATTCTATTTGAAATTAATTCAATTTAACATCTCGACAATATTTCGATGTTGAAAATTGTTCTCGAAGTTAATGTTATCACTTAATAGAAAATGTTCAAGTCTCTTGCAAACATATTTCGGTTCTCCTGTGAGGCTTGCTAATTATTATCATAATCTTATATGTCAAATTATACTGCATATCTTTAATTACTAGAATGTAAAAACAAAAATGCTAAAACGAACTAATTTGATATCATTTATCTTTCACTCCCTCTTTCGCTCATTAGTTAGTTCACTCTCGCTTTCATATGCCATTTCATTCTTAATCCCTTTAAAGTGAAACTGAGAAAACAGCCTCTCATAATACTCTCCAAGGGTCAGTTCAGTTAGCGCTTGACTCAGGAAATTTCTTCTTGTTTTTGTGGTTTTCATTCGAATATTTACAATATACTTCAGTAAGAAAACTTCTGCGATATATAATGGTCGTTTGTAAAGCAAAGAAAAACAAAGTTAACGGGTGTATAGATGTTTATACAGAAAGTAACAAAGAAATTCTTTAATAGATAAACCGATGCTATCACATAAATATGTCAAACATTCTAGGTATAGTATAATCTTTTGGTAAAGCTTACTGATCAGCATTTTTTCTGCAAACTAGATCTCATTAAAGACATTCAACTGCCTATCCGAACGACGCGCATATTGTATACATTATGGGTTCCTAGTATTTGTTTATCCATGTGTCCATCAGAACGAAAGTTATCGTGTTTTTCTGTTGTGTGTTTAATTGTCGTAGTTACAGCCCTCGGAAAAAGAATAATCGGTAGAGGGAATTTTCCCCGTAGTCTTCCCCCCACCCCCCCGTGCCTACCCCGTCAAACCAATCACTTCCACCCCATTCCTGGCGTTAACGACACACGCAAGCAGGCCCGTGATTAAAGATGGGGCCCAGAAAATGGCGCACTGGATAAGGAAGGAAAGGAGTCGGAAAAGAAAGGAGGGGGGAGGGGACGCCGAGAGGTTCATGGAGCCCAAGTGAGGAGGAAGAGAGGAAGGAAGTTGCATAAGAGAGCAACAATTAAATCATCATAAGGACTCAAAGGAGGGTCGACGAAGATTGAATAGGCATTATTTCGGGCGCGTCGCCAATCCGTTTCGAATCCAATTTCCACCGTCTATTATGGGACTCGAGGGGAGTTTAAATCTCCTTCCTGAGCATATATTGGCCTCGCAACCTCATCACTTATACCCCTAGAGCCCTCCCGGTAACTAGCCACCCTCTGCAACCTCCTACCCAATCCCTCGGAAGTACCATACCCCATCAACACCCAATCAAACTAACCCCCCACCCCCAACCGCCGCCACCCCCTTCCCTCATCAGGAGCCACGAATAACACTTATTTAGGCTATTATAGTTACACCCTATGTCGAATGAAGAGAAGTTTATGTATCGGAGCATGTGGCTGCTGGTGAGTAGATTGTGGCTGTCGGAGGTTGTTTGTTGAGTGAGGGAGCGAGCAAAGGGAAAGTCGATATTTGCTATTTCCATGTAGTCTCTCTCTCTCTCTCTCTCTCTCTCTCTCTCTATTTAATCATTTAAAATGTTCCTTTACTAATGACTTCCATTTGCCCTACCCATTCATAACTCATCATTTCTTGAATGATTTAAAATCATGTTATAATGAGGCTTTAGGTTGATTCCTCAGAACTCGTCATCCATACATTCTGTTTCCAAGACGTTTTTCGTAATTAGTGAGGAAAAAAGTACTCCACTAACGATAGCGATTACTTAGCCTCCCCTCTACCCTGGCTCAGTAAAGCATAGTTCACAGAAAACACTCTCAATGGGGCCAGAGAACTCGAAACTGAATTTCCAAAGCACTTTTCGGGATTATTAGGTGAAAAAAATGTCACGAGACAAACATGTTGCCTTAACGAGTTCGTGGAAATTCTTGTTCGAGTTCTTGAAAAAAACTATTTTCGTATAATTGTCCAGAAGCCCACGTTCAAATACAGCTCCGCTGAATAGCTTCATTGTTTATCTCACGCGCCTGTCGTCAGCAGGACCACGCCCCATTCAACCTACACGCAAGTTCATATATATACTGTCTATCTATCTGTCTGCCCAGCTCTACCAATATATTCATATATATATATATATATATATATATATATATATATATATATATATATATATATATATGTGTGTGTGTGTGTGTGTGTGTGTGTGTGTGTGTGTGTGTGTGTGTGTGCATACCATCTTTATTAACACAAAAAAAGAGAAAACAATACGACTCTTTATCACTGCTCTTGGCAATCATGAAAACATGGCATCAAATTTTCAATCACATTGCACCCCGCAGTGTACTCAATTTTCTTCAACAATTTGACACTAGAAAACAATAATTTATATATCTTGACAGCAACACAATATAAAAGCAGTGGAACTTCTTCAACAACAAAAAACATAAAGAATAATCTCAGAACATCAATTTACTTTTAAGACAACCACACAAAATGATAATAACGAAAAATAAATCATGCCCAAAAATTCCAGCACCTGTGAAAATGTAACGAAAGATATCATACAGAAAATGGGACAAAAAAAAGCATAAAACATAGTAAAACTTTTGCAAAGAAACCAACATAACCACAACACAAAAATTAAGACACAGGAATATGATACACAGGCAGTAACATTGTCACTCAAAATAACTGAAAAAAATTAAAACACCTAACATGAAACATAAAACAAAAACTCTTGGTATGACTCATTCCTTGGCGAGGACGTGAGACGGCATTTACAGATTTTGATCACTAAACCTTTCACTCACTTTGTAATGGCATTCACTTATGACATAGGCTCGTGAACATGTTCTTGTGATCTCAGCACGGCACCAACCTGCACACGTACGTCTTCCATTGGCTCTTCTTCCAAATGCCCAGCCAGTCCCAGGTACGGAGGTACGGTTTGTTGATGTGGAACACTAGGCAGTCCTCGAGCACTTCACGCAGGCGTGACAGTTGTTGCTCGCTTACAACCCCAGTGCGGATATGTTGAATAACCACAGTGGTGTCTTGTGTTTTGGCAGTTGCTTTCTCCTCAGATAGATTCTATCCCCTACCTGAACTGGGGAATATATGTGCGAAAGCATTTATTGAACCACACCTGATACTTTTCAATGGCCATCAACAGCAGTCGCTACGTACTTTGGAAAACTCGTCGGGTCATATTTCAACACCAAACCTGGTACTGTGCCACAGTGTAAAGTAGTACCTGTTGAGGGTCAAAGACCACTGAGCACGGCAGTCATATATCCTACCCATACATCAGGAAATAGGGGGTGTCCCTAATCGAGCTGTTATAATTATGCTGGCTAATACCCAGCTCACCCATCTGTATGAGAGATGGCCATGAAGCGGGCGATCCTCAACTAGGTATGTTAAGATATTGAATACTTCACAATTATGGGACTCATATTTCCTTTGACAGTCAATGAACAAAAGAGGCCACTGTCTCCCCTACTCCCATTGCAGGGCTGTATGCTGCCATCAACTCCATTTGCTCATCCTCCTAGAGAGCAAAACAGAGGATCCTTTTTCATTTGAATTTACCACAAACTTTGGAAGAGCCGTGGTCCCAGCCTGCCATCATACGCCCAGCACTCCCAGTGATTTTCTGTTTGGCAACCAAAACTCTATCCTCATCAGTTCAATACTTTTTTTCAGATTTCCACAAACTTTAAAAAGGCCTCAATGAAGAGGAATCCCTCTATGGTTTGGGAGCCATTGAATTCTGGCACGTGCCTCCGAGGATGGGTAATTTCCTCACCAATGCGGGTAGTCTACCTGCAACTGGAAGAGTAGGCCACCCTGCAATTCCCGATGACATAGACCCATTAATTACTATACTGCCATTCGGAATTCCCGACAGTCTACTACTGTCCGTTTCACTTGGGTTCATCTGGTTCCTGCCCTTCTACTGCCTCGACTCCATGAATTCCCTCTGTAACTTTTTCATATTGTTTGTCCTCTTCGCTATCTTCCCCAATTCCTGCCATACTAATGTCTACCGCCCTGGTGTCTCTCTCATCTTCTTCATCGCTCTCATGTGTATATGAACTCTCACTCCTCGTATTGTATGCCATAGTCTCATATCAATACCACTCCACAGTTGATTATCGGGTTGGTACACATGCAATGGCCCACAGTTAGCTAATAATTGATAACTCAGTGCATTGGAAGAGACCTCACACACCTGACACCAAAATTATGACCCCGTCCGACCCATGTGGGATTTTAATCTTATTGTAGAACATGCAGAAATCAAACCCTGTGGTTAAATCTACACTGATGCTATTTAGTTACAACTGATTAAGAGCAACTCGATGGTCAAGGCTGCGAATGGAGGGAGTAGCGAGGCCGTAGCTGTGATCACGTCTTTCTATGTTCAAGGAGTCGGATCGAATTACCCTGTGGCACTTGGCATTCTCACCTTGTCTCACGTCTCACCTTATCCCCACAGTTTGAGGTCATTGGCGGATCGCTTCTACCAGGCTTCAGGGGCCAATTGCGTCCCAAAGTACTGACGCCAAGCGTCCAGAGACTGTGGGGGGTGAAATGGGAGATTGTTACCATAGGCCCCTACATAAGAGTTTATCTGGCACAGTACCTATTTGTTGCCATCCATGACCTAAAATAGTTAAATGTGATCTAAGGAATGCAGGAGCCCTTCTAACTTTATTTTGCAATGGTTCCTATATAAATGTGTCTGTGTCTGTGCATGCATGTATGCATATATAGTAGATGTATATATATACATATATATATATATATATATTATATATATATATATATATATATATATATATATATATATATCTATATCTATATCTATATATATATACAGTATATATATATATATATATATATATAGTATATATATATAGTATGTATACATATACTGTATATATATATATATATATATATATATATATATATAGATATATATATATATATATATATATATATATATATATATATATATATATGTATGTATATATATATATAAACTTTTTTGTACTTGTGTGTTGTGTCTACGGGTATACGTGTAGTATAATGAAAGGGAATCCGAATCACGCTAACAAGAACATTCCCAAAAGTAATAAAATTAGAAATATCGGTGAGTAACGATCATATATTAGCGATAAGGCACAATAAAGCACCGAGGTACGGTCGAGCCTAAGTTTGACTAAGTTTGACTATTAAAACCAGCTGAGGATGAAAAATGAGAAAAATCCTCAAAACTTAACTGCATGGGTTTAACATAAGGTAAACAAGAATGGCTTAGTGGTCAGAAACTCGAATTCCATCTCTGACTGTTGTGCCTAATGACTCCCCTCACTAGTGAGCAAGTGTGAGCATACAGACCCGATAAGTAGAAGGTTGAAGGCAAACAACACGTACTGGTAATCACAGATCGTCTGTAAGTCGTACTAAAGCATAAATATTTTTTAAAATCAAGATAAGATGTTATATACTTTGCTATCCCAAAGAATAAAACAGAGTATCTTTTAATGAGGGTTAGATAGAACAGAACAATTCAAGTCTGATAGTTGCATGACATTTGTAGAAAAATGCTTCATCGACCACCTGCCTGTCCAAGGTACATGCTCCACGTTGACTAAATGTTCGCAAAAGTCAACATATCCTAACGGAACGTGATGTGGATGTTTATGGATGCCATTAATTCCTTCTTAACTCAACTAAATGAAGAAGATGCCATGCTAGGAGAGACTCGCCATCAATATCGGGAGATGAATCCATGTACCAAAGATGTCCGCAGCAGGAACATAGGAGATTGATAAGGGATGAATATCACGTATGCCGGAGCATCTCAGGGTCGCTGTTATTTCATGATACAAACGATCAAGGCTAAAGCATAGACGGAATGGGAGATTCCAGAAACGAAGGCATGCCAGGCATTTTGAATAGATTATGCGGGATGATGACGTGAATAAGATATTCATATAAATACGAGGCAAGAAACTCCAATTTCTTTAATAATAAACCATAAAGAATGAATTGAAAGAAAAACGTCATGTTAGATATTCATGCGAGAAGATAACACATAAGATATTCATTTATGTAAGGTAAGAGGATATTGGGTATTTCTTACGTAACATGAACACTGAAAAATTATGAGTAAAGGGACTGAAGAGGAATGGCTGAGAATATAAAACCATACACTACATATTTTCCATCAGTTCTCGTTTTATCTCATGGCTACATGATGCCTTCAGGATTCTGTAAATGCTACCCAGAATTAGATTAATTTTGTCGAGAAACTGTATATACACGTACAATCTCTCGTTCGAATACACACACACACACACTTATATATATATATATATATATATATATATATATATATATATATATATATATATATTATATATACATATGTATGTATGTATTATGTATGTATGTATGTATGTATGTATGTATGTAGTATGTATGTATGTATGTATGTGTGAGTGTGTTCGTATTTAAGAGTTGGTACTCTGGAAAAATAAGATAGCCTGAATCAAAATCTTCCAAAACAAGATGTCCAGCTTCTGAACTTTGACCCACTTGACTATCTTTCTTAAAGGACTTTTTTCAGGAATAGTCTCTCTTTGTTCTTTGGAAATAATGAAATATCTTAAAGAGAAACTTGTTCCAATGTAAACGCGCAGATGAGAATACGTGCTCCTATTTTCTTGGAAGTACTACTTAATGCGATTAAACAGAAAATTAAACATTTCCGTTTATGATCATTCAACTACACTGCACCTTTTGTTGTGCTGATCCATCCCTCATAATAATTAGACCGTATACGAAGGATTTTGATATACTACAATTTTGGAACAACATATCGCGACTATTTCACCCTTTCTGATAGATTAGTATCGTTGGAAAAATTTTGTATTCACGTCGCTTCGTGTACCTGACAATTTCATTAATATCTTTTACCTTAACCAGACTAACATAATTGCTAAGCCAACGAATATATTATACGGTCAACATACACCATACTAAAATTAAGACCCAATAATTAGTCTGTATGTGTTCGTAGGTAGAACTGCATTGTGCTTATAGATAATTAAATGAATACTAACAGTGTTTAATTGAACAGTAGACTACAAGGGATTTACAAAATAATGATAAAATGGATGACGATAAAGATATGCATATTCTAATGTTTTTCATCGTCACTGCAACTAAAATCACTCGCAGTTTCTTAAAACAAGCTAGAAAGTACCGCATTGCATGTCATTGCATGTTGATACTCGCTCTCTCCAGCCATTGTAATCGTGATCATCGTTACGCCTTACAGGCATGCTGTATTTAGCTCCTCCTCATTACTGCTATTTATAACTCGAGGCCGTAATTGCCTTCGCCTTTCAAACCGTGACCATCTTCTCTGCCGCATTTTCCAATTCTCTCTTCTCTCGATTTCATCTCGTTTTTTCTTCTCCGGTCGCTCATCCGCCTCTCTCGCTCTCCGCTGTGTTTGTGTGCAATCAGTACCTGGACGGCCGTCAGAGGGGCAATAAAATGTACAATAAAACTAATGGCTAGTATTTCCCTTTTCCCCTAACTCTGCTTCTCATTTTCCCCCACACCGGTACCAAAGGGCGTTTCTTCTCCCCTTCCCCCCTCTCACTCCCCCGCTCCCTCCGGCAACCACCCCACTATCCTCTATAACAGTACTAAAGGGCTAGGGTATTTTCCCTGGTAATTAATGGATGTTGGGGTTATTTATGCATTCAGAGGACCGGGATTTACATATCACATATTTTTTTCGCAGATGGACAGTTGATGTTTTATTATTATTTGGGTTGGTGAGAGAGGGGGAAGATTACGTTTATTTTAAATGGACTATCATTTATTTCGGGGTTATTACCATGTTTTAATGAGTTTTGCCTCCGTTATGTGTAGTTTTCTGCGTAATCCATATTCACTGTGCTTTGAAACATGGTTCGAAAACGCGATTCATTCATCTAAATGTGTTTTATAACAATGGAAGCAAAGTACGAAAGACCAACATACAAACAAACTATGAGAGAAAATTGAAAAATATACTCTGGAAATTTAACCGTAGAATAACATATACACACAACAATAAATTGGAAGTTGGTTTTTTCTCAAAGAGATGTAAACTCGTATATAATCTAAATTTAGGTACATAAACTAAAAAAGTCTAAATATTCCGATTCCCTTAAACCTAAGTTCCGTAAAATGCCCCTCCCTTTCAGCAGAGGAATTATAAGCCAGAAAAAAACAGGCTTTCGTCCCTTTCAACAAAACAAAACAAAAAAAAAAACAAAAACGGGAAGCCTATCGCTCTTTTATACAAATATCCAGCATGGTAACAAACAAATCACTGCTGCGAAGGTTAACGATCAATCAATCCTTTGAAATTAGAATTATATATAAAATATAATACGGAGCCTCGAGTTTCGTAAAACTGTGTTTTGTGTATTTTTAAGAATTGTGACACTGCTGATCCAGGTGATTATCCCTCTCTCTCTCTCTCGTCTCTCTCTCTCTCTCTCTCTCTCTCTCTCTCTCTCTCTCTCTCTCTCTTACACACACACACACACACACACATAAACACGCATAAATATGTATATGTGTGTGTGTGTGAACATACTGAACATACGTGCGTAATTGTGATGTATGAATATATGCGTACACACACAAACAAACAAACAAACACTCACACGATTACAGACCACGCAGTCTGCATTTGGCCATAGCACATCAAATCGAATCGAAGTTACACCCACCTTAGAAGTAAACTATGTTCCTGGCAGATAGGCGACATGCAACTAATGTGAAAAAGGGCACAGTCCCATGAACAGTTACTAAAAACAGCAAGGCTTACACCTGCTGGATCAACAGCGCGAAAGAAAAGAATGACTCCTCTGCAGAATATATATATACATACATATATACATACATTACATACATATATCATATATATATGATATATATATATATGTATATTTAAATGTATGTATATATATACATATATATATATATATATATATATATATATATATATATATATATATATATATATATATATAACAAATTAATCATGCACTCTAATGCTGTAAAGCGGCAATTTGAATAATAGTGGAAAGCCAACATCGTAATTATGTATTTGGTACATTGTAAACTTATTCTTAGCTAATGTAGTATATTAGTACATCTGCTTATACTACATACTTACGTAAAGCTGTCAAATCCGGCTTTTCGTCTCTTTAGAATGATGGTTGGTAACCCCACTCCCTCATCCTGGGTGTCATCAACCTCAGTGAAGTAACTACCAGTTACCTTATATATTCAACGGCCTGGTAATGGTAATGTGTGTGTGTGTGTGTGTGATTGTACCTGAAAGTGCGCAGCTGTGGATGAGAAAATTATGCTGGTCAGTCAATAGCCTTGACAAAGGGGCCAATCTTATGCAGAATTACAGCTGAGGCCCTACTTCGGATTGGATAAGAGTTAGGTAAACACTAAGGGTTTAGCATAATTGATTATATTTACAGTCTTAATCACATCAGAAGAAAAAAGGATTATACCCAATGGGTTCGAGAGGGCCGTAAGGACTCCTTAACAGATTACAAATATCAATTATTTAGATCTTGCAGTGGATGAACAAGAGACTGGAGGTTTCCAGGCATGTTGAACAAAGAAAATAATGGGGAGAACTTTCTCCAGAGCACACGAGGTGAGGATCCAGTGTCCATAGCTGCGCTACTTCAAATCTGCAACAAAAGCAACGGGGGGTTGAACAGATTACACAAGTGATCAAGGATGGAGGCGGATGTATGGAAGGTACCTAACAACTCTATCTCACAAAGGATTGAAGTACGTTACTTATCACTGAGAAACACTCTAGGCCGATGGCCCACAACAATACACAAGTAACACAATAAAGGGATCACTCAAGAAGTGAGTCAGGACTGATTACTAATAACCTTGGAATTTGCACATTACCTTCTGTAAAAGTGGTAGTCTTCTTCCTCAGGGATGCTGGTAAGGGAGGGACATGTTAATGCACAACAAAAGTCACAATGGCTAGCAAACAGCCACCTTCTCAAGGGGGAGTAGCTCAGAGGAGCATGAGAAAAGTTCTATGGCCGTTCATCCGGTATTCTGGCTTTTTATGCCATAGGAGGTGGTTCACCACCATCCCGGTAGAGGGAGTTACCTGTCCTCTGGCACATCTCTACCACGAAGTCTTCCTAGGTTAACCATACAGCCTGGGCTTTTAAATATGGCAGCTGCTCACCCTCAACCAGCATCGGTATGCCCATAGGAGGACTTTCTCTTCCAGCCATTGAATCTGCAGAAACAAAGCACCAACAGTCAAATGAACAAAAAGCAATTAAAGGATTAACCCCTCAAAGGAAGTGGTGGGTGAGAGAGAGGGGCAAATTTGCCTGTATCTTTATTATGAATGGAAAATAAGTATTCACATTTTTCCGGGTTTCCTAACATTATGCTACTTAGAAGAAGAGATGAAGTAATGTGAGGGACCCTCATTACAATATATATATATATATATATATATATATATATAATATCTATATATATAATATATATATAATATATATAATGTGTGTGTATGTGTGTATATACATATGTATACACATATGTATATAAAGACAACAAGGCGGGGAAGTCCACCAGAAAACATTCTTGTATATACTTTATTGCAACGCTTCAAAACTCCAGGCTTCATTTTCAAGCTACAAAAGAACACAAAAAACCGTGAAAACATAAATATGCACACACACACACACACACACACACACACACACACACACACACATATATATATATATATATATATATATATATATATATATATATATATATATACATATATATATATAGTTCTGTGAATGTACTACTGTCGTCCTGAACATGAAAATTCCCGGAATTCCTTGCTCACCCCAGGTTTAATTCCCCGTATGAATAATGGCATAAAATTTAGGTAAATTATTTTACATAAGTTTCCCTCTGCTTCCATTCAAATTTATTCAAAAGAAGATAAACGTTACCGGATCAACAAGTACTGACGCTGTTGTGAGGTAATGAAAGCGCTCATGAGAATCTCGAGCTCCACGCTGCGTGGAAGCTCATCAGGTGCTTTTGGATGTAAGCGCTTTGTGCTTGACTTCGTGGCAATGGCAATGAGGGTTGAATACAAGAAAATACATTGAGGTGAGAATGAAGCCCCTTCCATTTACTTTGCGGAGCGTAATGCCTAGAAGTATAGGAATTAGTTCCTTGTGCGTGAATTGTTCTTTTCTTGAAGGAGCAGATATACGTAATGAGAAGGTGTTGCCGTAGTCAAATAAAGAATACCGAATTCTTGATAATGGGAACCTCGTGTCTAAATTGTTTAGAACCGTATAAAGAAAGTTATTGCTTACAAAGTGTAGCTCTACTTCTCTCTCTCTCTCTCTCTCTCTCTCTCTCTCTCTCTCTCTCTCACGCTATCCACATGATACACTTGCCTGCCCACATACACATACACACAAGTACATAAGAAATAGATTAAGACACTACGCGTTTCCATCCCAGGCACTTCGGGTCATGTCAAGATTAGCGAACACACTATTTTTCAAGACAATATTATACCACTTTGAGTTATATATTTATGTATATACATATGTGTATATAAAGTATATATATATATATATATATATATATATATATATATATATATATATATATATATATATGTGTGTGTGTGTGTGTGTGTGTGTATACAAATCAAAGTGGTATGATATGGTCTTGAAAAATGGTGGGTTTGCTAACCTTGACATGATCCCGCACTCCCAAACTTCCCTCACTCACCCCCCCCCCCTACCTCCCCCACCTTCATAATATTCATATCAAAAACATTTTAACTTTATACCTCATTCCAGTTTTGCCGGTACTTCCTACATTCTAAAGGATTTTGATCATGTCCACACACTCTTTACTTACCGTTTTCAATCTCGTTCCGCATCATTTATCCTCTCTGGGGAGCTAGGCTATCTTCCCGAAGGCAGAATTTATGTGGATGACCAGCCTGATGATATGGAGCCAATTACCAAGCGACGTGGGGTTCCTGGTAATATCTGGTCTCAACGCTACTTCTGAAAAAATAGTGGATATGCCTGTCAGAAGCATGGACTCCTACCAGAAGCCATTATCTGATTACAGGCCAACCTCTTCAATTACGCCCAGTATAACTATTTTCAGTACGTTCGATTTCTTGTCTGTGGGACTTGGTCCAACGTCTCAGACAAAGGCGTGTTTGTAATCAGCATTAAACTCCGCATCCTATAGTTGCTAACGCAGGAGTCACTGCTACATCATTTGCTTCGAGGTTAGCGGCGGAAAATTTATTTGTGTTAAGGTTAAGCTATGAGGGTGCGCAACGCTCACTGAACTAGAAAGTTTCGATACCTTGTCGTAGAGAAGGTAATCATTATTCATCAATAACTATTAAAGTTATTTTCATTAGTTTCTAGATTTGGGCCTTTTAATTCTCTTTTCTAAAGCTATATTGCACAGATCGATGAGGACCTTTAAGTTAAAAACATACTGCGATACATTAAACAAATTCAAGTGAATAAAAGAATTGTTTATCATACCGTATGTTCAAGAAATATCTTGAAGCGTTGATTTTACTGACTTCGAAATAAAAGGGAGTGGAAATTTACCTCTGCTTAGATAATTAAGTGTTATATTTCGTCGTACACATAAAATAAGCCTCTCTCTCTCTCTCTCTCTCTCTCTCTCTCTCTCTCTCTCTCTGTGTGTGTGTGTGTGTGTGTGTGTGTGTGTGTGTCTACAAGTATTGTGCCTTTCTGTAGGCAGGGCCTTGGACTAATCTCAGACAAATGAAGTGATTTTACAAAAATAGTTTATCATAACATATGTTCAAGCAATATTGTTAATTTTACTGTCTTCTACTCTACTTAGTTAATCAAGCGCTATATTTAATCATACAATTAAAATAAGCCTGACTATAACCTTCTTTAGCTCCCTTTCTCTGCCTGTCTATCTATCTAACTATCTATCTGTGCCAATATGCCTGTCTGTTCCTTATTTGTGGGGAGAGCTTTGGACTAATCTCATACCAACGAGTGGGATTTTATAGGGTTGTCTTCTAAGGCTTAAGATTAGTGGATCTTAGTTCTTCATGGTTACTTGCGCTCGAGAGCGCCTTTCCAAATTCAGTCTTGATGGTCATAATGTGCTTATGAACAAAGCATAATTTAATCAATCCTTCCCCCATAGTAAGAAGGGAAACAGCTACTTGTCTCAAATGAAACCTTCCTAATTTCAGACACTGGAAATAACCAAGAAATCCTCGGTACAGCAATGATCCAGTTTCATCAATATTTATTATAATGTTTCAGACTAAAAGGTTTGTGCAAACGCGTTACATTAGCCATAATTATCTAAAGACTACTAATACCGAATATATAAGAGCTCAGGATTCTGAAAGCATTCCATTTTGTTATTCGTAATCATCTAAAAGAGTAGTAAATATAGCACCTAGTGAATTTGCTATGATAATATTTGAATTTGTATTATTCTTGTCGTGGAGTTAAAATTATAAATTCTTATTTGACTGGGAAAAATCGACAACTGGCTAGAGAAAGTCTTAGAGGCAAAAGGAACAATGAAAAATTATAAAACTAAATAGATGTAAGGAATAGTAACGTGAGAAATATATATTACTCAGTTAATTCTTAGAAAATGGATAATTCACCATCAGTTCAGCTTTGAACTTAAAATGTTAAGGTTTGAATGCATGGCCGGGTAGATGCAATATATATTATAAATAAATAATTAAAAAAAAGATATATATATATATATATATATATATATATATATATATATATATATATATATATACATCATATATATATATATATATATATATATATACACATATATATAATTAAAAAAAGGATATTATAATATATATATTTAGAATATATATATATATATATATATACATATATTATATATATATACTTATATATATACCATATATATATATATAACTAACATAGATATAGATATATGTATATATAATATATATCATATATATATCTATATGGATATATATATATATATATATATATATATATATAATATTGTAAGAAAGTGATCACAAATGTACAACCTCAAAATCAATAGATATTCACCTCAGGCCATTACAGTGGCTATTGTACTGCCCAGTGTTTGCGGTCATTGGACGTGTAGGTACCAATTTGTGTGAGACATCTAGATGCGTCGAACCAGCTGCCTCAGACAGCAGAGCAGATAGATATTCCACTAACTTGAAGAAAATATATAGGATGTCCTCGAAGCGCTGCAACGAACTCTAATCGAGAACCGCACTCCCGAGTCATGCAGTAAAGATACTGTACTCAGAATGCGCCTCGTTTCTCTTGTACGTCGCTGAATGATTTGGGTTCTTCCTTGTAACGGAAGAGTCCAGATCATTCCTTCGAATTTGTTCCTAGGTCACCTTCCTTCAGCAGCAACAATTACTGTCTTAGATCAATATGGGCTTCACCAATATTGCTTTTGGTGGAAGTATTCTAATTATTAATACTTTCAGCGTCTTTTCTGGGCCAAATCTTGTCTCTCTTTATTCTTATATTTTTGGTATTCCTTTTATTCCTATCTCTCTCTCTCTCTCTCTCTCTCTCTCTCTCTCGGTAAGACTATGCTGATTAAACTGCCATTTATCATTTGGTGTTGCACAAAAAATCCACAATAGACTTGCTTTTAATGCATATCTTTCCTTCATTTTAAAAGGGTCGATTGCACCGTCTTATATCACTTGCAAACTTGGACGATGGCATTTAAAGATTACGAAATTTCAGCTAATGTGATTCTGTGATAAAAAAACAAAAAAAAGACTTCTGTTTAGGGTCGTTATGCACGTTCTTTGCATTATAAGTCTCCAAATGTCATTGATCACGTCCAATCGCAAATTTTACGTCCTTATTATTGTTAATTATTATTATTATCATTATTATGGTTCGTGGTCATAGCATTTTTATCACGAATACAAAAGTTGCATTAAGGCAAGCCCAGAACAACGAAATCTTGATACATCACTGTACAGTGGCTTCCCAGAATGATCGTTCGTTTGCAGTGGTGGAAGAATTTTTTTTTTTTTTTTTTTTTTCAAGCGTATCAAAACCACTTTCAGAAGGGTCTGCTCCCTCATGAATCTTCGTCCCAACAGCCTTCCCCCTACCAACCCCCCCCCCACTCCCGGCATGCCCCACCCCTCCTTCCTCCCTCCCTCCCTCCCCTGCACTCTGACTTTCATCGACCTGGACTTTTGATGGCGGTGCTTCCCCTAAGATCCGAGATTACGAAAGAGTAATCCCAGCGAGCCGCATACACCAGCACAAAGGAGATCAACAGGTCGACAACAGGTTATAAAGGAAGCTTTAAGAAAAAACAAAAACAAAAAAATAATAAAGTGTTCTTGCCTGGATATTTTTCTAATGGAGGCAGTATTTAGTGCTGTGCTACGAAGTGATATAACATTAATGAACTCTTGGAAAAATTTTGAGGCCTCATGTTTTTCCCGTTTCGAGTAAATGTTGTAAACGTATGTCCATGTTCTGAAAAATAGATGTAAGCAAAATGATATGTAGCAATAGCACTAAATAACCGGAATGATTAATGAATATGCCTCTTTTCATTTGTCGTCTTGAAACTGGTATATTATTCGTAATGACTGTCATAATGAAAAATAGAACAAATTTAAAATTATAATTAATCTGAAGTCAATGTTGTATGGCTCAGCTTCATGCGATTTCTATATAAACCCTATTCCGTTAAATATTTTATCTCGAAATCTAATCATAAAGAGCTAGACACGCTAAGATAACAAACAAAATATGATCCAACAGTTAGAACGTATAGAGAGAGAGAGAGAGAGAGAGAGAGAGAGAGAGAGAGAGAGAGAGTGGTAACTTACAAAGAACATGTAGCGTGAGTAATTTACTACGCACTAAGCGAGATTACATGCTTCGCAATGAGGTCTAATGAAAGTAGAAAACTAAAGTAGATGTTAGGTGTCCGACTGTTGGCAAATGCATTTAGCTGTGAAATGTTTGTGTCTCTATAATTAGTGATAATTTAACCTGAGGGAAAAGGACAATACCAGAGAACCGCTTCGAGGTGTTCTTCAATTTTCTCTTTATGCGTGTGAGGGAATTATGTCAAATATGAAGCAGGCAAGAAAGAAGTGTACGTTTCTTTTCTTAGTATACAATTCTATCTTTTATATCAATGACTAAATACTTACTTATTGCAACAGTCTCCTGCCGTGTAAGTATTAGTCTCTGCGTGCATGTTTGAAGAAACGTGCTGTTGTTCGTCCGTATGGATAATGGCAGGGGATACGAAGAATTACAGAGGCATAGCGTTACTATTGTATCGGGTAAGTTGTAGTGTGGACTTTTCATTGAGAAAGTAAGAGAGAAAACAGGATTGATAACAAAAGAGTGGTGCCGGTTCTGATAAGCAAAGGTCGCATGGTTTATATATGCTTACTATGAATTTACATAAGAAGTTTGAAAAAAGAAAGAAAAAACTGTGTGCCACATAATATTTGGGCTTGTGATTCCTGGACACTAGCATCCAAGGTAAATGTGTTCAGCTCACTTGCATCCTCAGGCATTTTCTTCCCAGCTAACACATGTTTCGTCTCAGATCTAATCTTCTCTTTTAGTACACTTTCGTGATCTGGACATTTTTATTTCATTATAACTACATTTCAGTTGCTGAAGTAAAGTTTGTTTTATTGAAATAAAAACTTATTTAACAAAAACGATTATAATAAGCATGTTATAGACTGAAAATTATATTCAAAATAAGAAAAATATCAAAATTTTGCACTTTGTAACCATAGCTTCCACTCTGTTGAATTTTGTGATTAATTCTGCTAAAACGTTTGACAGGTACCTGCATTTTGGATAACATTATGCCACGGATTTCAATAGTTGCTAGATGCAGGAACGTTCTACCTTGTTCGGTTATGAACATTCCAAAATATAAATGAAAAAGTTGAAGTATTCCTGTATGTAATGAATTCGTAAGATCAAAAAGGCTGCTACCTTATCATTTACCTTATCGTTAACGACATTTTGAACCGAAGTTGAAAATGTTCTTAGTTAGATTTTTGCATATTAGTATATTACTGTTAAGGATACAAATATATAAATAGATAATTAAATACAAGGAAGCAAATGCAAACCAACGCCGATGGACTCGACAAATTTCCCGGAACGCAGTTGTCCTGTCATCGTGACACTCAGGACTTTGGCCAATTCATGACAGAATCGACAGATCAAGCAATATGGGGGGTAAAAGGAATATAAAGAATAGGAGATAAAATACTGAGAAAGATAAAAAATTATTATAATGCAAGGCCAGTTCCTTTAGAACACGCAGATGGGAATGACTGGTTACGTCCGAAAGGGGGTCGAGACAAAACTGTTATGCTTCTATTGGTGTTTAAAGTATTTGGTTTGAAGTGATGTAGGGTTGAAGCTGTGAAATAAGAAAACAGGTGTAAATGAAATGTTGAATGGTTTTTTCCGAAGATGAAACAGTATTCGCTGGTTGGGGAAAAGGAAGAGAAAGTGCACAGATTAGCAAAAAGCATTGAAAGTGTTTCCAAGAAAGGGAGCAAATGTGATGAAGCGTAAGATTATAATGTGAATACTACATCAAGCCATTTAGGAAGATGATTAAATGCGTCCACTCACTTATGACGAAGGCAAGGATGAGTTAAAGCTCAGATTTGGCAAGCGCAAGTTACCAAGCATTTGCAATTGCATATTGGGTTCCTCTCCTTTTATGCCTCCTGCTGTCGAATGGATAAAACCTCAGCCTTCTTTTTAGTGGTCGACGGTTCGTATCTCCGAGAAGGTGAGTGTCGTTAGCATTATTTTCAGGCAACATTGCCTGTTTATAGTGTGTACATCACCTCGGGTCATTTGGGAAGAAAGGTTAGATGTTCCCACTTCCTGATGATGGTGGATGGGGGTTAAAACCATATTTGGCGCGTAGTAGTAACCATTTTGATTCCAAGTATATGCAATGAAATATCTTATTCCTCTCCTTTGATGCCATAAAATTTTGAGTAGTTGTCATGCTTTTCCACAGGCCTGTTGTTCTATACCCCAACAAGGATATTAGCGTTTTATCTAGAAACTTCTCAGGCGAACTGGATACTATATATTAGAATAAATTTGCCTGCTGAGCTGACGGCTCAACAGCATGTTTCGGATGTTAAAAAAGAAAAAAGATTGTTGTTGAAGAAAGGCAAATAAAGAACTGGCAACTCCATTATAATTATTCTAAGCTGGATTCTGTGGTAGGGGATACCCAGACGTCTCAGACACATACACAATTAGTATGATCGTGCTGGATGGAAAGAGAATTCCTTCAAGAATGTCGTTTTTAACAACCGGTTTCTTTTTGGGTGCACTCGATGAGAAGACACACAAAGAGAGAGAGAGAGAGAGAGAGAGAGAGAGAGAGAGAGAGAGAGAGAGAGAGAGAGAGAGATTGCTAACATCTGTGCAGTAGTCTGTCTTACTTCTTTCACTTGGTTTGGAATTTTTCTGTTTACTCGATCCACAATTTTCTAATCCTTGAGACAATTTTGATCTTATTCACAACAAAAGATGAGATTATTTTTCATAAGTGAGTCCTCAGTCTTCCAGATGTCCACGTACAATACGTGACTGTACAATACCAGTATTTCGTCTTCTTTATACCCCATTCTAAAATAAGAAAAGCTTGGAAGACAGAAAATAAAGAAGCAACGTCAAGACGGAGCAGAGCTGCATACCGAAATCACCGCGTTTATCAGTTCTCCGAAACAAGTTAAGAAGAAACGAATGAAATTTCGTCAGTAAACGAGACTAAATCTCAGCTTGTTGTGTGCCAGAGGCAAACGTCACATATTGTCAGAAAGTGACCATGCATTTTTTTCTTTGTCCGATATATTTTTTCCTTTTATTTTTATTTATTTTTATATATCATGTGAAACCTGATCTGCACTAGAGGAAGTCGTGCAACTGGAACTTCAGAAGTTCAAGCGAAGTGTAATACATTACTATCCTAGTACTCTTCTCTTTGCATTTTAGTACATTTTCATCTATTTGCTGATTTGTTCATGTTTTGCTTTTTTATTAAGTGGGGTCTTTTCTCTCGGTATTTCCCTTTACCTCGTCTTACTTCTTCCTAATGACACCATATTCTTTGGAAACTTGAATTTCAAGTCAGTGGCCACTGTAGGCTTGTTCCATATGATTAGGTTTCATCTTCTAAATAATAATAATAATAATAATAATAATAATAATAATAATAATAATAATAATAATAATAATTGCTCTAGTACTATCACCATTCTAAATGGAAAAATATTTGTTGTAGCACTACCTGATGATAAAACCCTTGGTTGTAAATGCACAAGAAGATTATCATGATCCCAAAAGTATGAGCAAACATTCCAGTTACGCCCAATGATGGATTAACTGAATGTTATCAAACTTTAGAAGAAAAAAGGGTTACAGGTGTATGATGATGAAAAGCATTTATTTATAGTTCTGTATAAGAGGCTTCCAAGGGTTTACGTCGCCAAATGGATTTTTACCACATGGGGTTCAGGGATAATCTTGTCATCTCCAAGATACCGCCTTGCTTTTTAGAATTATATGACATTTTTACTAAATGAGAGAGAGAGAGAGAGAGAGAGAGAGAGAGAGAGAGAGAGAGAGAGAGAGAGAGAGAGAATCTGCCAACAAACAAATTCATTCTGCATTAAAAGATGAATGACAGCAGGAATTAGTATTCTTGGTAACCAAGATAGCACTTCACGAGAGAGAGAGAGAGAGAGAGAGAGAGAGAGAGAGAGAGAGAGAGATCTCTTAAAGGTAAAATTATTTTCGTATTAACAGGTGAGAGATACAAAATATAGCATTCCTGGCCAGCAAGGTACTTACACCTTCATACAAGAGAGAGAGAGAGAGAGAGAGAGAGAGAGAGAGAGAGAGAGAGAGAGAGAGAGAGAGAGAGAGAATTCCTAGCACATGTGGGAAAAAGAAAGCATTAGAGAACGATTACCAGCCAGCAAGATACCCTTTCATAAGAGAGAGAGAGAGAGAGAGAGAGAGAGAGAGAGAGAGAGAGAGAGAGAGAGAGAGAGAGAGAGAGAGAGAGAGAGTCACCTAGCCAGCCAAATAGCCCTTCATTAGTGACGGGACGACAAGGGACCGGCGGATATATCATAGAGCGTCCATCAGGGACGAAGTGGCTGTTACCTGATAAGGAATTTAGCGCTAACGTTCACACCTCATCACCGGATCAATCAGTTCATTAGATCGCTCGATTTTTGCGTCGTCACCGTCCGTTGTAGGAGCCTCCGCCCCTTTTTATATACCCGTCTGATTGGTGCAGCTGTGGGTGGTGACGACTGCAAATTAAGGATGAATACCCGTTTAATATAGACTTTTTTCTATTTCTCTCTCTCTCTTTCTTCTTCTCTCTCTCCGTTTTGACCGCATCCTGGTACTAAATATGGCGCTTTGAAAATGTCTATATCTTTTCTTATATTAGAGACTACGTGAATTATAGTTAAACAGCATTTTCCGCTAAGTATTACCCGAGAGACAAATTACAGGGGGTATTATGTTATCTACGTCCGTAAGATTTGGTTACGCCCACTTGTCGTGGAATACTGATGTGCATCTCTCATGCGACTGCCTTCAGACATTTACATAATACCCGGAATATGTCCATTGCATATTTGACGATTTACCGATTTGGGACCCTAATATAATCATATTTCGTCTCTACCTCGTCTCGAAGCAAATCACTACTTTCAGCACGATTTATGGCAGTGACTATATCTTGATTTGAATGGGAAGGACAAGATTTGCTGCGATTTATGCATGTGTGAACTCCACCTATGATATTTGATACTGGGAACGCTATTCCAGTCTCACATCTAAATCTTTTACCTGTGTGTTTTTTTTAGGGTTGAAGTACAGACATTTGGTTGCTTATTATATTTGCCTTTTCTTCTGCATAATTTTTTTTATTGACTCTTGGGATAACATTTCATTTTCTACCATTCTAAAATGCTCAGAGATTTCTATTCGGTTAAGTGATACACCTACGCAACCAGGGCCATCTAAAAAAAAAAAAACATAATTTCATGACTGGTATATACCTGAAAATAAGGATTGTATGCGACATAATTTATAAAATATTAGCAAAATTCTAAGAATATTAAGAAAAAAGTATATCCTCTCATTTCAGTATTCTATCCTAATTACTTGATAATTCAATCCTAGAGAAGCATTCATATAAAAATTGGCTACTAAAATGACATTATTGATAGGAGAAATGTTGAAAAGGGATTCCAGTGATATATATATATATATAGATATATATATATATTATATATATATATATATATATATATAGTATATATTATATATATATATATATATTTATATATATATATATATATATATACCTATATATATATATATAATATATATATATATATATATATATATATATATATATATATATATATATATACAGGAGACAGAGGAAGGCGACGGCCAGTAGGACACATCAGCATGAAGGTGGACTATTAGAAACGTTGCAATTCATTACAATTCTTTATTTCATACGTTTCGTAATATCATTATTACATCTTCAGGGAATCTGTTAAACAATAAATAAAAATAATTTAATTAATTTAAAAATACTTTAAAAATTACTCTAAAATTCAACATTTGTAAATTACAACACAATTAAAAAAACATACAGAAACGAAAAAAAAATAAAAAAATAAAAATAAAAAGACCAAAGACCGCTAACCAACCTTGTGCCGAGAAGGCAAGAGGACAGAATGACAGAACAAATAAAAGTTAGCTCAGGTACAGTTGTGTGGAGGAGGTCTGGGTATTTAACTGGGGAACCAGTTGTTTAATAAATAATGACTCCAGGATAGGCAGTTCATATGCATTGTTCGCTTGGCCTATGACTTGGAAATGACTTCTTTCTATATATATTTTACAATTTTTCGAATGGTTTCTTATATTAGAGTGTTCGGGATTGGAGAGCCTACAGCCAGTACGGAAACTTAATCCCCGATGAGAGTCGATTGGACCCTCTCTTGACCTCCAACGTGGTCTATAAGTATACTTGCCCTAAGTGTAACTCTGGGACATATGTCGGATCCACGAGGAGGTTACTGCGGGTCAGAATCGACTCTCATCGGGGATTAAGTTTCCGTACTGGCTGTAGGCTCTCCAATCCCGAACACTCTAATATAAGAAACCATTCGAAAAATTGTAAATATATATAGAAAGAAGTCATTTCCAAGTCATAGGCCAAGCGAACAATGCATATGAACTGCCTATCCTGGAGTCATTATTTATTAAACACTGGTTCCCCAGTTAAAATACCCAGACCTCCTCCACACAACTGTACCTGAGCTAACTTTTATTTGTTCTGTCATTCTGTCTCTTGCCTTCTCGGCACAAGGTTGGTTAGCGGTCTTTGGTCTTTTTATTTTTATTTTTTTTTTTTTTTGTTTTCGTTTCTGTGTTTTTTTTAATTGTGTTGTAATTTACAAATGTTGAATTTTAGAGTAATTTTTAAAGTAATTTTAAGTAATTTTAAATTAATTTTATTTATTGTTTAACAGATTCCCTGAAGATGTAATAATGATATTACGAAACGTAGGAAATAAAGAATTGTAATGAATTGCAACGTTTCTAATAGTCCACCTTCATGCTGATATATATATATATATATATATATATATATATATATATATATATATAATATATATATATATATATATATATATAGTATATGCAGCCCCTATGTGACCCCAAGAAGGTTATAACTCAAAACCTAGCACCGAGGCAGACATCAAACAGACACTGAATGCAATTTCCTTTCCACCAATTCCGTCGGGTTTTACTTATGGGTTGATGGTCAATTTTCCCCTGGTCACTCCAGGTTTTCTTCCAGAACTTATAATCAGTTGGAACATCAAAGCCTTTAGAAAATAAATTTAGAAATTATTTTGCCTTCCTTATTTTAACGATATTACATGTCAATAATAATGCAAATGGTTATTATCGATTACAAATAATCATTATAAGTTTATTAGTAATGTCTGCGAATGTTATAAAGGGGATATAACGATTCGATTTTGCTAATTCATTAAAAGTATCACTGGAACACCTACAAGAGGTCCGACTTGGCTGCCTCTTACCATATAATCTTATCTGTTGAAAAAAAAAAATTAAGTATATCTTAGTTTTACCAGACCACTGAGCTGTGATTAACAGCTCTCCTAGGGCTGGCCCGAAGGATTAGATATTTTTACGTGGCTAGGAACCAATTGGTTACCTAGCAACGGGACCTACAGCTTATTGTGGGATCCGAACCACACTATATCGAGAAATGAACTTCTATCACCAGAAATAAATTTCTCTGATTCCGCGTTGACCGAGCCGAGAATCGAACCTGGGATCAACGGAATGGAAGCCCAGCTCGAAAACCACTCGTCCAGCGTGAAACTTCTTATCTGTTGAAATTTATGACATCAACGTCAGGATAACATCGGGAAACTCCTATAGTAAAATTAAGATAAAGTACCTACGTAGTACGCAACGTCTGTATATGCGATTTGAGTGGTTAATTTCATGAATTTACTTATATTGGAAAAGTTTAGTTAGGAGCCTAGTACCTTACGCCCCTAACCCAATTTAAGGATTAGGTAGTTCAATGACTGCCATTTTTGTAGGTCATTTTCAAATTCATTTGCATAGGGTTGCATGCATCATATTTACAATTTTAATGAGTGTTTAATTTAGGTAGGCTTTCATGAACCATAGGCTACCACTGGGTTAAGTAAGTGTGGGTAATTCTAGGCAATAACTCCGCACGCGGTTAATTACAGTCTAATCCCCCCCCACCCCACACAAAATAAAAATAACGGTAAATTCTTAATAAGGAACTCAAATACTACAGGAAACTGTAATTTCCAAAGACACTCGATGCGGAGTTATTACCTCGATCTACCTAAGTGTGAATGTGGCCATGTTAACTTTAATTATATTTGATTTTGAAGGCGCAAAATCTTAAAGTTAATTGTGAAGGTATTGTCTTTTATAAAATACATGTCAAATTAAATGCTAAAAATAAAATTATTTGTAAACCTTCAAGTATCAATGATCCCATTATTTTCCAGAAAACCGTCACCAGGCCTCGGTCTGCTTTATTTTACCAAACCGTATAATCTTATCCATTAGAATTTGCGACATAAGTATCAGGATAACTTCTGGAAACTAAAAGAGTTATGGCAAGATAAAGTATCTGTATTTGAAGGTGTAATATTTTAGAGAAAAGCATTTAAAATGATCACTGGCCATTTAGTGTTGGGTTTAGGAGTGACTCCAGGGCCTCGTATATCACTTAATTTCAGCCATATCTGTTTCTCATGTTTAGGCAGGATGTCATGAATCTTAGCCTTCCACCCTAGGTTTTGTAAGTATGAAGGTTTTCACATTAAGTGCAATTTCATACTTGGTTGCATTGAATTGCATGCTATAGCTGTATCTGAATGCATCAAATCTTAAATTGAAATATTAAGACATTTAGGTATTTTCATGATTTTACACAAAATAGAAAAGTTTAGGTAAGAGCCTAGAACCTTAGGCCAGCAACCTAGCTTAGGGGTCAGTTCAAATGCATCTTCTATGGCACAGGATTGTATTTAACATCTATTTATGCAATTTCATTAGATACTTTCATGGCTTTACACGAATTGGAAGCATTTAGGTAAGAGCCTAGGACCTTAGGCCAGCACCCTAGGTTAAGAGTTAGTTCAAATGCAGCCATTTTCTTAGGCCACTTGCATAGGATTGCATGCAATATCTGTATATGTAATTTCAAAAGTTATTTTCATGGTTTTACATGAAATGCAGGAATTTAAGTAAGGGCCCAGGACATTAGGCCAGCACCCTAGATTATTGGTAAGTTCTCAATATCCTAAATCTTAAGTTGTAATTTATTTGTTGTACATAGTAATATTAACTTTGTAACTTTAACAAATTCACTGCCGAGAATTATGGATAACTATATTCCGCTCTCCTTAGTGAGCCTAGCAGAATGCTTTATGTATTTTATATACTGTGCTTATTTTTACCATATAAAATTTAATTACTTTCACCAATACTATTAGATTAATATAGTAAACATTGAGATTTAACTGTTCTTTCAAATTAGTAAACATTTAGGAAGTGATAAAGAACTGCTTACCTGGCAACATCTTTCTCACTGGTCTTGGTTGACAGCATGCTTTGGCACTACTGAAGATTGAGACAACATATAGAGAGTCATACGTACATGCATTATCTTCAACTTCAAAGTATAATTTGTTTATTGTAATGTTACTAACATCATGATAATTAAGAGATTTGGTTCATAAGCCCTTTTGCTTGTTTTGCCAATCCTAAACCACATTTCCTTTCCAAATCCTTTTCTGTCGGGATACAACTAAAGAATTGAAGTGGACATCTACTTCCTTTGTCGTTGGAACACTGAGATAAATTTTATCACTGTACAAACATTTACGGGAACCTAACTAGAGATCATTGGTTTTTACTCACCAAATAGATAGGGTTTAGTGGTAAATTAAGATCAGTATGGTTAACCTTTAGGCTAACTTAATGCAGTTTGATAGACAATTCTTAGGATAGGTCACCGTTGTCTCATTCAGGTGATTTGAGTTCAGTCATTTGATAGGAAGTAGTTTCGTCAATTAAAGTTTTACACGTCTTAATGATGTACCTAACTGTTTTCCTTACTTTATTTATATCTATAGGTGTATACTTAATTAGGCTGTAATAATATTGGAGCTTATGAGAATTACCTCCACATAGACTTTAGATTGAATAATTTTATATAAATTTACATTTTTGGCATGGGCATAATAGAATATTTAGCTCAAATTATGCCTGTCTGCATATCTATTAATTTTGGTACTCAGTTTGCCCTAACTTGACTTCAACCGTGTCGAAACTAACTTGAATTCCTTGGCCTAACCGAACTTGCCTGGAATTCTAATTCTTATGGCCTTAGTTTAATTTACTCACTTGCCTTTAGTCTAAGTGAACTCTACTAAAATTTACTTTTACCTGATTTATTTATTTAGGTTTACCAAGAAATTTATTCATCATTTTAGACTTTCTGGCATAAGTCTGAAAACACCTGATACACACAGTTCAACTGTGTGCTTAACAGCCTCGTTTACTATTTTTTTACTGTAGAACATTCAGTGAAAGAAATTAACCTTGTAATTTATAGCAAACATTCTTTCAGTCTTCCCACTGAGTGGTACAAAATTTCTCACATCTTAGATAATGAGAAGGAATTTGGTTATTGTCAAGATTTTATACGACATACAAGAGTTTAGATAAGAGCCTAGGACCTTAGGACAGCACTATAGGTCAATTGCATATTCCGTTGCATAGGATGCATGCAACAATATTTTTTGAGCCTAGGACCTTAGGCCAGCACCCTAGCTTATTGTTTAGATAGCTCAAATGCTGCCATCCAACTTTGCATGTCTGCTGCATATTCAATTGTATAAGATTGCATGCAATGTCTGTTATGCAATTTCATTAGTTATTTTCATAGTTTTACATGAAATTGGAGAGTTTAGGTAAGAGCCCAGGACCTTGGGCCATTACCCTAGAATAGGAGTTAGTTCAAATGCATGCATTTTCTTAGGCCACTTGCATATTCAATTGGATAGAATTACATGCACCATCTATACTATATGCAATTCCATTAGTTATTTTTGTTACATTGAATTTAAATGAGTATAGAATTTAGGCTAAAGATCATTCAGCACTAAAGTGGATATTGGCAGCAAAAGATTTGAAAGGTGTAGCCCAACAAGAGGAAAACCTCTCAGTTACACTATGAATTAATTGTTAGGAGAGGGTGGAAAATAAGATGGCAAAATGAGAATATGAAAGCAGGTTCAGTGAAAGGAAAGAAAGGGGTTGCAGCTAGGGGCCAACTGCACGCTGCAAAGAACCTTAAGTAATGCCTACAGTGGACCTCGTGAGGTGCATTGACAGTACAACCCACCCAACCCTCCCCAAGGGAATTAGTTATTTTCATGGTTTTACATAACTGGAAGAGTTTACTGGAGAGCCTAGAACATAAGGCCAGCACCCTAGCTTAGAGGTTATTTCTGATGCGACCATTTTCTGAGGACAATTGCATTTTCAGTTGCATGCAATGTCAATTTATGTAATTTCATTAGTTATTTTTATGGTTTCACATGAAATGTTAGAGTTTAGGAGATTGCCCAGGACCTTAGGCCAGCACCCTAGAGTAGGGGTAAGTTTCAATGCAATATCTGCATCCGAGTGCAGCAAATCTTGGATAATGTGAAATGTGAAGGACTTTGGCCATGTTCATGGTTTTACACAAAATGTGAAAGTTTAGGTAAGAGCATCAGACCTCAGGCCAGCACACTAGATTAGGGGTTAGTTCAAATACAGATGTTTTCTCAGGAAACATGATATTGTTAAGATACAATAAAGTTTTATACATACTTACCTGGCAGATATACAGTATACTTAGCTATAGACTCCGTCGTCCCGACAGAATTCAAAACTCCCGGCACACGCTACCGGTAGGTCAGGTGATCTACCATTCCCGCCGCTGGGTGGCGGAATCCCGACCATTCCCGTTTTCTGAGCCAGATTTTCTCTTACACCTGTCTCCTGAGGGGAGGCTGGGTGGGCCCTTAATCGTATATATCTGCCAGGTAAGTATGTATAAAACTTTATTGTATCTTAACAATATCATTTTTATACATGCAACTTACCCGGCGATATATACTTAGCGATGATTGACACCCTTGGTGGAGGGGAGGAGAGCAAAAGCTATATATATATAAAAAAAAAAAAATTTAAAATAACGGGAAACAACAAATAAGTTTGTAGGATATCAAATCCTTGGTTTCTTATTTTACCGTTTGGGCTGAAGACTTCATGATTACTGTCATTTAGTCTGCATGCCTCAAGAGCTTCAGTGAGGTAAACCACCTATGACCGAACAGCCCTTCTGGATCATGTCAATGGGGGCTAGCCCGCTTACGCGACAGAACCTGCATGGATCGTACCAATGGGGCTTACCCGCTTACATGGCAGAGCCTGACCTGTATCTTATCAATGGGGGCTAGCCCTCTTACATGACAGAGCTTTAAGCTTTACATAATGCACAACGAGGAGACCAAAAGTTAATCCCGACCACCTGACCTTCCTAACCATGTTAAATCTAAGAACTGAAAAGGGTTATTCCTATACCCTCTTTCAGTCAACCATAAAAACCAAACACCATAATGTTAAAATACATAACCTCAACTAATTAGGATTAACCTCAGCTCCTCCTCCCAGCACTAAATCCGCGGAACACATATGCTCCCAGTGAAAAGCACTTCTCATAAGTAACTCTCACATCCCTTAGATAATGAGAGGCGAACACTGAGTTACACTTCCAATACGTGGATTCAATTAGATTTTGAAGGGACCACGTTTTATGAAAAGCCATTGAGGTTGCTATGGCCCTCACTTCGTGTGCTTTTACCCTGAGGAGTTTAAATTGTTCTTCACCACATTTAAGATGCGCTTCCTTAATAATGTCTTTAATGAAAAAAAACGTAAGGGCGTTTTTTTGATATTGGCCTTGTAGGATCCTTGACCGAACACCAAAGACTTTCCTGCGTACCTCCCAAAAGAGACTTTCTTTGTAAATAAAATTTTAGCGCTCTTACTGGACAAAGGGTCTTCTCCTTTTCTTCCCCCGTAAGAGAAGAGAGTGCCTTCACTTCGAAGCTTCTAGGCCACGGTTTTGATGGGTTTTCGTTCTTGGCTAAGAAGAGAGGCTTAAAAGAGCAAATTGCAGCCTCCTTCTTAAACCCCACTCTGCCCTCTAACGCTTGAAGTTCACTCACCCTTTTTGCCGTGGCTAAGGCGAACAGGAATAGAGACTTCCTCGTCAAATCTCTAAAAGAAGAATTATTGGAAGGTACGAATCTTTCAGACATCAGATAATGCAGCACTATATCCAAGTTCCAACTGGGATTTTTATTATTCTGACTTTTTGAGGTCTCGAAAGACCTAATAAGGTCATGTAGATCCTTATTGTCCGACACATCCAGACCCCTATGCCTAAACACCGAGGCCAGCATACTTCTATACCCCTTGATCGTAGATACAGCTAGGCCACACTTTCTCTAAGGTAAAGAAGAAAATTTGCAATGTCGGTTATAGAGGTACTGGAGAGGATAGCTCATGCGTCCTGCACCATCTTCTAAACACTTCCCACTTCGACTGGTACACCCGTAATGTGGATGGTCTCCTGGCTCTTGCGATTGCTTTTGAAGCTTCGCGAGAAAACCCCCTCGCTCTAACGAGTCCTTCGATAGTCTGAAGGCAGTCAGACTTAGAGCGGGGAGGTTTTTGTGATACCTGTCGAAGTGGGGTTGTTTGAGAAGATCGCTCCTTAGTGGGAGCGATCTGGGAAGATCCACTATCCACTCCAGCAACTCTGTCACCCAATCTAGGGCCTGGCCAAAAGGGAGCGATCAAAGTTAATTTCGTTCCCTCTGAGGAGGCAAACTTTCTTATTACTTCCCCTACAGTTTGAAGGGGGGAAAAGCGTACCCGTCTATTCCCTTCCAATCCATGAGGAGGCCGTCTATCGCTATTGCTCTTGGATCTGCGATGGGGGAGCAATAATTCTCCAACCTCTTGTTCCAGTTGGTTGCGAACAAGTCTACGTTCGGCCTTCCCCATAACCCCCATAACTGATCGCACACTTGAGGGTTGAGAGTCCATTCGGTGGGGAGCACTTGGTTTCTTCTGCTTAGCAGATCCGCTCGAACATTTCTCTCTCCCTGAATAAATCTCGTTAGAAGAGAGATCTGCTTCTCTTGCGCCCAAAGCAACAACTCCCTCGCTGTCTCGTAAAGGGAGAATGAATGAGTTCCCCCTTGCTTCCTGATATATGCTAGGGCTGTCGTGTTGTCGGAATTGACCTGAATGATCGATCCTAAATACTGTTCTTGAAAGTGCAAGAGAAGCTAGGTGAATGGCTTTCAGTTCCTTTTTGTTTATGTGCCAGGACACCTGAGCTCCTTCCCAGGTTCCCGACACTTCTTGCGAATCCAACGTTGCTCCCCACCCTACGTCCGATGCGTCTGCAAACAACGCTCAGAGAGGGCTCTTTATGTGCAAGGATATTCCTTGACCAAGTTTCTTCGGGTCTAACCACCACCGAAGATCTTGTTTGACCTTGTCCGTTATCCTGAATGACTCTTCGAGGTCCTGGGAACTTTGATCCCAGTTCTCCTTCAGATAATACTGAAGGGGTCTTAGGTGCAGTCTCCCTAGGGAAACGAACTGCTCCAACGAGGAAATGGTTCCCAGCAAACTCATCCACTCCCTCGCGGAACAATGCTCTTTCCCTAGAAATCCTGACACCTTTGTAAGGCAGCGCTCTATTCTCTCTGTTGATGGAGACGCTAGAAAACCCCGAGAATCCATCCGAATCCCCAGATAAACTATGTTCTGCTGGGGATCCAGCTGGGACTTCTCGAGGTTGAACTAGGAGTCCCAATGACTGCGTCATCTTTAATGTTACCGAAAGGTCCTCCAGGGACAACTGTTGCTTCGACTTTGCTCGTATTAGCCAGTCGTCCAAATACATCGAGATTCTGATCCCTTCTAAATGTAGCCAATGCGCCACATTCCTTAGGATACCCGTGAAGACTTGCGGGGCCGTCGAAAGTCCGAAGCAAAGCGCTCGAAATTGAAACACTCTTCCCTGTGACATGAATCTTAGGTATTTCCTTGATGCCGGATGAATTGGCACATGGAATATGCATCTTGAAGGTCCAGGGATACCATCCAGTCCCCTGGACGAAGAGCAGAAAGTACAGAGGAAGAGGTCTTCATCGAGAACTTCTTCTTTATCACAAAGACGTTCAGCGCACTTACGTCCAAAACCGGCCTCCACCCGCCCGAGGCTTTTGGTACCAAGGAATAGACGGTTGTAGAAACCATGGCGTGAATGGAGATCTTGAACCGGTTCTATTGCCCTTTTCTGCAACATAAGTTCTACTGCTTGCAGAGAGCTTGACTCTTGACAGGATCCTTGTATCTCGCTGTTAACTCCCTTGGAGTTCTTGTTAAGGGAGGATATTCCCTGAAGGGGATGAGATATCCTCTCTCGAGGATCGAGAGGGTGTCCCAGCTGGTCCAGCCCCTCTCCTTCGCCCAGACTCTGGCAAAGTTCGACAGTCTGGCGCCTACCGCTATCTGGAGGACTTCTTCTTCATTTTGCCTTCCCTGCAGGTCTCCTGGAAGGTCTTCCTCTGGTATCCGGTCTTCTACCTCTAAAAGGGGTTCTTGAGGAGGAAGAGGCTCCTCGAAAGGGCTGCTGAAGAGGTGCTTTATCCTTCTTTTGAAAAGGAACAGTAGGCTTGAACCTCTTTGCTGACTGTGTCAGTAAATCCTGTGTGGCTTTTCCAGCTAATGATTTTGCTACATCCCTCACCGTGTCCTGTGGGAAAAGGTGGTTCGAAAGTGGCGAATATAGCAAGGCCGACCTCTGTAGAGGAGATACTGACTTGGACAGGAAAGACCCGTACACTGCTCTCTTTTTCAAAACTCCCGATCCAAAAGAGCAGCCACTTCCACCGAACCGTCCATCACCGCTCTGTCCAGACACGATAATACACTCGATAATTCGTCCATAGTGACAAATTCGGGATCTTGGGCTCTCTTCGCAAGGGCTCCCAAAGCCCACCCAGTCCATAAAATTGAATACTTCGAGTGTCCTAAAGAGTCCCTTTGTAGATGGTCCAGTTCACACATCCCCCAAGTAGCTTTTGCTGATAGTAGAGCGCGCTCCTTGAAGTAATCTACTAAGGAAGCGTAATCTGCGTCTGCCGATGAAGGCAGTCCTAAGCCCATAGGTTCCTGGGTATCGTACCATCTTCCAGGTTTACCCGTCAACTTTGAAGGAGGGCATGAAAAAACAGTCTTGCCCGCCTCTCTTTTATTCTTAAGCCATTCTCCAAATCCTTTGAACGCTTTTTCATACTAAGGGCTGGACGCATTTTTACAAATGAGGATGCTTTTGGAGACTTCGTGCTTGATAGCAAAGATCCTGGAGAGGGCGGATCCGCTGTTGAACAAGCGTTCTCCCCGAAACTGCAACAACACAAGGACAATCTCTTATAATCAGAGACTACTACATCCACTGGTAATTCTTCATCCGAGACTTCTTCTAAGTCTCCGGCTGTAGGGATCCTTTCGGAGAAGAGCGGTTCTTAGTTGTCGAGGGACTTCTGTCAAACGAAGAAGAACGTCGTCCGTGTGACAAATCCTTGCTACTACAAGGCGCAATAGAGTTCTTAAACGCACGAGATCTTCTCTCAGGAACCTGTTTCCTACCAGGTGAAGGGCTCCTACTCTCCGAAGAACTCATAAAGTGCGAAGGGGTCTTACTCTGACCTAAGCTCGTACAAGGAGCCTGGCGCCTACTCGACTCCTGACGCCTGCTCGACTCCTGGCGTCTGCTAGACTCCTGGCGCCTACCCGACTCCTGACGCCTGCTCGACTCCTGAAGCCTGCTTGATTCCTGGCGCCTGCTTGACTCCTGGCGCTTGTCGTGACTCCTGGTAGGCTCTTGACGCCTCTCACAAGACTCCTGGCGTCTGTTAGGCTCTATACGCCTGTGATATTCTTGGCGCCTACTAGGCTCTGTCAACTCTATGTTTCTAAAAAGCTCCTGCTTCTTAGGCTCTTGACGCCTATCCTGATCCTCAGAAGAGGAGTCCGACTCCTGACTTCTCCTAAGAGACGTAGCTGATCGCTTGCTCTGCGAGCGGCTACCGCTGGGAACTTTCTTCCTATAGATAGGAGAGGATCGTTTAAAGGGAGAACGAGAGAGTCTCTCCGGTGACGAGCGCCTGCTAGAGTGAAAAACTTCTCTCCTACCAGGAGAAGAAAACTTCGATCTCTTCACTGGAAGGGAGGAGTCTTTTCTTCGAGACGAATCCTTATGTAGAGCGCCTACCAAGGAGGATATTTGCTCCTGTAGATTAAGCAGGAAAAGCTTAGTCGGATCTTGAGGCGCTGGAGACGGTCTTCTCGCCTTCTTACTAGTCGAAGGAAAATCCTCTGGAAATCGCTCTGGGCTTGAATCAAAAGCGTCTCCTTTCGGCGCTACCCACGATCTCTTCAGAGGACGAGACTTCGAAGCAGAGCTCCATCCACGCCTGGACGAGGAGGAGTCCGACGCAGAAAAACACTCTTCCAGGATGCCTTTTCTACGGCTATCCAAGGCAGCCTGGGTCGTTACTTCAGGGTGACGCCTGATCGTTGGGGATGCTCCACATCCTCCCTGCGGCTTTTGACATTCCTCCTCCCCTGGTCCTGGGAGTTTGGAAGCGGTCTAGGCCTAGGAGCAATGCGGAGCCGATCAGACGCCCCCTCCACTGCACTGGGGTCACTGTATTCACTGACACTCTTACCTTGTGTTTCCATAGCTTTAAGCTGCTCCTGAAGCTCCCTGATCGAGGATCTCATTTTTTCCATTTCTGAAAATGAATCCTTAGATTCAACACAGGGAGAAGGGGCTGAGGTTATGGGAGAAACATCATCTAGCTTGTTAATTTCTAATTCAGGCTCAAAAGAACAAGATCTACTCGAGCTTCTAGCTGACGCTTTCCTAGCTCTATCCTTCTCTCTTTTCTTAATATAAGAAGCTAAATCCTTCCATCCTTGCTCCGTAAGCCCTTCACATTCAGCACAAGTTCTATCAAACGCACATTCAGAACCTCTACATTTACTACAAAGTGTATGAGGATCTACCTCTGCTTTAAACAACCTAGTTCTGCATTCTTCCCTTGCACAAACCCTAAACTTAGGTGTTACTTTAACTTCAGCCATCTTAATAGAAAAAACCAAATCCAAGTCCTAATCCAGTCCAAAATAAGCGTATGCCAATCCCGAGAATAAACAAGAGTACTTCACCAAATGAGTCCAACCAATTCTCGGCAAATGAGCAGAATTCCAATCAGGAGAGACCAAACAACAGTTGTTGCCGGCCTCAGCGACAGAGAAAATCTGGCTCAGAAAACGGGAATGGTCGGGATTCCGCCACCCAGCGGCGGGAATGGTAGATCACCTGACCTACCGGTAGCGTGTGCCGCGAGTTTTGAATTCTGTCGGGACGACGGAGTCTATAGCTAAGTATATATCTGCCGGGTAAGTTGCATGTATAAAATTGCATATTCAATTGCTCAAGATTACATGCAACTTCTGTATATGCAATTTTAGTATTTTTCGTGGTTTTACATTAAATGGAAGAATTTATGTAAGAGCCTTGGACCTTAAGCCATCACCGTAACTTAGTGGTAAGTTCAGATGCGGCAGGTAACATTTATATTTGAGTTTTTTTTTTTTTTTTTACCCTCAAAAATAGTTTAGGTAGCCTGTCATGAACCTTAGGCCACCACCTAAATATGAAGGCGGTCATGCATTTTTATTAGTGTCAGATTTAGGGGGAGCCCAGCAGGCCATGCCTAGGCCACACCCCTGTGAGTGCCCCCACACCTAAGCAAAAAAATTAATTGAATAATAATAATAATAATAAATATATATAAAATGTTTAAAAATTGTTTCATTCTTCATGGGAATGGATATAAACGTTGAATACAAAGTGAATAGATATGGTGATTCGCTTTATCTCTTTGCATTTTTATCCCTGAATATTAAAGCAGATTTTTGTTAATTACCAACTAGGTAAAATTGTTAATTTGGCCAATATGCAATCAATACAATGTTGTTGAAAAAGTAAACATTTTTTCCCACATTTGCGAGAAGTTTGTGAGAAATCAACTTAAAAATATCCACATGTGTTCAGACTAGTGGAATCCAAACTGCAAACTCCAAAGTAGGGTTAGCGATATGATTTGCACCCATGAGATGAACAACATAAAGTATTGCATTTCACACCAGTGCCATCTCTTGGCGGTAGCCATCAGGTGCTCCATTAGAAAATAAATCACCCGGCTGTAAGGGCCCTCTTTGCTTCCCCATAAATGAGAGAGCCCCCATAAGGTCACCGGCCTATGGCCCTGCACACCTTAAACCCGTCCCTGAGTTTCATATTTAGTTGCATAGGGTTACATGCATTATATGTATTTGAGCACGCCAAATTTTAGATAAAATTAATTGTGAAGGCATTGCATTTGAGAAAATACCTGTGCATTTAAATGCAAAAATAAAAATATCTGCAAATCTTAAAATAACATTCCAATTATTTTTCAGAAAGTATGCCACCAAAGAAACAGTTTTCTTTGGAACAAAGAGTTCAGGAGCCAGAAGGAAATGATCATATAGGGTGGCGTAAACACCAGGTCAAGAGGAGGCTAGACCAGAGGACCAAAGGACCTGTGGCTGCATCTAGAGCAGCAGAAGTACCAGAACAGAGGGAGGCCACACTGGTAGATATGAGGGTGAGAGAAGCAGAAGAGCTGGAACAGAGGGAGGTCATGCTCCAACAGGTGAAGGCGACATTTTCAGGAACCAGAACTAAAAGGAATTTCACAGAATTGAAAAAAGCAGCATTTGATTACAGGCCGAATGTCAGCACTCCGATTCCAGGGACTTTGCTACAGCAATGGAAAGTCATCCATACCACCTCTTGTTAGTCCGCCCCAATCCACTGTGATTGCTCATGTCAGGAGATACGGCTACTTCTTGACATTAACTTGAAACTGTCCAAAAGTACAACTTCTGCTTCCAAATGACGTTGTCCGGTGCAAAGGAGATTTGTGAGCCAGGCAACATAACCACCTTCCAAGTTCATGGTTAGTTGCAATACACCTTTGGAATTTTACCTCCTATGCCTGAAGCAGAACCCAAGTTTCATTAGAAACATATCAAGCCTTAAGGAAGGCATTGTTCTAGACCTCAAGGAGTTCTTTCACAGGCCCCACGTCTACGTTGCCATCTTCAAAACAGCCCTGGAGCTCATGCCCACATAATCAGATCAGGATGTGCAAGAAACCCGAGGGTGAGCGTGAAAGACATTTTGGTGTAGGTACCCACCTTCAACGAAGTGGCTATGGTGATGGTCAGCAATGGCTTTGAGCCTTGCAACATCATCCATCACAAAATAAATCACAGAGTTCAGTGGGTGGCTGACACTCACAGGTCCTGCAATTCCCTGCATTATCCTCTTAATCTTCTGGCAAGGCGAGAATGGCAACTACTTCAACATTATGAAATCAATTTTGAAATTGGAGGAGGACTACAATGCTTGATTTTACAAAATCATGTTGCAAACTGGGGAAGAGGACCACCTTTTAAAGTGCAGGATGTTTCACTAGTTTGCTGTGACATGTACATCAAAATTGAGAGCCACAGTCTTTGCTACATTCAGAGCGCCACTGACTACATCCACCTCCAAGTTGTCATCGCCAGTGATGCCAATCCAAGGGGAGAGGGAAGGGGATATTGATAGTAAGGGAGAGGGAAGAGGATAACTTACGCTGCTAGTCTTTGATATTCCAATTGATCATTAGTTAGGCAGGAGCCATTGTCTATATAGGTAACCCAATGAAAGGGGTTTGAGGACATGTGAAAACCTTCCTTGGGGCAAATGAGTGTTAATAGTTCTCATGTCCTTCAAATATTTATAATTTACTTATGTTTACCCTGAACATGCATAGTTTTCATGTCCGCAGACCATTGGAGTGTAATGTCCAAGTGTGTTTTAAGTACCCTATGATGAAGGTGCTGGCCAGCAATACTTAGTGGTTTTGATTAATGTGTTTATTTAGAGTAAGGGATAAAAAAATATATACATTGTATAATTGTTTTGTTTATTAACGTGTATTTAAAGCAATGAATAAAAGATTATATACAATAAATACAAGATTAAAACTTGTTTACAGGACATCTAATAAATACAAGATTAAAACTGAATTTACAGGACAATATAACTCAAGGTGGATAGGAACTTGTCTGGAATCTTCGGAATACCTGGGATGAAGTTTGTTTCTCCTATTCCACACAGAGTTAAGACTTGATAAGCTGTGTCCCGTTGCACAACTTGGGACTGTGCAAGTTTCAAAGTTAAGGAATAGACAAGTGCAGTGAGGCAGAATTCTAAGACAGCTCCAAGGAGTTAAGAAATTCTACTGATTAATTAATGGCTTTGTCGAGGTCCATGATGCCGTTGATGGAGGGGTTGGAATGTCCACATGAAGGCACTGTGGTCCTTCATTACTTCAAGGTTTGTTGAAAGTCGCCTCGCACGATACAAAGTCTTTGCTCATCTCCATTCTGTGCTCCTCCTGAAGCTTTAGGGAGTAGGACACAATGCAGGTGATGAGCAAGATGGTGAAGATGTGACCGATTTTCATCTGCAACAAAATGGCTTCGGCCATGGTGATGTCCTAGTTCTGGTCACTTTCTAATAAACCTCATGTTTTGCCGACCATCACCACAGCTAGTTCATTGAAGGTGGTGGACATTGAAGCATCTTTGTGCTCACCCTCAGGCTTCTTGTCTGGCCTGTTTCTGATCTTGGGGTTCTCTTTGGAATATTTTGAAAATGGCAACATAGGCATAGTGCCTAAGAAGACCTGGAGGTCTAGAACAATGCCTTCCATAAAGCTCAATATGTTGCTCTGTCTTCTTTTGACCTCTGCAGTTGCATTGCCCATGAAGTAAATCTGAAGAAAATTGGATTTGCTTCTGAGATAGGAAGGAAATATCCAAATGCATGGTACACCTGACCTTTGAAGGTGGGCATACAGCCTGGCTTGCGAGTCTCCTCTGCACCAGACATCATCATTTGGAAGCAGGAGTCTGTACTTTCAGATGTTTCCAAGAAAACGTCAAGTGGTCAAAACTCCTGATGCGAGAGACTGCAGTGGCTTAGGCGGACTGACCCTGACCTGGAAGAATGCTTTTCCATCGCGGCAGCAAAGTCCTACAGCCTCATCTTTCCACTTCAGTGCGTTGCACGTCCTTCTTTCCAGTGGGCACGTGAGGGTGCTTGTGATAGCTGACATTCTGCTTGTATGTAATCTTATTGCTTTTTCAAATTGGCAAAACACCTTTTAGTTCTGACTCCTGAAACTGTCGCCCTCACCTGTTGGAGCATGAGCTCCCTTCTAGTAGTTCTACTGCTCTGGATGCAGCTGCTCTTACCCTCATATGTACCAGTCTGGCCTCCCTTTGTTCTGGTGCTTCCACTGTTCTAGATGCAGCAACTCTTGTTCTTTGTCTTCCAGTTGATCCTCCCTCTGACCTGTTATTTCCACCACACTGTATGCTACTTTCCTTCTGGCCCCTGAAGTCTTTGTCCCAAAGGAAGGCTGTTACTTTGGTGGCATACTTTCTGAAAAAAAAATTGGATCATTAGGGTTTGCAAATTTAGAAAATACTTGCTCTTCTAAATGCAAATATAAAAGACAATGCTAAGATTTGACGCTTACAGATTTCAAAATGTTATTGTTATTATACAATTAAGTTTGTTCATACTTACCTGGCAGATATATATATAGCTGTATTTTCTGACGTCCGACAGAAATTTCAAAACTCGCGGCACACGCAGTGGGCGGCCAGGTGGTAGTACCCATTCCCGCCGCTGGGAGGCGGATATCAGGAACCATTCCCATTTTCTATTCATATTTTTATTAATGTCTCTGTCTCCTGAGGGGAGGAGGGTGGGCACTTTAATTATATATATCTGCCAGGTAAGTATGAACAAACTTAATTGTATAATAACAATAACATTTTGTTCATGCCACTTACCTGACAGATATATATATAGCTGAATCCCACCTTCGGATGGTGGGAAGAGACAGAATAGGATTTTTTAGGAAACTTAAATTAAGTAGATGATAAACATCTTGGTTCCTTACCTGTTTGCAAAGTAGACTATGTGATTACTGTCACGTAAGGCTGCTTTTGCTTAATCACAGAGTTGCCAGCCAGGTGGAGACCTGTAGTGCTGGTGCGCTCTGGATGATCTGTCAACGGGTGCGAGACCTCAGCGTGACAAGATCATCGAGGCCATACAAATGAGGGCAACGAAGCAACTGACCAACTATTCACAAAAACCCCTTAACACTAACTAAAGGATGGGAGATCTTCACATAAGACTCACCACAACCTAAAAACACAACAACCTAACTTAACCTAACTAAGGGATAGGGAAAGAGCTACTTCCGGACCCCAAAACTGTCCGCAGAAACGTATGGCCCCAGTGCATTACAATCTTCATAGATCGTTCTCACATCCCTTAGGTAATGAGAGGCGAAGACGGAGTTACTCCTCCAAAAGGTGCAATCAAGGATGTCCTTGATTGACATGTTCTTTTGGAAGGCAAGAGAGGTAGCGACGGCTCGTACTTCGTGCGCTTTTACTCGGAAGAGGCTCAAATCAGTCTTCTGGAAAGATGAATGAGCCTCCCGAATGGTGTCCCTTAGAAAGAAAGCAATAGCATTCTTCGATAAAGGTAACTCTGGTCTCTTCACAGAGCACCAGAGGTTACCTGAGGGACCTCTTACCTCTTTCGTTCTATGCACGTAGAACTTGAGAGCCCTGACCGGGCACAGGACTCTCTCTGGTTCTTGGCCCACCAGACTTGACATACCCTTGATCTCGAAAGTCTTCGGCCAAGGGTTCGAAGGATTTTCATTCTTCGCCAAGAAAGTTGGGTTCAACGAGCAGACAGCATTGTCCCCTTTGAATCCCATTAACTTGCTAAACGCTTGAATTTCACTAACTCTCTTAGCCGTCGCAAGAGAAGTTAGGAAAAGAGCCTTCCTTGTCAGGTTTCGAAGAGACGCTGTCTGAAGCGGTTCGAAAGTGCTCGACATAAGGAATTTAAGGACTACATCCAGGTTCCATGATGGAGGTCTCATTTGAGGAACCTTCGAGGTCTCGAAAGACTTTAAAAGGTTCATGAATTATCCTTGTTGTCAGACAGGTCGAGGCCTCTGTGCCTAAAAACGCTGACAACATGCTTTTATATCCCTGATGGTAGGGTGGGACCACTAATTTCTGCACATTCCTGAGAAAGAGCAGAAAATCAGCTATGGTGGTTCACAGAGGTCGAGGAAGAGGAAACTCCCTCCTTTTTACACCATGCCCTGAAGGAAGCCCACTTCGATTGTAAACAGCTCTTGTGGAAGCACGTCTCGCATGTGCGATCGCTCTCGCAGCTGCTTTTGAAAAAACCTCTCGCTCTGGCCAACTTTTCGATAGTCTGAACGCAGTCAGACCCAGAGCGGAGAGGTTTTGGTGAAACCTTTCGAAGTGAGGCTGTTTGAGTAGATCTTTCCTCCAGGGCAATGTCCTTGGAAAGTCTACAAGGAAAGACACGACCTCTGTGAACCATTCTCTCGCAGGCCACATCGGAGCGATCAGGGTTAACCTCGTCCCTTCCGAGGCTGCAAACTTCCTCATGACTTCCCCCAGAATCTTGAATGGTGGAAGGCGTATAAGTCTAGGCCCGTCCAATTCCAAAGCAAAAGCGTCTACCCCGCGATTGCTTCTGGATCCAGGACCGGGGAGCAGTAAAGAGGAAGTCTCTTGGTCCTTGACGTTGCGAATAAGTCGACCAGTGGACGTCCCCACAACGTCCACAGGTCTCGACAAACGTTCTTCGTTCAAGGTCCATTCCGTCGGTAGGACTTGTCCCGACGACTGAGAAGGTCTGCCCTGACTGTTTTGCACTCCTGCAATGAATCTCGTCAGGATAGTCACCTTTTTTTCTCTTTGCCCACAGCAGAATCTCTCTCGCTAGGGAAAAACAACGTTCTGGAGTGTTGTTCCTCCCTGTTTTTTTAAATAAGCGAGTGCTGTGGTATTGTCCGAGTTTATCTGAACAATCTTGTTCTCCAAACTCTTTTCGAAGAACTGCAGGACAGAAATACTGCTGCCAGTTCTTTGACATTTATATGCCAGGCTACCTGTTCCCCCTCTCCAGGAGCCTGACACTTCCTTCCCCCCTTCCCCAGTGTTTGTCCCCATCCTGTGATGGAAGCGTCTGAAAACAACGCCCTCCTGAAGCTTCTGAGGGTCCAACCACCATCTTAGGTGGTTCTTGATTGGAAGCGATATTCTCAATATGGCATTGAGATCGTCCTTGGCCTTCCACTCGTCCGCAAGGAAAAATTGGAGAGGCCTGATGTGCAGTCTTCCCAAGGAAACAAACCTTTCTAGCGAGGAAATGGTCCCCAGCAGACTCAATCCATTCCCTCGCCGAGCAAGTCTCTTTCCGTAGAAAGGCTGGGATCTTTTCTAAGCCTAGCCGCTGACGTCCTGGGACGGAAACGCTCGAAAAGACATGAATCCATCTGAATCCCCAGATACACGATGGACTGTGTTGGGGTCAGATGCGACTTTCGAGGTTGACCAGAAGTCCCAGGGACTTCGCTAAGGCTAAAGTGAACTGCAAGTCCTTCAGACACTTCTCTCTCGACGACGCTCTGATCAGCCAGTCGTCGAGGTACATGGAAACTCTTATTCCCGAAGGTGTAGCCACCTCGCTACGTTCTTCATTACTACTGTGAACACCATCGGAGCCGTGGTCAGTCCGAAGCACATAGCTCTGAACTGCCATACTTTGTTGTCTAAGACAAAACCTTAGATACTTCTTGAAAGAGGGTGGATCGGGATGTGAAAGTACGCGTCCTGCAAGTCTAAGGATACCACCCATCAGTCGCCCGGTCTCAACGCTCCCAGAACAGAATGAGGCGTCTCCATCGTGAATTTGTCTTTTCCACGAAAAGATTGAGCCTGCTTACATCTAGAACTGGACGCCAACCTGACGACTGCTTCGGTACTAGGAAGATTCTGTTGTAAAAACCTGGCGACCCCAGGTCCGCGACTTGTTCCACCGCTCTTTTGTCGATCATCTGCTGAAGGAGATCGAACAATACTTTCTTCTTTTCTCCCTGGTAGGATGGAGAAAGGTCTCTGGGAGTCGTAGAAAGAGGAGGCAGATCTAAAAAGGGGATCTTGTACCCCTGCTCCACGATCTTGAGGGACCAAGAGTCCGTGTCTCTCTCTCTCCACGCTCCCGCAAAAACTTCAGTCTGGCTCCGACTGGTGTCTGAAGGGCATGCTTCTCACTTGGAAGGCTTTGTCTTAAAGGAAGCTCTTCCTCGTGAAACCCCTCTCCCTCGAGGAGCTGCTCTCGAGGGGGAGCCAGCACGAAAGGGCTTTACTTTCTTCGGCGGTCGAAACCGCAGCTGAAGAGGTTGAAGGTACGGCTGACCGTCTTGTAGACTGGGCCAAAAGGTCCTGAGTTGCCTTCTCTTGTAAGCTGTTCGTCAGGTCCTTTACCAAAGTCTGGGGGAAGAGATGGTTCGAAAGAGGCGAAAACAGCAAATCCGCTTTCTGAGCTGGAGTCACCGAACGAGCTGTGAAGTTGCACAGCAAAGCTCTCTTTTTTAATAAAGCCGTTCCAAAATGAGATACGAGCTCCTCCGAACCATCCCTGACGGCTTTGTCCATACATGCTAACACGCTGGACAGCTCCCCCAGACTGAGAGATTCTGGGCTTCTCGCTTGCATATCCAGAACTCCCAAACACCAGTCAAGGAAGTTGAAGACTTCCAGCGTCCTGAGCAGACCCTTTCAAATGATGGTCAGTCTCCGACGCGGTCCATGTTACCTTAGCAGATGGTAAAAGCGACCTCTCTGCAAATCCACTAGGCTGGAGAAAAATCTCCTTGAGCCGAAGAAGGGATACGAACTCCCACTTCATCTTTGGTTCTATACCAAATGCCCCTTTTCCACTAAGTCTAGTTGGAGGCAAGGCGAAGGTCGTCTTGCCTTGGTCTCTCCTTCGTACCATCCAATCCTGGAGCTTTTTAAAAGCATGTTTCGTTGAGAGAGAAGTTTTCATCTCTACAAACTCCGGGGTTTTCCCAGTTTTAGATGAAGAAAACTGCGAAGGAGGAGACTTGGGAGCTGCGGGCTGAAATTTGTCTTCAAAAGAAGAACGCAAGAGTCGTTACGAGGACTTTATAGTCCGAGATAGACGGGGCTGTAGCAGGTTCCTCTTCAACCGATTCAGCCGAACTACTTAGCTCTCTTCTTCTCTAAACGGAAGAGGAGACTGTCTGTCAGGAGAGGGCGTCCTAACGTCAGGTCTTGGCTTGATCAAAGGACCCCTATCCTTGCTAGAGGCAGCCTTTATTTCGGCTGTTCTTCCATTATGACGCTTACTGCTCGATGAAGGTAGAGCGTCCTGAGGAGGACGAGCGTCCTCAGGCGCCTTCCGCAGCAGTCTCACCTGCCCGAGAAGCGTCCTTACATTTCTTCTTCGCTGGCATACGTGCCTGTGCGCGTAACAGCGTCTGGGGGTAAGACTTCTTGGTCAGAATCCCCAAAAACGTCTTGAAAGGCAGGCCGGCCTGAACGTCCTGGCGAGCTTCCTGCCAAGCGTCCTGCCGAGCGTCCTGGTGAGCGTCGTGCCGAGCGTCCTGGTCTAGCGTCCTGGCGAGCGTCTTGACGAACGTCCTGCCTAGCGTCCTGCCAAGCGTCCTGACGAAACGTCCTGCCTAGCGTCCTGACGAGCGTCTTGACAAGCGTTCCTGCCGAGCGTTCTGCCGAACGTTCTCGTAAAGAGCGTCCTCCTCAAAAGCGTCCTGACCGTAACGTCCTTCTAGAGGACGAACGAGATCGGCGAATCGCCGAAGGAGAAGCGATCGGCGAACGAGACGAAGTAGGTGAAGGAGAAGGAGGATGCTTCGTCCTCTTGACAGGCAGTCTAAGGTCCTTGCCTCCGCTTAGGCTCGACTGCTGCTGGGCGAGTCCTCTGAGCCATAAGCGAGGATAGCTGGTCCTGAAGGGACAAAAGAATGTTCTTCGTTGGGGAAGAATGAACAGAGGAAGCAGGGACTGATCCTGTGAGAAGACGAGGGGCGAGGGGACGCCTACCTTACTTCTCACAGGTACAGCTACCTGCTTCTCAGGTATACGCGACCCCGTGCACGCAACCTAGCGTCCTCATCGGAGGAGATCCTACCTCTCTTCTGAGGAGGAAAAACGTCATACGCTCCTCCGACGAAAGCGGCGAAAGCGGCGAAAGAGGACGTGAAGCGTCCTCCGCACGAAAACGTCCTTTTCAAAGGACGAGTGTCTCTTTCCGAGCGCTCCACCCCTTGCGCGGGGAGGACGCTTCGGAGGACGAAAAGCACTCTTTCAGGACGCGCGTTCGTGCACGGTCCTTGGCAGCCTGGGTCTTTGCTACAGGGTGTCTGCCGAAGGGACGCCAGATCGGTGGGAAGACCCCCGTAACCCTCTTGCGGCTTTCGACATACCTACTCCCTGGGTCTTGGGAGTCTGATAGAGGTCTAGGCCTAGAGGCATTATGGGGCCGATCTGACGCCCCCTCCACAACACTGGGGGGCACGATCACACACTTGCACCGAGCCAGTTCTAAGGCTTTCACTTTGGTCTCCAGAGTGCGAATAGACTCTAAAATCAGAGAGAGCGCATTCGCTTCTCCGACACAGAATCAGAGCCCGAAGGCAACACAGGTTTAGGGGTTGTAAACACTACAGGTGTTAATGCAGGAGAGATGTTAGTCTTACCTTTGGAAGAACCACTCCTGGAGGAAGACCTCCTGATCCTATCGCGCTCCAATTTAAGGCGATAGGACTCGTAAACTCTCCATTCATCATCGGTCAATTTCTCACATTCATTGCACCGATTATCAATCAAACAATTAAGCCCCCTACAACTCATACATACTGTGTGGGGGTCTACCGATGCTTTCGGTAGCCTCACCTTACAATCAGCCCTCACACACACTCTGAAAACTCACAAACACTTGATCCAGGACATATCTTCTATAGAAAAGTCAATCCAAAATCAAAAAAACGGTCCACTATCGCGCATGCCAATTCAACAATCCAATTCAATACCAAAAAAAAATCAATCAGATACTTAAAAGCGAGTCAATTTCCAAAAAATCCTGAGCAGAGGTCTGTAAACAGATGTTTACCGACCGGCGACAGAAAAAAATATGAATAGAAAATGGGAATGGTTCCTGATATCCGCCTCCCAGCGGCGGGAATGGGTACTACCACCTGGCCGCCCACTGCGTGTGCCGCGAGTTTTGAAATTTCTGTCGGACGTCAGAAAATACAGCTATATATATATCTGTCAGGTAAGTGGCATGAACAAATTTATTTGTATATGAAAAATTTCACACTTACATAACCTAGGATGGTAGCCTAAGGTTCATGACAGCCTACCTAAATGTAAAATTAAAATATTAGAGCTATGTTTGTTCTGTTTGTATGGTGTTTTTAACATTACTTGGAACCAGTGGTTAGTCAGCAACGGGACCAATGGCTTTATGTGACTTCCGAACCACATTGAGAATGAACTTCTGCCACCAGAAATGTACATACTATCTCTGATCTCAATGGAATGCTCGAGAATCAAACTTGTGGTTACTGAGTGGCATGCCAACACCATGCCAACCACGCCACTGAGCTAATATCTTACCAAAGCCTATAAATATGAGATGCAGTATAAGGTGTCGGCTACTACTAGATTTAGCCAGCCTTGTGCTGGCACAGGCTCTTGCTCTTCAGTCCCCTGTAATGGTTCAGCCATTATTTATGGATATGCAGTGCTCCAAATGGACACGGTCAGTTTAGTAACATTTGATAGCTGCACTGGGCTTGGTATAGGGAAACTGCTAGGAACGCAATTGTGAAGTTGTACAAGAATCACAGCTATATATCATCACTAAAAAGTGTATGATTTTTGTAATGTCTGCTTCAGCTTTTGGTTCCCTGTCCATACCTTCTGATTGTTTGTCAAGAGTTCCTCACTCACGTAAAAAAGGTGTTTGAAAGGCAGATCCCCAGTATGCTTGTCATTAGCAACATCCTGTCTCAACTACTGGGCAAACTGAGAAGCAGGTACCTTCTAAGTATGTTGTGTTATCTCCAGTTCATCAATATGAAAGTCTCCTGAACTCCATCATCCTGCACTATCTTTGCTGAAGGCTCGCCTACTATTTCAAATTCGAGACCAGAAAATGCCCTTACTCAAGGTAACAAAAAAAGCAGAATAGCAAAAATACTTATGCATTTATAGTGTACCCATGTACTTATATAGTACATATAAACCATGAACTTGTTTCTATTGTACATAATGTAAACAATTTTTTTCAATTACCATTGTTACTTGGATTTATGTATGATTATAATTTCAGTCAACATTGGATGTATACATCATAAATTTAGTGACCCAATCAATACTCTACAGATTGATGTTTGTCTATTTCAAAATCTCTAGGTGTATATTTCAACAGGCCTATCTAATATGATTCATAGTATGTCCTTCATTTTATTACATTGTGTGCTGTCATCAGTGTTTGTGTCATAGTAGATACTGCCATAGTGCATCCACCTAGCAGTAGAATTTTATTGTTAAAATATTTTATCTACTGGGCTAGTTGTACATGACTAATTGTAAAAATAAAATGGCAAAACAATACTATCAAAAACAATTATATTAAACAATGATGGATGTGGTGTAAATAATAGTAGACAATGTTTCAACATTATTGTTGTATATATAAATTATTTTAATGAAAAATTATATTTTTTTTCTAATAACAGTTAAAAAAAGCCAAGAGTGTTGAATTGATTTGAGAAAGCAATGATATAAAATAAATTGCATTTAATTGATCTGAGAAAGCAATTATATAAGATAAATTGCATTTAAGTTAAGGGTTGAAGGTTTGATCCATTTCCATAGCCATAATTTTGCCAGGTGTAAGCTGTCTTACCTAAACTCTTTCATTCTTGTAAAACAATGAAAATGACTTCTGAAATTACATATATAGATATGTATTGCATGCAATCTTATGCAGCTAAGTATGCAAGTGGCCTTAGAAAATGGCTGCATTTGAACTAACCCTTAATCTAGGGTGCTGGCCTAAGGTCCTAGCTTCTTACCTAAACTCTTCCATTGGTATTTCTACAGAAGCAATCCGCGCTGGCCTAGACTATGGCAATTGACGTTTTCCTATGTTATTTTACCCACTGAACAAGAATTTAAAGTAATATTTATTCGGTCGACTATAATTAACCCCCAAGGGACAGTACTAAACATGGCTACTCGACCGCCAACCGAAATCGGCGGAAGAACACCAAAACCAATATGGCGGAGATACCAAAACAACAACAAACAAAGTATGGAGCGACTACATATCTGCGACGATCGATTTGTGTGTGCTGTCAGTAAGGCCGTAGCGGAGCGGCGCTTCGCGCCTTATCCGCATATTTAAAGATTCTTGACAAGCACGGTATGTACTGGCAAGAGGTAATGTTGCGCTGCGCGCGCTATCCACAGTGAGGCTACTTACCGTGGCAGATCACACCTAAAGGCATTCCTGTTGTAGTTGATCCGACAAATAGCTCCACAACACTCGCAGTTTTTTTGCTTTAGAATTAAATGATGTCTTTGAGCATATTCAATCACAACTTCATTACCACCACTAGACAAATAATGATAAAATTCACTGTAACCCACATTGCACTGCAAACAATCGGTAGGAAATCGAAGGTCTCTGTCAAAAGTAATGCCAGAAGGGCCAGCCACTGCCTCTCCCATAGCTACAGGAAGACAAAATGCCAGTTTTTGCTTCATTATTCGAGTATTCAATCAATCAAGGATACCAGTGGACACTGGACAGGTAACTTTATTACTCCGCTGAAATGCTAGTGAAACTTAGTTTTCGACTAAAGTCGTTTGTAATTGGTTATGAAACCCATGACGTCATAAAGATGTCACACCTCTCAGCCAATAATGAGTAACTGGAACTGCTTTTGTTTGTGTAACAAAGTAAGTTAGAGGGCTCATTAAAAGTAAACATTACCATAGAGGAAACACCTCTCCCGACTTAGGAAAAATTTCGAGGTAAAAAAACTTATCAAGCTCATTTAATTCCACCCCGTTCAATCTCTCATATAATGACTATACTTTTTATATTGCTTTTCACATGCTCTTTCCATGTAGGTGATATTTTAATATCCCAGTGCGGAGTGCTTCTGAAGTATTACCTTTAGTACGTGGCCCCTGGGGGTTAATTACAGTCGTCCGAATAAATATATAAAATTCTTGTTCAGTAGGTAAAACTGCATAGAAAAACCGCAACTGCCATAGTCTGGGCCGCCGCGGATAGGTACCATAGATATACCCTTCCATTTCATGTAAAACCATAAAAATATCATGAAATTGCATATATAATATATATACTATATATATAGGTATATATATATATATAATATATATATATAATATATATATATATATATATATATATATATATATATATATAGTATATATAATATTGCATATCACCCTGTGCCATTGAATATGCAATTGGCCTGAGAAAATAGCTGCATTCGAACTAATCCCTAAGCTAGGATGCTGGCCTAAGGTTCTCAGCCCTTACCTAAACTTTTCTATTTTGTGTAGAGCCTTGAAAATAACTTAATGTCTAAACATTTCAATTTAAGATTTGATGCCTGCAGATAGCTAGATATTGCTAGGTAGCATGCAATTCTATGCAACTGAGTATGAAATTGCACTTGATATGACTACCCTCATACTTACAAAACCTAGGGTGGTAGGCTAAGGTTCATGGTATCCTACCTAAACAGGAGACAAGTATGGCCAAAATTAAGTGATTTAAGAGGCCCTTGATTCGCCCCTAATCCTAAACACCTAAATATTCAGGGATAATTCTACAGAATAGTTCCGCATGGACTGCAAGGTGCGTAACCACGAATACAACATCCACTAGGGATTGGGGCGCCCAAAGTATTTCGCTGTGTTTAGTACTGGCCCCTGGGGGTTAATTACATTCGTCCGAATAAATATTACTTAAAATTCTTGTTAAGGAGGTAAAACTGCATAAAAAACGGCAACTGCCATAGTCTAGGGCGCCGCGGAATAGTACTGTAGATCTACCCTTACCATCATTTTAGAAGTTTTCCGGGTATTCTTACAGTTTCAACCATTATGGGAAATCTATTATATTGATATTTTTCCCGAGTAAAGCACGTGATAACAAAACACTTCTTCTCAATAAATTATTGTCGCTAATGCATACTTACAGAGAAAAAAAAAATTAAGTTTTTACCTCGAATTTTTCCTAAGTCGGGAGAGGTGTTTCCTCTACGGTAATGTTTACTTCTAATGAGCCCTCTAACTTACTTACTTACGCAAACAAAAGCAGTTCCAGTCACTCATTATTGGCTGAGAGGTGTGACATCGTTATGACGTCATGGGTTTCATAACCAATTACGAACGACTTTAGTCGAAAACTAAGTTTCACTCAAAGACAATACACGAAAGATGGGAAACTGACTATTAATATCATTAAAAAAAACGTCATCCAACCCGTCAGAATGCGCGCCATCTATTGATCATGCCCTCAACTAAAACTCGGCTGTGGCGTAGCGCGGCTTTTATAAATGTTAAATTTATTCTTATGCTGCAAATAAACTTCTCTTATAAATTATTGGAATACTAATATTAATATTGCTTGTTAACATGATTATAGGGCTCTATCAAAGCTTATGACATATATTAGGCATTTCTGAATCATTAAATAAAATCCTTCAGTTAATGTAACATTAATTGCTAAGTATCTTTATCTAAAATTGAGAGGCCAGTTAACATTAATTGCTAAGTATCTTTATCTAAAATTGAGAGGGCAGTTAGAATGAAACAAACTTATTCTCATATTATCTTATTATTTCACCAATATAGTATACAGTAATTATTTTCCTTTTTTTGGGCTTGTGCTTATGATTGTATACTGTACATAAAACAATACATATGTGTCAGACAAATCTAAGAATCTAGAGGAATGAATACAGTTTATTATATTTTATGATTATTTATTAAGCTCTTGATCAAGTCAGAACCCATTTATAACAATTTATTAAAATCTCATAGCCCAATTGTGGGAGTTCCTCAAAAATAAAGTAATATAACCAACACTTCTGCCTGGTATTTTCTAGTAAAATGCCATTTCTGCAAGAAGCATGCACATTCCTAAAAAAATTTGAAACAATTATTCTAATTGACTTGAACCATGTTTCTTTTTGCATCATGTACAGTACAAGCAAATATCATAGGTTTTCACAACTTGTTTTCCAATTTATTACTACTGTATTACTGCGTACATTTGCTGCCAAATGGTAAATTTACTTTGGAATACTATGTGGGGTGTTGGTACCAATTACAAGATTTCATTTTAAAAATTGAACAATTATGAGCATATAATGCAGAAACATAGATGAAACGGTAAGAATGGATCTTGTGGGAGCAGATATGCTGGTTTGAATGTAATTTTTTTTTTATTTTGAATGCTTTTATCCATACTATAGGGAAAATTCAATCATAGATTAAAAGGTTAGTGACTTGAAATTAAAGTAAAACACTCTAACTTAACTAACCTACTTATGCTCTCCCAAATGAATGCTCCCACAAGATCCATCCGTCCTGATGAAACAACTTTGGTTTGCTAAATAGTTGCTTATTAATGAAAAATTAAGGTAAACATTTATAACTACAACCCAAGGGTAAGCTGCTGAGAATATATCATAACTACAGTATATATACAGTATATCAAAAGTTGCTGTGAGTAGCCTAACTGGAAAAGGCATGGAGACCCCCAATATTCACGAATTGTATGACAGTGATAGTAATTGGTATGTTTATTTCATATTTCTAGAGATTTTCAAGATATGCAAATATAACTTTAAGGTATTTATTTGAAATACAATTGACGCCTGTAAATGACAAGAAAATATAGTTTTTCTAGTTGCTTTTGATATGTTTTGCAAGATAGCTTCTTTTCCATTGCAAATTACTGTTGACATGGTTAGGTAACTGTTGGCATGGTTATGGTACTGCTGATATGGTTAGGTTGACTGTTGACATGATTAGGCTACTGATGTACACTACCAGGAAGGTTAGGTTGGTTGTTGGGGGGTTTCAAATGACATATATTTTTTTTCTAGTAGAAATTCACATATAAATATATTTTCTTTCCGCTTACAGGCGTCCACCGTATTGTAAATATTTTCCAATATTTCGGATTTAACGGATAACTGCACCGACATTCAATTTTGCTTTGGTCTATTTTATTTCTTCATTTCTCTAAAAGTCATCATGTACTTTGTAACAGATGTAATGATTTTATTACCTTTATTTATTCTGAGGAAAAGCATGAAAAATCAGATGGGGAAAATCATTTTTCGTCCTATTGCAAACCACACACGGGTGGTGATGATGGCTACGCCCACTCATGTTGAAATTGAATGCCCCGCTTTATGAAAAAGTAAACAAACCAACAGACGAGTAGGCAGGTGCAATGCTACCGCCATCTTCATTTCATGCCAGGTACAAATTGTATGCGGCCGATGCGGCTGTGGCTTGAGCTTCCCACCCCCTGATCCCAACTCCTGACGAGGTGGGGGGCTTAGGGATCCACTGCAGAGGGAGTATGCCCTTTACGCCTACACTGTCTGCTGTGGATCCAACTGAACATTGGGACCTTTTAACTCCTTTACTCCTCCTCCTTATAAATTTTCCACTTTCCCTTCTTCTTCTTTCGTTGACGACCCTGGCATGGTATTGGACTATTGAATTGACCGCTCTTTTAACCTGATGGAGGGTGGAGTTGGACGGCATGCCACTCCACCCGTAAAATTCAAGTACCTGACGTGTTCGAGCGAGGGGAAAGTCTTATGTCAAACTTGGTCCCTAGTACTGGGTCGGATCTCGACGGACTGACGACGCCTTAAGTGCTGGGGATCAGGGTGTATAACCAGGAAGTAACCTCTAGGGGTGGCCCATTAATGTGACATTCCACACCCCTCCCTTGTTGGGCTCCAAGGTGGGTGGAGGACTACCTGGCTGAAAACCTCACTCTCGTATATATGTATGAATTATTAGGCCTAATGTTGATGACCCTAGCACGGAAATTAGACTTGGCTACCGGATTCGCTCAAGAAAATAAGCCCAACATAACAACGATGGCACCATATGAGCCATTAACAAGAAATAAAAAAAGAAAAATGTACAAACCCGACCCCAACATTAGTACATTTTGACCATATTTTTGGGACAGATAATTGGTCAAGATTTCTTGTTCTCAAAACAGAGAGGAAAATTTCCTCTATGTTTTAGAGAACAAATTATTAAGCTTATACCAACAAGAGAAATGAGTTTCAGAGCACTGAAATTTAATGAATGGCTGATTGAAGCCACAACAAAAGCTCAGTCTGAAACATTTCAGAACATTAAAGAAATTAAAGGGATAAATGTGACTGTGAAAAGCCATGACATGCTCAACTATATCCAAGGTACAGTTGTACTACCCCAAATGAAAATGAGGAAGAATTACCAGAAAAGAATATTATATTAGAATCCCTAAAATTAAGATATGACAATATTCACGATCTGGAGTTATATCAAATTCCAAGTAAAAAAAACCAAGAAGTCTCCATCAAAATAGCAAAAATCAAATTCACAGGCCAAAATTTACCAGCAAAGATTAAAATACTTGGTCAAAACAGAGAAGTACGCCCTCACGTACCAAAACCACTGCAATGTAAAAAATGTTGTAAATTTGGTCACACATTCAAGAAATGCCAAAATAACGAAATATGTGCAATGTGGTGGTTCAGAAGACCATAGAACTGAGTGGAATTGCCCAAATATTAAATGTGCTAACTGTGGACTTGCTCACCATGCAAAGTCAAAAGAATGCCCATTGTATATGTACAATACAGAATTAAAGCTTCTGATGAGTAGAACTGGAATGGGCAGCAAAGAGAGGCTAAGCTTGAGTTAAAAGTTAGAGGGATACTTGACCCAAGCAGAAATCCATCATATAAAATTATGTTAAAAAATAAGGTTCCCCAAATATCTGAATCTTGTTTAGAAGTAGGAATCTAATACCTGAAACCACAATAAAAAACAAATATGCTGCTCTATCATCCTTAGATGATCATGATGCCAATACTTCATGTATAGAGACAGCACCTTCCAATGCAGAATTGCGATGATTTCCCACCAGATCAGAGAGCAAAGGGGAAAAAGGCGAGACCCTGGAAATGGGACCCCTCCGAAATCAAAAAACTTGACAACAAAGAGGACTCCCGTCCTCTAAAAAATAATATGGAATAGTATTGAAGTAGAAGCTGAAACATTAACTACCTCACAAACTACGATTTCCTCGGAAAATAACACATTGTCCATATAACTCCATCACCCATAATAGGACAAAGAGGAAAATCCTTAACTCATCCTCAACCCCAAGCAAGTAGCAGTTATTCATCAACAAGCTGCTTCTGTTGAAATAGACTCCTCTCCCAGTCTCAGTAAAACAAACAAGACACTCCCAATCACTCAAAAATATTAAATGGCCTTTATCCACTCATGATAAATTATGTGGATGTAATGATGTTTCATTGTTCAGTTGAATACAATGAAACTTCCATCAACAAGCAGCCTCACTAATATGATTAATAATTTTATCAAATTCAAAACTAAAAACCAACAGGAAAATTTAGAAAAACACTCCGAAGATTGCATGTGTGTAGACCATCTTATTAAAACTCGCTCATCGAGTGCTAGAGGCATAGAACATTTATTGGAAAAAATAAAACAAAAACAAAGTCCCAAGGAGCAATTACAAAGAGACTTAACATAAAGTCAAATATTAAGAAACCTGCAGCTTTACATGAGTATGCAACCACAAAAGTAAGAGGAAGTAATGTTCTGCTTGACAGAGGCCTTCCCCACAATAACATTCAACGCTTATATTATTCAGTGGAACGTAATGGTTTAAAAACACGATTACAAATAGGAGAAATTCAAAGATTATTAAAACAATATGAACCAATAGCAATATGCTTGCAACATACAAATGAAAATGTCTCGAGAATAGCAATTATACATTAGCATCACATTCAGTTCCTGATATGATACATTAGGAACAGCAATTTACGTCAATAACCGAATTACTTATGAAAATATATTAATAATAGTTCTGAATTCCAACTATCTGGAATTAAACTTCATATAACAACTCTACTTTTAATTTGTATAATATTTACAACCAACCTTCATGTAATTATGATTTACAAAATCTACCTCAAGTATTACCGAATATACGTGATGATTTTTTAATGGTTGGAGATTTTAATGCCCACAGCCCATTATGGATTCCTTTTGTAATGAAACAGATTAAACATGGTAATAAAATTGAGCATATGATTGACAATCATAATCTTTGCATTTTTAAATGATGGGATATTTAGCACTTACTTTTCAAAATCCCATGGAAGTTTTTCATCCATAGACTTAAGTATTTGCTTCACCTAATATAGTGGACAAATTTGATTGGAAATGTTTTAGATGATCCATATACCAGTGATCATTTCCAATTTTAATATCCTGTTTTGGGGACATACCCCAAACCACCAACTGTCCCACGATATAATGTAGATAAGGCAGACTGGGACCAGTATAAATTTAAAACCAGCCAGATCCATCCATTTACAGCAGTACAAAGTCATGATGAGACGGTAGATTTCTTCACAAACTTTGTAATTACAGCTGCTGACGAATCTATTCCTAAGTCAGCTACTAATCCCAAGAAACACTCAGTACCCTGGTGGTCTGACACACTATCCCACCTGTATACAAGAAAAAACATATTAGGTAGGAAGATAGAAACCCTGCATAATAGATTTAATGCCATAAGTAAAAGACCTCTAAATTTTGAGAGCACTGCAAGAAACTAGTAGACATTACCATAGAAATCAGTCTACTAAAACCTCATTACAATCGGATCTCGGCAAGATTCAGAAGGGAAGCCATTAGAGGAAAAATAATGTCATGGCAAAAATATGTATCTAGCATATCTGATACAACCTCAATAAGTAAAGTCTGGGAAAAATTTAGGAAAATTAACGGATCTCATATTAGATCTCAGAGACATGCACTAATACATAATGGCCAACCAGTACATGATAGTACTGCAATTTCGAATATTTTAGGGGCGTAACATCCAAGCAAATAAGTAGTATAAGCAATATAGATGATCACTTTCGAAAAAACCATTAAAGCCAGTGAAGAAGCTTTGTCCATTGAATTTTGAAACATTAGAGGATATATATTATAACCAGATTTTTACAGAAGAGGAATTTGAATATGCTTTATCAATTGTAACTCTTCTGCTCCAGGCCAAGACAACGTAAATTTTGAGATGATAAAAAACCTGGCTCTGTTAGCAAAAACATACTTATTGAAGCTTTATAATCATTTATGGGTAAATCACCTGTTCCCAAAAGCATGGAAACATGCTATAATCATACCAGTCGTCAAACCAGGGAAAGATCCAAGCAATCCAAATAACTATAGACCAATATCCCTGACAAGTTGCTTGTGCAAATTGCTAGAGAAAATGGTAAATTATAGACTAAATTGGTGCCTACGTAAGAATAAGACTCTGTCTTCAACTCAATTTGAATCACAATCTGAAAGATCTACTTTAGATTCACTTTCCATCTAGAAAATTTATACGGAGGAGGTTTGAACGTAAGCAAATTACAGTTGCCATATTCTTTGATATCCAAAAAGCATATGATACGACCTGGAGATACTCAATTTTAAAGTCCTTACACGAAAATGGTTTTAGAGGGCACTTACCAATTTTATCGAGAATTTATCCATGAAAGAACTTTTCAAACACGAATAAATAATGTATATTCTGACTCCTTCAATTTAGATTGTGGAGTCCCTCAAGGGAGTGTTTTGAGTGGAACACTTTTTGCTCTAGCTATTAATAACATCGTAAAGCAGTTACCACAGGGAGTACAAAAATAGCTTGTACGTAGATGATTTTGCTATATATTATTCTTCAAGCAGTCTTCGTCATCTACAAAGAATTCTTAATAAAGCTATCAAAAACATCCACAACTGGACTTTGTCAGTAGGCTTTAAGCTCTCTATAGAGAAAAAACCCAAGCAATTATGTTCTACAAAAAATAGTAGATGGAAACAGAATCAAGACATAGATCTTAAATTAGGTGATAGCCTCATTCAGTTTAGTAATACTATAAAATTTTTAGGCTTGGTATTTGACACTCATCTTAATGGAAAGCACACATAGCCTTTGTAAAAAAAATAAATGTAATAGTGCCTTAAATTTGATAAGAAAATTGTCTCATACTACTTGGGGAGCTAAGAGACAAAACATTGCTTATGATATATAAAGCACTAGTTTTTATCCAAAATAGATTATGGAAGTCCAATTTACGGTCAGCATCACAAAATACCTTGAAGTCCTTAGACTCTATCCACATTCGAGGCTTGAGACTTGTAGTGGAGCCTTTAAATCTTCTCCAAACACTTCAGTATGTTGTGAAAGTGGCGAACCCCCATTATCCTTACATCGTGACCTTGTAACAATGAGAAGTGCTTTAAAGATAACGTCCACTGATTCCCCCACAAAAAGCTATTTGCCATGCGAGATATATTTATTAGTAATCACGAACCACCTTTTCCAATAAGAGCTAATAGGTTATTGGAATCTATTGGTGTTAGAGTAAATATACTCCCACCCTCAAAATTCTCCACCTCCATGGATGATGAAAAAAACTCAAAGTATGTTCTAACCTTTATCATCTGTCAAAAAGCAAGATTATACTTCAGATCGCTATAAACAGCATACATTAGAACACATTCGAAGTAAAGGCCCACATAAAGCAATATACACTGATGGATCCAAATCTTCTGTAGGAGTTGGTTGTGCTGCAGTGTCATCATGCAAAATAAGTCAGAATTCATTGCCATTGAAGCAACTGTCTTACTGCTGAGTTAACAGCAATTATATTGGCAATCAATCAAATAAAATTGTCGAATAAAATAAACTGAATACTAAATTTGTAATATATTCTGACTCAAGAAGCGCAATTGAATCTCTCAAGAGTTATTCACATAAGAACCCTTTAGTAAAGGAAATTAAACAAATCATCAATAAATTATATTCAACGTGGGGTTAACATTGAAATATGCTGGATCCTGCCCATGTTGGAATCCAAGGTAATGAAAAGGCAGATGAAAAGGCCAAGTCTGGGGTAAATTCACCAATTTTTGACAATAAATTGCCTGCTACAGATTATATAAAACTCAGTGAAGCAGTGCATAAAAACAAAATGGCAAAATCTGTGGGATAGTGAAGCAAACACCAATAAATTAAAGTGCATCAACAGAAAGTAGACTTGTGGAATACATCAGTACAAAATGAAAAACGAGCTTGAAGTAATATTAACAAGATTACGAAATAGGCCACACAAGACTAACTCACGAGTATTTAATGATAACTCCACAAGGGAACATCCCTCATTGCAATGTGTGCAATACAATTTTAACAGTCAAGCATATTTTATGTGAATGCCTAATTTTTAATAGAGAAAGAAATTTATATTTAGGCAATAAATCATTATCAGAAATACTATCAGAATCAGATAATTTTTCTTTATATAGAGTATTAATATTTTTAAAAAAGACTAATTTGATTAATAAGATTTAACATATACCATTTTAAAATAGATGACTTTTGTCATTTTTATCTATTTCAGTCTTTTATAAGTTCAATTCATATTTTTAATTCCAACCTCATATATCACTTAACAATCCCCTCATTTATCATTAATTTATTATAATTCATTAACTTCATTCCATACCATTCCATGTTTTAGACATAACATTGTATGAGCGTATTTTTTAAATAATTTCCTCCCGAATTATTTCGGGCCAGCACTGTAAGAGTCTGGTTAGACTCATTGGGCTGGTAAATCTTAACTTTATAATAATAATTGAGCTTCCCATCTTTCGTGTATTGTCTTTGGTTTCACTAGCATTTCAGCGGAGTAAAAAGTTAAATGTCTAGTGTCCACTGGTATCCTTGTTTGACTGAATACTCGAATAATGAAGCAAAAAACGGCATTTTGTCTTACGGTACCTATGGGAGAGGCAGTGGCTGGCCCTTCTGGCATTAATTTTGACAGACCTTCGATTTCCTACCGATTGTTTGCAGTGCAATGTGGTCGTCAGGTACCTGGCCACTTCCTACTTTAAGTTGCATGTCAGGGAACCTTGCAACGGCTTCACGTTTTCCTCAAAGCAGCAGCACATCTTTATTAAGGTAAGCTTCATTAATTTATAGAGTATATTATAATGGTGGTAGTATAACGATGTATACCAGCAGTACCAATCACTTTGGATTTGGTTTGATGGATGTTAGGTAGTGGCCTTAAGGGGGGGTCGCCAGTAGGGGCGGAGCCCCCCCCACCCCCCCCCTAGGCCTAGGTAGGGGTACAGGCCCTAGGTAAGGTTAGGTGGTTGTATTAGGTTCGGTAGTGCCCCGAAAATCACTGTGGCCTTAAGGGGGGGTCGCAGGGGGGGCGGAGCCCCCCCAACTAGGCCTAGGTAGGGGTACAGGGCCCTAGGTAAGGTTAGGTGGTTGTAGTAGGTTCGGTAGTGCCCCGAAAATCACTTTTCTCCTCATCCCCACCCAAAAACCCCGCTTCCCACTGGGATCCCCCATAATTGAAGTAGTAGGTTTATGCTTAGATTTTGTGTGTAAGAGTAACTCTTAATTTCTTTTTTATTCATTTCCTCATGTTTCTATGCGATGTGCAACACCAATCTGGTCGTTTTTTGCCGTTTTTCGTCGTTAATACTTGAAAAACGGGTGCGGCCTTCTCCTGGACATTTACCTTTTTCTGGAAAAACTCGTTTTTTAACTCCAATTACATAGTAAATCGGATGGTTTGCAGTCAAAATAAATGTTAAATCCGTTGGAACTACATTATTTCTGATGCAACAAATATATTTTTATTCCAGTTTTCCCATAATGGTTTAAACTGTAATTTTACCGTTTTCCGAAGTTATCCTGATTCTCATGTCATACCTAGGTACTTCAATGGATAAGTTTATGGGGTTTGGTAGAAGATTGCTGTCTTAAGGCCTGGTGAAGGTTTTCTGGAAAATAATTTTTTTTTTCTAAATTCACAGTTATTAAAAGACAATACATTCACAACTAACTTTTAAGATTTGGAGCCTTCAAAATCAAATATAAAATTTATAGTTAACATGGCCACCTTCTTACTTAATCTAGGGTAGTAGCTGATGGTTCATGAAAGCCTACCTAAAGTAAGCCCTTATTAAAAATGCCAATATGTTGTATGCAAACCTAGGTAAAAGTATATAAATGGCCTAAGAAAATGGCACTTTGAACTAACCCGAAGTTATCCTGACGATGATGTTATAATTCTAATGGATAAGATATACAGGATAGCTCCGGAGGGGTAGTCTGAACTTGACACTGGACTTTATCTGACGCCTTACGGAATGATTATGAATTTATGACGGTCGGTCTTTTGTAGCTGTTCCAATAATAGTTTTCATAACATTAGCAAAACCGAATTTGTATCCTTTTATAACTTTTTCTGACATTATTAATCAACTAACAATAATTATATTTATTATTATTAGCCCCTAATATCGTTAAATAAGGAAGGCAATTCATTTTCTAAATCTATTTTCTCAAGGCTTTGAAATTCCAACTGATTATGAGTCCTAGAAGAAAACATGGAGTAATGAAAATTGATCTCTAACCTCAAGGAATTGGTAAAAAGGAAAATTTTGTTTGTCAGTTTGGCTGTGTCACTGGGATAGGGGTTTTATTTTGAGTTATAACTTTCCTGGGATCACATAGATGCACACAGCCACCATATGAGCCCACGAAAGTAAAAAAAAAAACAAAAAAACTCAGTGATAGAAATCAAACACACACACACACACACACACACACACACACACCACACACACATATATATAATATATATATATATATATATATATATATTATATATACTATAATATATATATATATATATATATATATATATATATAATATAATATATATATATATTATGTATGTAGTATATATATAAGTTATTTTTATTGACAAAATTATACAATTATTGGTACAAATTTGTCCACAAAGAGACATAGTACAAAATAAACAAAGTGGACAGTAGTCTCTTCTATTCTTGCAAATACATGACCTACAAAGAAAAAATACATCAAAATACAAATCGCGCTAATCACACACATCTATATACGTATGTTTGTATATGTGTGTGTGAGAGAGAGAGAGCGAGAGTACAGTTTTAAGGCTCTTGAAATCCCTAAGAAACTAGGAGCAGCGTCCAGCAAAATGATTTTTGGTAGAAAATTTAACTGTACTACCTCTTTTCATGCTGTGTTACTAAATATAAAGTTCAGCGCAAGCTCTATAGCTAGTTTCATTACACTAAGGAAGAATTCAAGAATATTGAATGGCATATTCCTCTCTGCGTTCTTTAGGTTTTTATTATGAATAAAGATAAGGTTTATATATAGCTAATAAAATTAAATAGTAAAAACTAAAATCGGAACTTTCATATCGAAGAGTATAAAAATTAATTAGATTTGTTCTTTCCAAACTCACTATTGATTCGTTGTATAAAATGATTATTGAAGAGAAAAAAATTTCCTTCCCCCGAGTGTCTATCTCTAATTAACACTAATCTTCATAGCGTGCGTTATTACATCATAATTATCAAATAAATTGAACAGCATGTATTTGAGAGAGAGAGAGAGAGACAGGATTCGCAATACATACCTTCAGTAACAATGAAAAGACAGAAAAACAATATGAATTAACATAACGATATGCACAAACTTTTACACACCCACATATAGACACAAGTGTTCTATCATATTATATATATATATATATATATATATATATATATATATATATATATATATATATATATATATCACGACAATCAACAAATAACTCCATTCACGTCAAATTAACCAGAACTCTAGGAATGACATACACCTAGTACAGTCCAGTCGAATCGTAAGAAAACGGCACACTTTAAGTTAAAAACATCAAATTCGGTATGTTAGTTGGCCTTACCATGTTAAACAATTTTAGCTATAGACTCAAGCTGAAAATTCAAAATGGCGGCCATTTTCAAAATGGCCACCACTTTGCATGATATATTACAACCAATTTTCCTCTGCATTTATATTTTTAGGTCATGTCTAGGCCACGCATAAAACTGGGATACTTTTCGAGAGGAATAAAAGTCATATATCAAGAGAGAACCTCCGAAGCCCTTCGGTGTCGTGCAGATAACAGAAGAACAGATATTTCAATTGGGACAGGTTATCATACTTTTGAAGAAAACATTGAAAGGTGCCGCTCATTACATTGGTTTCTAGTGCCAATAAGATTAGAACATCTCAAGAAAGGAGGAGGCATAGCTGAAACTTTACAGCATTACAAAGCTAAATGTCATAAATCTTGTAGAAACTAGTTTTCACATATGAAGATATCAAGGCAGGAGAGGAGAAAACATTCTTTAGGTATAGAAGAACAGTCAACAAGTACTAGTAAAGTCACTAGACAGAGATGAGGATGAGGAGAGACATTTGTTTTTTCTGTGATGATGCTACTGGTGTTCTTCATGAGGCATCAACATTTAAGCTTGACAGACGAGTTCGTGAATGTGCACTTGAACTGCAAGATACTGTGCTGTTACTAAACTGAGTGCAGGTGATCTAATCTCACAAGAAGCGGTATGTCATGCAAAATGTTTGGTAAGTTTGTATAAAAAAGCAAGCACACATATTCCTAAGACTGTGGAAGAGAACCAGGACGATATGATTTATGGCATTGTCCTTGCAGAGTTGATTACTTTTATTGAGGAATCACAAATAGTAACTGATACTGTTCCAGTATTCAAATTAGCTGACCTTGCAAAAAATGTATACAAGGTGCCTTAGGCAATTAGGGGTAGATATTGGTCGACTAAATGCTACTAACTTGAAGAAAACAAAAATTAGCTTCTACGCCAGATTTGCAAGCACACAAGCAAAGCCAGGATGTCTCGCTTATTTTCAAAACAGATGTTGGAGAAGCTTTGAAACAAACTGCAGAGCACAACTTTGATGATGAAGGCTTGATTCTGTCAAAAGCAGCTTCAATTATTCGTAGGCAAAATTAAGTTTCAATGGAACATTTGATAGTGCATGTCAACAGGTGTCAGTTCCACAATCTTTGATGTCCCTAATAAGGATGATACTTGGTGGTCCTAATTGAGGAACAGTCTAGTGTTGTAGAAACACAGGCAACACTGACTATTTCTAAGCTTATGCAGTTCAACAGTACAGTTCGTAGAAGCAGAGTCTGTGTCAACTCTTCCTTCATCAGATCGAGAACCACCACTGCCCATGTATTTGGGTCTACTGATCCATGCAGAGACAAGAAAACGAGGTCTTGTTGACAAACTGAACATGCTAGGGCTTTGTATATCCCATGATAGATTAATGAACATTTCTACTGCTATGGGCAATTCAATTTGTGATAGGTTCAATACTGAAAAATGTGGTTTGTCCACCCAAACTTAAACATGGTCTTTTCACAACAGCTGCAGTGGACAACATAGACCATAATCCAAGCTCTACAACTGCACATGGGTCTCTACATGGAACAGCTATTCGTTGTATCAGCATCCAACGAAGGAAAGACAAGGAACAGAAAGAGAAAATATAACAATCAACAGAACTCTAAAGAGAGGAAGCTTAAAACATTTACCAGAGTTATATAGTGTTGTTGCTCCAGTTGTTCTCTGTAAGGAACCTTGCATGGTGCCTTCTAAAGATGGTTCTCTGATTAGTGATTGTGAAACCATATCTTGTGCCATGGAATTATAATATATTGGCTAGATTATGTTAAAGAAGAACTTGAAGCAGAGGACTCAGAACACAAGAACATTTCATGGGCAGCTTTACATGCTAATCTTGACCATTCAGTTGGAAGCAATAAAGAACTACTGGATAGCAGTTCCCTACTGCCACTCTTTCAAGAGGAAGCAAAATCTACATCCATGATTCGCCATGCTATGGCAGTAATCAGCCAGAGTGTGACTTTCCTAAACCCAGGACAAACACCAGTGATGGCACGTGAACAACCTTTATATGCACTTGCAAAAAGTATTCAGTGGAACTGGCTCAATACATTTGGTGAAAGTCAGATTGTAGTAATGTTTGTAGGACTTCACATAGAAATTGCACCTTGGAAAACAATTGGTGATTGGTTGCAGAACTGTGGATGATTTAGTGCACTGTGTAAAGGCAGCACATGGTTCTCGAACAAGACATGCGCACCAAATTACAGCTTGTGCATTGCACATACTGATGAATAACGCTTACAGAGCTTATGCAGAAAATAGTGAGGAAACTCCAGTTCCATTTGATAAATGGAAAGAGGAAAGGGAAACCGAAAGTCCCCTTTTCCATTGTTGGTCTTTATCTCTGAAATTTGAATTAACCATTAAAATATTTGTTCGATCTATTCGGGAGGGAAACTTCGATCTCTACAAAGATTCTCTCTCAATTCTGATACCTTGGTTTTTTGGTCTGGATCATTCAAATTATGTTCGGTGGCTTCCTGTCCATCTTCGTGATTATGACGACCTTGCATAGTACTGCACCAGCTATTCTTTACTGAATTTGAAAATGGCCACTTCGTAGTGCATAAAACTCACAACACTTTCAGGGATTGCCATTGATCATGCTCACGAACATAACAATAAACTTGTAAAGGGTGATGGGATGATGGGATGGGGGAGCAGGCGGACTGACAGAGGATGCTTCACAACTCCTTCTCTGGATGGTGTCTGGTTCTGAAATGGCTCGGGCTGTTAATGAATTTGAATCATCCCTAGAACTGATCCAGTGTCAGCAGAATAAATACACCAATGTTAAGCACCACGAGCAAACTAAAAGTGTACAGAAATCATTTGTTAACTATGTGAAATCTCTAGTGGATGTAATTTGCGGAATGGGTGATCCATTTTTAGAACATACAAGAGATCTCCTTGTTCTTTAATACCAGTGATATTATTGACCCAAATGTAGCTTACACAGTTAAGCACATAGAGGAAATTGGAAAGATGCAGTTTCAGGATTTTGTATAAAAAAGCCCTTATCTGATCCTGTAAAGCAAAATAAGCTGTTGCATTTTAGCCGACGAAAACTTAAAAATCATTCAAAGGAAAATTAAGAAGAATACATGAACATATATTCATATTTACATATTTAACATTGATATATGATATAGCCTCAAAATATTAGTTCGTTTGTATCACAAATTATCACTCAATTTTTGAGTTTAAAAGGGGTTGCCATCTTTTATTAAGCCCCCAATTTATATAACTTCCTTCAATTTAAGAAGAATATATGCACTATATTTGTTAACTAATGGTTATTTATTCATCCAACTCCTGTACATCATAAAAATGGCACATCTTGCAAGTCTCTAGTAATTTTTCAAACCACTGTCCGCCATCTTGAAAATGGTGGCCACTTTGGATTTTTCAGGATGGGTCCATAGTTCAAAATGATGTAATGTAACACTGCACCAAGTGTCATACTTTTAACCCAATGTGTGCGATTTGTTTAAAAATCCGCACGATTCGACTGGACTCTCCTTTGGCCGCTGGTTCGAATCCACGAGAGGACGAAATTATTATAGTAATCAACTAAAAAATTCCCTTTCGGTTAACATATATAAAAACTATTAATTCCGAGGTAGAGTGAATTGGATATTAACGGAAATTTTAGCTTAATGTATGTGTATGAATCACGGTGATGTGGTAAAAATTCCTATACATGTATATATATATATAGATATATATATATATATATATATATATATATATATATGTGTGTGTGTGTGTGTGTGTGTGTGTGTATGTATGTGTGTGTATGTATATATACGTGTATTAGCATCACATACGCTTGGATACAAGGAAGGAAATTTAGGATTACCAGTATGATTATGCCATTCATTAAAAGATCTTGGAGCGTAGTGTGTCCCATGTGCCTGCTTGTAAATGTTTGAGTATATGCAATTACTCTACGTAAATTTCTTATGCTTTATTTTTCTTTATTGGCTCGACTCTGTTATGTCGTGTTTAGCGTTATGTGCAATAATTATGAGCTTTCCTTTGTCTACCCAGGGTGTTTGCAAAGTTACTCTCTTGTGCTCTTCTTTGATTGTTGTCGATGTTCAAATTTAATTAAGTTGAGATGATACGAACCATTTGAAAAAATTGTTAATAAATATTTGCAGAGGTATTGAGTCGCTTTCATGATTTTCTTTGTACTCTGGTGTTTAATAGAAAAAGCGTTTCGTATTGTCACATATTCAGATTATTCAGTCAGAACTTATGAAAAGATGGTCAAGCGTTTACGGGATCTGTGTTAATGACATCCAAATGTAAAGACACAATGACTAGATTTACAATTTCGCACGGAAAAAAAGTTTAATAATCAGAGAAATAATGCCTTGAATATTATTTCAATAAGAGTCTTGCAAAATGATCTTGGTATAGTTTGAGCACTAAGTTCAAAACCAGAGAGTTTTTTTTTGTAGTTCGTCAATATCAAATTACGAAAAAAATGCTAAAGATTATTGTTATTGTACCTTTTTGATTTTGATGGTTTTAAAGCTCTTTATATTTTGGTTAATTTCAATAAAACCAAAAATTCCTGTTCCGCAAAATACTTTCGAAGGCTCTTTTCATAAATTCGTTATCTAAAACCCAGACCTAAATACCATATTTTTCCGCAAAAAATTTTCATATTACACAGAATATACTGCTGGCTATCATTCCACTGACAGCATTCTGAATGTATCTAGAATACTAACATATCATTTGGGGTATTCATCCAAATTTTTCATAAAGCAACATAATTCGTGTTTTGCCAAAGATTATTGACTTCGTTTTTCTTCCTTCCTTCCATTCTCGTTTCCTTTTAGTTCCCTGTAAAAGAAAACTATTGAGATGGCTTTGTCTGTCAGTCCGCACTTTATTCTGTCAGCACTTTATCTGTCCGCCCTCAGATTTTAAAAACTACTGAGGCTAGAGGGCTGCAAATTGGTAAGTTGATCATCCACCCTCCAATCATCCAACTTACCAAACTGCAGCCCTGTAGCCTCAGTAGTTTTTATTTCATTTAAGGTAAAAGTTAGCCATAATCGTGCGTCTGGCATCGATATAGGCCAGTCCACCACCGGGCCGTGGTTAAAGTTTCGTGGGTCGCGGTTCATACATCGTTATACCGAGACCACCGAAAGATGAATTTATTTTCGGTGGCCTTGATTGTAAGATGTATAGAAAACTAAGAAACTTCGGCGCATTTTTGACTTGTTCTTTTCTCTATTTTCAACCGATTTCCATTAGCTCCATTTTCGCGAGGCTTTCCAATCACACCTTTCGCGGCCGTTCCCTTTTTCTTCCCTATCGTCCTCATTATCTTCTTCCTCGGAACCCCTCCCGCTGGAGGGTGAAGTATGCTGACAGGTTCTAGTGCCCATTTACGCCGGGCTTATCTGCATAAAGATGTCCCCTACCACTACCACAGGCTACCACTACCACTACTACTATTACCACCATTTACCACCGCCACCACCCACCACCACTCCCATCCCATGACCATTCTACACACACTCTCTCTCTCTCTATCTCTCTCTCTTTCGTTGCAGAAAGGAAACGGTGAGAAAGATGATGGGAGGAGGGCTTAGGATAAAGGGTGGAGTGCAATAAGAGACGAAGGAGCAGATTAAGAAGACGTCCATAACGGAAAGATGTTCAAGACAGGAACAAAGGGAGAGGCTTTTGTGACCAGACTGGCGAAGGTGGATGAGAGCAGAATGAAGGAGAGAGGATGGAAATGCGATAGAGAAGCTGAAGGGATAAACTCCAACTATGCGGACATGAGAGAGAGGAGAGAGAGAGAGAGAGAGCAAGGAGATAGTTAATGAATATATTGTAGCAAGATGGCATGCACATAGTTATGTTACTACAAAAGCCATGAATAGGAGAGAGAATGGTGAAGGAGGAGATTACAAAATTCTTCGCGGTAAATGTTAGAAAGAGTGAAAAGCATGTTACTGCAAATGAGAGAGAGAGAGAGAGAGAGAGACGAGAGAGAGAGAAGAGAGAGAGCACCAGAGCATTATCTTTCATAGAATCGACTGCTAAAATTATCGGCGGAAGGAGTAAAAATCTAAATTCAACGAAAAGACTCAAATGGATGGATGTAGGTTCAAGACTTTGGAGGAACCGATGTTCTGTAGTCTGTAACTATGAATTCGAAGCTGTATTACGCTGAAAGCCATTGGCCTGTAATGGCGTAATGATCATTAACGCTCCACGAACGTGAGGAGGAGGGGGAGGAGGACAGTGAGGTCAAACAAAGGAAGTGGAGTGAGAGAGACAAGTCCATTTCCTGGGTTCAGGAGTCCTCGTATCCTTCCTATACAAACCTCCTGGAACTCGGGAATGACATCCACAGAGAAAACGGGACAGGCGGATTTAGGGAACTGCCAAATGTATCTCGGTAGCGCAAAATCATAAGAGAGAGGCAAATCGAAAGACGCATACGAAATGAATTAGTTATCCTGTTAAAAAAAAAAATAGAATAAAAAGAAAAATACCTTGTCATTAGAAAATTCATTAAAGGGCGGGATAAAAACATACCTAGGAACAAATTATACTTCTTAAGGGGGGAATGTCCGAAAATATGGCAGTCATATCAGCCAATTACGATCGTAACGAAAGCTGCAAATTGCTTTAATGAGATAAACGACCATTATTCGAACAATAAACCTAGCATTAAATAAAACAGAGGGATATAATTTGTTTCTCATTCCAGCATCCAGCTGTCGCTAAACAGAGATTAAAAATAGAAAAAAAACGGCCGTTATGTTAACGAGGTCCAGGGCAGAGATGAACACAGACGTCTGGGGCTATCTGGAAATCTGCTACATATGTAGGTTCCTTTTTCCTCTTACTGGCTTTAGGTGTATAATGCTGAGATCCATTTAGATTATGGCACTTTGCCTCCACTTCCCAGCGCAGCATGTAATTTTCACCCGGTAATGCTAATTTCAATGATAAAAGCCTCGATTTGCATGCCATGCCTACAACGCAAGGTCGACGGATGATAGAGGGATGAGCCTGGCTTAAGTGCATAAGCAGATGTCATCAATTCCGTCTGTGAGGATCCTACGAGCGTTGTTGACTCGAGTTCCTCAGTGCGTGAATAAACACAAGTGACTCTTTCCCGTGAAATTGCTGCCATCATGATTTTCCATTCCGGTCCTATTAAGTCATATGAAAGGATCATTGTAAATTTGTAATTAGCTATAATTTTGACAATTTTACGCTTGTGTTTTCATACCCTGAAGATTTGTGCAACATATCTACAAGAATAAATGTAAAGTAGTGGAATAGGAACTTGAGGCTTGTGAGGTCTGCATACAACTTCAGCGGCAATGATATACTTATAAGATGTCCACGACTATTTATGGAGCATACAAATCATAATTTTTCGCTCTAATCTGTATTCTAATCGTATTCACACTTTTTCTTTGCTTCAACGTACCAGCTTCATTTCATGCCCGCAATAATTCATTTTTATCTTCAGTAAAGCGTGATATCCTTAGCCAAAATTGCAATATTGTTCCCTTTTACCAGACAGCTGCTTGAAACATTTGTTTGTAATTTTGTTCATCTACAAAACACATCCTTTAATTCTTCAGTGCATTTTCTTGACTTTCATCGACGGAAGTACCTTTCTGTATCGATAGAAGTACCCTTCTGTTCTCTTTTTTCTAAAAACAATAAGGTATTACGAAGGCAAATAACAAATTTGGAATGGTTAGCAGAAGGGAAGAGTGAAACTCATGGAAGGATGCGGATGTCGTTAACAGTAATTTAGTAGCTTGAGGGAAGCATATTATAGATAATAGAAAACAGGAAGTAGTAGATTCGCATAGGTAAGACAACAGGGGATGCAGGTGACGGCGGATTTTGGATAAGAAGCGTCATAAAAGTCAAGAAAACACACGGAAGAATTCAGGCATCTGTTTGGTAGACGAACAAAGTTACAAACAAAGGTTTCAAGCAGCAGCAGTTTTTACTAAGAATGTCACACTTTACTGAAAATAAAAAGGAATTAATGCGGCCTTCAAACGATGCTGAAATGTAGAAGTGGAAATAAAGTGTGACTTGGATTAGAATATAGAGAACGGCGAAAAAAATTATGATTTTGAGTCTGCAAGAGAAATGTGGAGAAGAATAATCAAATCAAGGTTTTAATGCTGCAGCATGTGAGTGGACATAAAGAATGAAGAGGAATTATGCTATTTATCTGAATATAAAAAAATCATGAAAAGGAAAACTCGTGAGGCCTTAGGGTAATAATAATAATAAATAATAAATAATAACTAATAATAATAATAAATAATAATAATAATAATGAATAATAATAAATAAAATAATAATAAATGAATAAATAATTAATAAGTGATGGACTCCTAAGGAGGCAGGATACAACCCGGAACCCCACACTATAAATACCACCCAGTCGAATTGGAGGACTGTGATAGAGCAAAAAAAAAAAAAAAATAAATAAATAATAATAATAGTACTATCCTTTATTTCAGCTCTGGGCCATATACATGGAATATACAAAGAGACGAGAGACCAGGAGCAAATTTCTGAGAGGAAAGAGGACAAAGTTGTAGTAATAATAATTTCAGTGCTTCATTCACTCTTTAGGAAACAACTGGACTAGGTATTTGCACTGCCTTCCTCTATAAAAATCACACATCATTATCCCAGGCATATTTTCATAAACAGACATCATTTAAAAAGACATTACATATATTCATATGTTTTTTGGGTGGGCTTTAGCTTATTTTTATTGAAGTATAATAATAATAATAATAATAATAATAATAATAATAATAATAATAATAATAATAATAATAATAATAATAATAATAATTTTTATTTCAAGCATGATGCCATATACACGGAATATACAAAGCAGAGGTATTACAATAGATATACACAAGCTAGATGCAAGGTTAAAGTGATAAAAAATATAATTGACAATATCCACACAACTGCTGAAGTAGTAGTAGTAAAAAAAAGAAAGGTAATCATATTACTGGTAGTGGCAATATTATTATGAAAGACCTCGAGCGTATCCTGAGATTATTTTTATATAAGACAACGTCGTTTTGCACTAAACATGTGACAATCTGTATAATATCTATAATGTTTCTTCTTTTGTCGTATTTTTTTTCATTTTTTGTTATATTATTTGTGAACGGTTTCTAAACTTTGTGCACCACATTTATTTTGTCTTAAGTCACATTAAATGTATTTGGGACTTTTGCCAATATTATTTTTTTGCTTACTCAGAAGCAAATCCTTGGTATGAAAAATAATTAAGGATTTCGTGCCTAGCAAATTTTAGAATATTTAAATGCGCTCTAAAAAATTTTAGATAGTTAACATTTTCTTTTCTATGATAACATGACTGAAACCACTGTAGTACCAGCCCTTTGAAGTTTAGGTCTATTCTCCGGAATGATATTTCCTTCAAAGCTCAGGAATAGAGACATAAAGAACTCTAATTAGAGACAAATAAAACTGCGGTGTTGTGTGTATATATTTTAAAATTGCTACGTCCCAATTAAGTGCCTGTAATTTTCTGAAGATACCGCTGCTAATACCAACCTTGACTCTTGAACCGACTACCAGTTCACGGTTAGACTCCTTTCCAGTCGCATTTACCTTAATTAATAGCTTAGCGTTAACGTCTAATAAGTGGCTACAACCAGCAATCGATTAAACCTAGATTCGAGAAGAATGGCCAAGTTTTAATTAATTTTAAGGATATACATATATTCTAACAGGCGGCTATGAGGCCTCTGGAGGAGGCTCGTTAAGGCGGAAATCCTCGGGACACTGAGAGGCAAAATCGCCTCTAGGACATAGCGTCGGAAGGATGGTTTTACCGGTGGAACAAGAGGTGGAAGAAGTTGAAAGAGGCGTCCCGTCTACCTTCAAGCGGGTATCATCAGTATGATCGTAATTATGGGTGGAGACACCTAATTCGTGTTCCCGTGAATAATAACAAGCGAAAAGAGCTAACTTGGCTCGAAAGATGGGTTGGACCCGTATCGCAGTTTTAATCTTTCCAGCGGCGAAGATTATTAATGTTAACCCCAGTTCAATTTTTATACTTTCAGATTTATCAAATTTATGGGACAGCTTTAGTGTGGGCTACCGTTTCCATCTTACCCTGACACGAGAGGGTCTAATTTTCGCCTATTTTATGTTACAGTTATTGAAAGACATTTTGCTGAATTTCCGCGTAATTAGGCCTTCTAAGGTTTTATGGGTTAGTAGCTAGTGAACGCTCATGAATCCCTGAGTAGTCTCTTTCAATATTTTCACTTCTCTGTTTGTTTAGTTTTGGGTTAACTATCCAAAGGTGTGGGTGGAAGGTGTTCTCCGTGACGCCTTTTAAAAGTATTTACGTTTTGTTTAGGCGTCATTGTCAGTGAAATTTCTCCATCTTGTAAGGTGTTGCGCTCACTTATAAGTTTAGAAGCGTAACCAAGAGTATGAAAAATGCAAATGGTGAAGACAGTAAGTAACCAGAGAAATAGTACCTCTATTCTCTTCTAGAGAAATAATTGCAATGATTATACTCAGCATCATTGCAAAATCTTTTCGTTATTGTTCTTGGAACCACTTCTTCTGTAACAACAATGACGAAATACAAAATAGTGCTCTCGGAATCATAGTGTGGGATCATATGAAGGTTATATGCAACAAATAAATAGAATAGTTCACTTTCACTTTTCCCTAGAAATACATTATCTAAATAGTCCGTCTGTTTGTTAGTTGTTCATCAGTCCATTCCTGATGTATGGAATGGATCTGAAAGAACTTTGAGGAAATGGTCCTTAAATTTACTGCAGATCGGTGAGTACATTACAAATGACAATATTCCTGATAATCTTGAGTGGCATTTCCATTTATAGGTTGTCTTTTTTAGCTAGTATATTTGCTTTATTCTGTAATAACTAATTACTGTTGGATAAGGTTTGGTATCTCAGCTTCACATCCTTGGATTTGAATATATGACAGTCGCCTTATACTATTATATATATATATATATATATATATATATATATATATATATATATATATATATATATATATATAGATATAGATATATGTATATTTATATATATATATATATAAATATACATATATCTATATCTATATAGATATATATATATATATATATATGATATATATGTATATATGTATATATACATATATACAGATATATCGTATATATATATATATATATATTATATATATATTATATATATTATATATATATATACATGTATATATATAAAATATTCGTGTCTACACTGCATACTAACAGATATAGGTATTTAAGCAATAACCTATATCTGGGAGAGGGGTAGCTGTTACCCCTAGAAAAGTCGCCATTATACTTTCATTTTCTAACTTCCTTCAGGGGAGTTTTCTGATCATACCCAGATTTGTTACTGCCAGATGTGTGAATCACATGTTCGTATATTGTTTTCATATTAATCAAAAGTTCTTCTCCATTCCTATACGCTGCTAATAGCGTTCATCTCTAAAACTGCCAATCAGTCTTTTAGTACTTCCACTGTTTAAATTTGCTTCTAAAATATGCACTGTACTATATTTACATTCCTCTTATCGGTCGATCTTGCCCCGCTCACTTTAAATGACCAAACCAGTTTAGCATACTCCACTTCATCATTTCACTCGTGCCAACCCTTTTACCATATGGGTTCTCTCATTAACTCCCTCTCGTAACCCATATATCCATATATACTTCCTAGACAACAGTTTTTTTTTAACTAAGACCCCACATTCTGCAGTTTATTGCTCGTCAACACTAAATATTTATGTAGAGTATTTCTATCATTATATTCCAAGCTGTTGCCTATTATGACAAAATTCTTCTACAGAGCAAAGTTTCAGTAACATTTCCCCAAATACCAGAAATAGTCAGCTGCGTCCGCTTCCAGACCATCCTAAATACTAACCTTTGCTCCATTATCATGGGTTCAGTTTATTCTCCAAACCTAAAATTTAATCATGTTTTCCTTCCATTTCCCCTGTCGCTTCATCTCATTCGCGCCAGCCATTCAACACTCCATTCGTTCCGAAAGTGTATCATTCGGCTGCCCTATACCTAAATGTTAACAGTTACTTTCATTTCCCTCATCAATCACAAAAAAAGAAAAAACTAATATTTTTAGAAAGCAAAATGCAATTCAGCCTATAATAATCTTCGCAAAGTTTCTTATTTTGGCATTTTAAATACGCTCTGTAACAATTAAGAGTTATTCCGCAATATAACTTTTGAAAATATAGATTTGCTGTGATCTCGTGGAGTTAGAAGTCATTTGTATCATATTTCGAATAAGCAATAAACGCTAGACGCACACTGAATAAAAAATATGTAGTTCTTTAGCAAATATCATGATTCCATACACTTGACATGTAAGAGTATGTAACTTTTCTTAAAAGATTAACAAGAGGGAGACAGGGAACTGAATATGAGGTGAAGTATGCGTTTGCCCTAAAAGAAAAGTAAAACGTATCCTGTAAAAGAATCATGTGATAACCTATTTTGATCTGTCAAAATGCTCAGCACACCAAAAGAACCATAAGCTAACTTACACACTCGTAGGCATGGGTACACAAATTTATACATACATACACACACATACATATGCATAACTGAATCACGAAAGTTTGGAACGTGATAAATGCTTAAAATAAAGGTATAAGCCACTAAGGAAAGATAAACAACGGAGTAACTGCAAGATCTTTCGACTCTGCTAAGTAAAGGACGTTGAGTCGAAAGATCTTGCAGCTACTCCGTTGTTTATCTTTCCTTCGTGGCTTATACCTTTATTTACACACACACGCGCACACACACACACACACACACACACACATATATATATATATATATATATATATATATATATATTATATATATATATATATATATATATTAGTAAATCTAGAGAAAAAGTCTGTGTAACATTGTGAAAATTTCTTCATGCGTTGCCTTTGCTTTACAATTCATAAATCTTGATCTACACGCAAAAATATATGCATACCAAACTGACAGTTCATCATGAGTCACATTGTGAAAAACTAAGGTGTTTTACGTACCGTTAATAGCACGCGCGAAAAGAGTTTAAGATGCTTGTATGTCTCCAACAATTATTTGATAGGAGAAAGACCAGGAGACGAAAGCTGATCCCATCGTCATCTGGTTAAAGGTTAATAGATTTTAAAAATAATTTTCAAACTTGTTCGAAAGTACCTCTGAAAGCGCAGAAGATCACTCGCAAGAGTATTGCGTCAGAAAGTATGACTCTGCTTCTCGGAGAAGGCGGGGAGGGGACGAAAGACCCCGAAAGAAGCGCGCTCATCAGACGCCAAGATCAGAAAGAATTGCGGTAAGGCTAGAATTCGCTACACCGATTCTCACTTAAGGAACGGAAGGTCTTTGGGAGGGCGCCCATCGACCACGTCCGTTGCTCCAAGCCATCAAGGTCAGTTCCCAAAAGTCAGGATCCAAGCCTATCGAACAATAGTGTTGCCATGTTTGACGATGATTGGCTGGAGTGTGGGAGCTCGGCCAATGAACGTCAGCTTGGCCTTAATGGTTTTGAAGGTTCGTTAGAAGAGCGATTTTAAAAGGCAACTTCGTCCCAGATCACAGGCCTCGATGATGTTTGATGCTTTTCCTCAAAGTGGGTGTCATACACTTTGAAGTCTGTGTTAAACACTGTAATTCTAAACTTTCTTTTTTTTCCACAGCCATATCTTAAAATTAACGTTTGTTCATTCTTTGAGTGCTGGAAGTAACAGTTACGCATTTATTATGGAATTACCTTCTGTCGTCCATTCACATATGGGATGCTGAATATCAAACACCATTTTTCCATAAAACTTGAATAGTTGCGCTTTAAAAGAAAACATTTCATAAAAGAGGCATAACTGAGGCTTACCCGGTTTCAATGCATCTCGTCACCTTTCACTTTCCAGTATTTGAAAAATGTCTCACATTTTACAGCCTCAATAAGTATTCATTGTGACTTCTGACTTACTACGAACCCACAGCTTTTTTGAGCAACGTGACACAAAGGTGTTATAATTTTGTTTGTTAAGTTTAAAAACTGCATTGTCAATATTAGTAATGCTCCCAGATTGCTTCAATATTTTATTGCAGTATTCGAAATTACTTTCGTTTTAATACCTTCCACCAGTTTTTTTTTTCTTTTTTATGAATAGGCAATTCAGCAGAAATATTCAATCTTATTTTCAAATAGTTGAAGGACATTTATTCTCGTTAATTCTACATTGCAAGTTCGCAAATAGGAAAAATTGCGTAATTTTGAGACTTCATAACATGCGATTCAGTTAAGCTACGAACTTTAAAGAATGAGATACGGAAAATATTTCTATTTTTTTTAGTCCTGTTTTATAGTCAAAAGTTCGTTCGTAAACACTTACTGGATTTGATTTTGCGATAAATCTTTTTCCCTGAATGGCATATAATGAAAAGATACTTGAAACCGGACATATAAAATAATTCGTATACCAATGAATATAGAAAATAACTGAACATAGAAATTATGGTCAGTGCAGCCAATTTGGTGATTAATCGTAAAATGGGAAACTTTAAAACCACAAGTCGTTTCAGGTGTCTCCCTTTGTGAGAATGTTGTTAGGCTGGCTGTGATACTCGAATATTTCTCATTGGTGTACTCTCTCTCTCTCTCTCTCTCTCTCTCTCTCTCTCTCTCTCTCTCTCTCTCTCTCTCTCTCTCTCTCTCTCTCTCTCTCTCTCACTGGGAGATAAGGGAAGAAGGGTAAGGGGTCTAGTTTGGCCATAAATGGAAAATCAGTCTTAACAAGGAGACATGATTTACCATTTACCCATAGTCACAGATTCGTCAGGTGATAATCTATGAGGCCCATCTTTCAACCACAATCCGTGTACCTGAAGGTTACCTCTTGAATTCCTTTCGACGCCTATCTCGGTCAGCGTAATTGGTGGAACCAAGTATACATTTTGTGTCGCTTGTAACATATTCAGAATCGGCATAAAAAATATAAGCTCTTTAAAATTTAGCGTCAATACAACTTCCTCTGCGTTGGGCAGATTTTACTGCAGATGGGCACTTGGAATATTATGCGGTTATGAAACAGTCTACGACATGTAATGAACGTTTGGTTAGTAATTGCCATAAAGACTCAAAATGTTTACGAGTTAAGAATATCATTATGATAAACAAAGAAGAACGAAAGAAGAGACTACTTCAAAAGTAAACAGCACCCAGGAATCGATACCATTTACCAGGAAAATAAGCCAGCGGGTAAATTCTCTCTACTTCCAAAAATAGAAAGAGGGAATATCGTTTGAGCAGTGTTTTGTATATAACGCATCATTAGAATAGTAAACAACTCTATTTTCCTTTAAAATATCGTAACTTTTATTAGTAGCTTTGGTTGTCGATTGCTAAATATAATTTTAACCGAATGAAGGAATCATACCAGATTATGCTTCTAAATCATGTTTATAATAAAAAAAATACTCAGATAACCTAACTTATACGAAACAATTACAATACAATCTTAGAATTCATAGTAATCATGAACAATATTATTTTTCTGTAAACTTATTGCCACATACTTAGGAAATAATAATTTCATAATCAGAGGAAATTTATAACGGTGGCCCCAAGATATGCTCAATGTCAATATAAGCATGACATATGAAATTGTTCCTGTTTTCATCTGATTACATAAATGATAGCGAATACCTGTCCTTCATTCCCTAATTTTCGAAGTAAGTGACCTTGTAGTTGCTCCGCCAGATAAACTTCAGTCAGTCAGACTATCCACTAATTGGTCCAATCTCGCACTAAAGAACTTTTCCCGTAATTGTTTCTAATAGCAGTCATAATTAGTTCTCATCATTATAGACCAATCGAAATAAAGATGCAGGGAGCAGGTAATGGTCTGGAACTTGTATGACTCAAATATACTAATAAGGACTCGGTTAATTATAGAATTTATGGCTGCAATAATACGAATTAGGGTAGGAATATTTGCCATTATATGCTAATGTCCAAGATGCGTCTGTTAATTTAGGTGATGAAATGAAGCCTTTAAACTTTGTTGGTAATCTTATTGTAACAAAATCACATGAAGCGTATTTGCAAAATAATGTGGTCCTGGGTCAGGCTGAACAGTAATCGTGAAAATAATAATTATAACCAAAACTATAATAAAGATAATCAGACCCATTATGTAGTCTCTAAGCAGGTGAAACATTAAGAAACATAGTATATTTAGTACTAAAAAGAGAAAACCCTCCTTTAGAGCAATTAACCAGTTTGCGCAGCTGTCCTAAACCGTTTTATTATTATTATCATTATTATTATTTTTTTCATTTTTTATTTTTTTATTTTTATTTTTTTATCTATTTATTTATTTATCTATTTTTTTTTTTTTTTTTTTTTTTTGTCTGTCACAGTCCTCCAATTCGACTGGGTGGTATTTATAGTGTGGAGTTTCGGGCTGCATCCTGCCTCCTTAGGAGTCCATCACTTTTCTTACTATGTGTGCCGTTTCTAGGATCACACTCTTCTGCATGAGTCCTGGAGCTACTTCAGCCTCTAGTTTTTCCAGATTCATTTTCAGGGATCTTGGGATCGTGCCTAGTGTTCTTATGATTATGGATATAATTTCCACTGGCATATCCCTTATCCTTCTTATTTCTATTTTCAGATCTTGATGCTTATCCATTTTTCCCCTTTCTTTCTCTTCAACTCTGGTGTCCCATGGTGTTGCGGCATCAATGAGTGATACTTTCTCCTTGACTTTGTCCATCAACGTCACGTCTGGTCTATTTGCACGTATCACCCTATCCGTTCTGATACCATAGTCCCAGAGGATCTTTGCCTGATCGTTTTCTATCACTCCCTCAGGCTGGTGCTCGTACCACTTATTACTGCAAGGTAACTGATGTTTCTTGCACAGGCTCCAGTGGAGGGCTTTTGCCACTGAATCATGCCTCTTTTTGTACTGGTTCTGTGCAAGTGCCGGGCATTCGCTTGCTATGTGGTTTATGGTTTAATTTTTCGTATTGCACTTCCTACATATGGGAGAGATGTTATTTCCGTCTATCGTTCTTTGAACATATCTGGTTCTTAGGGCCTGATCTTGTGCCGCTGGTATCATTCCTTCAGTTTCCTTCTTTAGCTCTCCCCTCTGAAGCCATTGCCATGTGTCATCGCTGGCTAGTTCTTTAGTCTGTCTCATGCATTGTCCGTGCATTGGTTTGTTGTGCCAGTCCTCTGTTCTGTCTGTCATTCTCCTGTCTCTGTATATTTCTGGGTCTTCGTCTACTTTTATTAGTCCTTCTTCCCATGCACTCTTTAGCCACTCGTCGTCACTGGTTTTCAGATATTGCCCCAGTGCTCTGTTCTCGGTGTTGACGCAGTCCTCTATACTTAGTAGTCCTCTCCCTCCTTCCTTTCGTGTTATGTATAGTCTGTCCGTATTTACTCTTGGGTGTAGTGCTTTGTGTATTGTCATATGTTTCCTGGTTTTCTGATCTATGCTGCGGAGTTCTGCCTTCGTCCATTCCACTATTCCTGCGCTGTATCTGATTACTGGCACTGCCCATGTGTTTATGGCTTTTATCATATTTCCGGCGTTGAGTTTTGACTTGAGTATCGCCTTGAGTCTCTGCATATATTCTTTCCTGATCGTGTCCTTTAGCTCTTGGTGTTTTATATCCCCTCCTTCCATTATTCCCAGGTATTTGTATCCTGTCTCATCTATGTGTTTGATGTTGCTCCCATCTGGTAGCTTTATCCCTTCAGTTCTCGTTACTTTGCTTTTTGTATGTTGACTAAGGCGCATTTTTCTATTCCAAACTCCATCCTGATGTCCCCAGATACAGTCCTTACAGTCTGGATTAGGGTATCTATTTCCTTGATGCTCTTGCCATACAGCTTGATGTCGTCCATGAACATCAGATGGTTGATTCTGTTACCTCTTTTCTTGAGTTGGTATCCGGCATCCATCTTCTGTAGTACTTTTGTCATGGGAATCATGGCTACTACGAAGAGTAGTGGGGACAGTGAGTCGCCCTGGAAGATCCCTCTCCTGATATTATTATTATTATTATTATTATTATTATTATTATTATTATTATTATTATTATTATTATTATTATTATTTGTTCTTTTTTTGCAATTACAACGACAAGATTAGCGCAATTATCCATATTCTGTTTCCTGTGCGTTTTCTTATGCAATCACAGGGAGGTATATTTTTAGAATTACATGTTGGTGACAATAACATTAAACAAAGTATTTAAAATTCGTGGATCTGGATCTCGATTAGAATCACGTTGAAAGCCAACAGGTAGCTCAACTGTACAAAATGAGTTAACCTTTCATGGACAGACAAAATTCCTTTATTAGTTTCCACGAAAATACTCACAAGCATCGAGTCTGACAGATCAAAAAGGACCAATTAATATCAGCATTAGTGAAGGTAATAACGAATGAGTAAGAAATGTACTGGCCTTAACGGTGATGATAATGTCAGTTCACCAGATGCAAGAAAAGTAGGGACAATTTTGTGACCTCGGCTATCCTACCCTTGTTTACATTCCCCACATATGAAGCAAAACACTCTCGCATGAAATGTGGACAAATTCTATGATCCTCTCCATTAGAGAAACACTCTTTCGCTAGCTTAGCGGTTCGGTTGAGATTAGTATTAGAAAGTGA
>NC_087213.1:36085728-36100728 GCF_015104395.2 Macrobrachium nipponense
CTACGTAAAGAAGTGTAAGCACATTCTTGATTGAACTGCAATTGCTGGTATAATTCTCCGACAAGTAACTTATATTTACATTCGCGTTAAATTTTTGCGGTGCCTTACTACAGTGCTTTATCATTCGTCCTCACAGTTCGTATTTTTTATAATTAGTATTCACAGTATTGCTTTACAATTTCATGCGATAATTCAAAACAAGGCCAATTTTAATGTCACATATTTTCATTATTTCTCGGTAGATAGTAAATGCGTTATACTGTCCCGGTAGCAATTCATTTACACCATTTAGTCGAACCCAATCTCATTTGGTTAATTTCAAGGTAACGCAAATGGAAAGTTGAGATGCCTCGCTCGGTTGTAACTTCGTTATGTAAAGAGGTTAAGAACGAAGCCTTCACCGACTGGTCAGTTTTCTAGTTTATATAGCAATTTACATTTAAGAAACACATATGCCGTTCTTCAGTGTAAGCAGTGAAGTTCAAATTATCATAAATTTTTGCTGGTGTAAGGAAAGTAATGGAACAACTTTGGACAAGAATTTTTCTTACAAACATTTTTGCCTCAGATTCCTCGTATAGAAGGCCTTTACAAAAGCTGTTTATTCATCATCCCTATTTTTAAAATACATAAAACTAAAGGTGCTTTTTTTTATTAAAATTCGAAAAACTTACACTTACAGAATGTGTCTGAATTACTTTCAAAATGATGAAAACTAAGAAAAATCCTTCCAGTTGATGTCACAAGATAAATAAAAGGAAAAAGGGACTAATTCATTTTTTTAAGGAAAGAAAATTATTTTTTCAATATAATATACGTCTTAGATATCTCTTGTGAATAGAGGGCGTTGCGCGGTAAGGAGAAAGAGCGTTAAAGATTTTTCTGGAGTCCCAGAGTTGCAGATTTCGTCGTGGAATTATATCGAAATAAAACCTAGTTGTTTTAAGATCGGTTCAAATTTTTTTCCAGGCATTACTAAGAGAAACAGAATATCCAGCTAGTATTTAATTGCAAATGCATTGCACAAATGGAGTAACTGGGTCACTGGTCAACAGAATACGGTTTCAATGTTGCCCGACTAGATTTAGTACTGACTCAAAAATGACAAGGGGGTAACGTTTTAGCTTGTGTATTTGCGCTAACAAAATATATTGAAAGCGGTCAGTTCACCTTGGATGGAACTGGCTGGAAAATTTCTTTGGTAAACTTCTTTAGATGATAAATTTTCTTGTAGATATTGATGAAGACTTATAATTTTTATAATTTTTTCATCACCAAATGCACTCTGCCTATAAAAATGAAAAGGATTCTCCGAAAAATTGCAATTATAAGGAAGTTCATTCTTCACCCAGTCTTCATATAGCCACATCAGTTTAATCATGGTTGCCAGCAACATAGGAAGAAAATGGAACCTTCATTGTAGATTATACTGAACATTTCCCTATGAACTTCTTGGCAAACGTACGCTATTATTGAGTCCGTATACATGCACGCATGCTCTATTTCATCTCGAACAACATGTTAATTTTTTCCATTTCAAATCGTGAGACACTCAAAATTAACACGTTTTCAATAATGGAAATTCTATCAAAAGGGTAACGTAGAGAATGATTATGTATCTCCAAAAATATACCCTGGCTTTTGTAAATGAAACTAAGATGGAACCAAAAAGCATTCCTGGGTGCTAGGACCGACTCCTTAATTTCGGAGGTCACTAGTTTGTCTTCGGGTGACATTGTAAGAAAATGCTTTCCTAAATCCAGCCAAGACAGAATTCCCGGAATTTTTCAAGGCAACAAATGGCAACGAAAGATAAATGGTCAATTGTCCGACTTGAACAATCTCACCTCCGAAACCTTCTCATTTCCTAACGAAGTAAAAGTGAAGGAACTGGGATTAGAAATCGTTGGAGATGATTCTTACTGAAAGACTCCTTCTTTGGCAAGAACAGTATCTGATTGCAAACTTACGATTGAGGAAAACTGTGGCTATGAATGACATTTTATCCTTAGGAATTAATGGCTCATCAAGCTGTCCATTTGGATGCCTTAAGATGTAAAATATTTACCAATTCAACAAGTACAGATGATTTCAGGTTATCAGTGGCAAGAGCAATTCTAATACTTGTGTCCTTCAAATATGCAGCTGTAAGATTTCATAAGCTCCTAATTGATATTAGGATAGAAAACATCAAGTCCTTTATGAAAAAAAAATAATTTGATGTTTTTTTAAGTGTTGTACTGGTGTGGATTTATTCATTATATATTAATTGCACCATATTATTCTTTGAACGTCACTGCATACAGATTTATATTATGAAAAATAAAATTGGATGTCACACAGAGGGCCTTCGGCGTAAGTGAGACCGTGTAAGAAAGTAAGTCTCTCGTTACAATATGATGTATTTCATTGCATTTCCTTTTATTGCAAAATGACAGAGATGTTTTTGTCAATACAACTTGAAACTCTTTCTCATGATGAAAGCAAAATATGTCAGTGTTTTGTAGTTTAGTCTCTTTCCAGGGATTTCAAATCCCCTCATATTCCTCTTTTTTTTTTTTTACTGGTTTTTCTCTTCTGCGTCTCATAGGAGCATAGGGTCTCTTGCCGTACTGGTCTCTGATGTAGTAGGGTATATAATTTTCTACTTTCATCAGTAACAAATGCAAAACCGGCATTCAGGTAGAGAAAGGGAAAGATTTTCTCTTGTAGCAATTACTTTATTACAATCTAACCACCCATAATCAGATACATAAACGTAATTTTCATTAGGTGTTTCCATACACTCTTCCCCTAAACTTAGAACTGAACGATAGCCCATCCACCCATAGATAAAATGGTTGGTATATATATATATATATATATATATATATATATATATATATATATATTATATATTCCGCTTGTCTCATCACCTCTATGTCCAACACTACGCTGCCCCTCTATAGTCGATTGACCACTTCAATAATTAATATACGGTAGTCATAATGGCTCATTTACTATCATTCAATTGGCTTGTAGGATCAATGGGATACATAACCATTTGTAGTCGCTTTGGTTTGTTGCAAGTTTCAATACTTACCCTTTCTAATAACATTTTATAATTTGTATTCTATTTTATTTCTTTTTAGTTCTGATACTCTTTCCAATAATATTTTATTATTGAATTCTATTTTATTTCTTTTTAGTTTTAATACTCTTTCCAATAATATTTTACAATTTGTATTCTATTTTATTTCTTTTCAGTTTTGATACTCTTTCCAATAATATTTTACAATTTGTATTCTATTTTATTTCTTTTTAGTTCTGATACTCTTTCCAATAACATTTTATAATTTGTATTCTACTTTATTTCTTTTTAGTTCTGATACTCTTTCCAATAACATTTTATAATTAGTATTCTATTTTATTTCTTCTTAGTTTTAATACCCTTTCCAATAACATTTTATAATTTGTATTCTATTTTATATCTTTATAGTTCTGATACTCTTTCCAATAACATTTTATAAATTGTATTCTATTTTGTTATTTCTTTTTCGCCGATGCTTTGAGCGTCTCGAACTCCCGTCCACTGGAATACGATTTCAAAGATTTTTTTTTCCCTCGCTCTTTCCCTCATACTGTCGACCGGTTTACCTTTTGTTAATTTATCCTTGCAGGTATTAAACCTTTAGATATTACATAACGCAAAGGGAAGACTTGTTGTTTCTAAAGATATGGGCGACGAATGCGATAATATTATTTTATGTAAATAAATTAGTAGAGTAAATTCTTTTTTTCTTTTTTCAGTAATGGAGTGTGTAAAATATTTATCACTTACTACTTTTTCTATTTACTTCATTTTAAGTTCACTGAAGACGTTGTCAAGCAAAAGAGGTCGTAAAACAAAAGAGGAAAAAAGAGGAGCAGAAAAATATGAATAAATGTGAATTACCATCACACTGACTTTCAAATGGGTGAAGCTAGAATAAAAGGAATTCTGATAAAAGAAAAAAAAATCCCCCGTCCCCCCCCCCCCAAAAAAAAAAACACACACACACGCATAAAGACAAAAGTACGAAAGCGAATCTAGATGGATAAGATGGAGGGCCCCAACCCATCTCATTTGGCTCAGATGTTCATTCATTTTATCACGAATCAAATTAGATATATCGCCTGCGAGCAGCTGTTTAATATCAGTTGACACCGTAGCCGATTCAGTCAACTATGCTCACACATGGTGCGCCTGCATTTTTCAATAACCACAATGTGTTTTTTAATGAAATTAGAGTAAGAAAACAAGTAAATGAAATAATTAAATAGTTGTCCTCGAAAATTGGGGTAGTCGGTGAAGTCAGTTCGTTTCATGGCGCCTAAAGAAAGACAACGAAAAAGAAAAGGAATAAAAGAGAATGTTTTTTTGTGCCATGAACTTATTCCGTCACTTACACTTCGTGACTGAACTACTTATGAATATTACGTTCGTGATGGTTATAGCAACAAAATGTCAAAACAACCTCGAGCCGTTGTCGTTTATTTGATTTAAAACAAGCAGATGAAAATAAGATAAAACGCCACATTAACCAATCGTTTAGACATCCAAGTCTGTTTACACAGTTTTTTTTTTTTTTTTTTTTTTTTTTTTGTCAGACGATCAACCCTTGTTTATCCCGTTCGATAACACGTCATCCCGACATTTTCTTTTCTTATCATCAGCTGGTACTGAGATGGGAGTGGCATGCAGGGAAAATATTCAGATGAGTTTCAACTATATTTTACAAAGAATTATGCTGTAGTTCCAAGAGTGTCAGAAAATATTTTGTTGATGGAATGTTCTGTTATCAAGTCCTCTCGTCTGTACTGTAGACGAGCACAATCTGACCCATAAGAATTAACATTTAGTGCGCTTAAATCTTCCAAAAAGGATAAATGGGATGAGGCTACAAACTCACGTCACCGCTCATTTTAAGTTTTTATTCCACGCAGTTAAATAAGACTATGATAACAGGAGCACCTTACCTTAGCAGATGCTTTATGTGTCTGCCTTTCTGATTCAGTCGAAGGGATTTATTAAAAAATGCATCACATCTAAAATGGTAACTTAGCACAAAATAATGTTAATGAAATAGTTGAGGTCGATTAACTGTATTAAGAATAGTATCGTTCAACATCCTGTCGGAGTAAGAAAGTGGTTGTCATCGAACTCTAAGAGGAACAGGCCCCTCTGTCATCTAGATGTCTTTTGCATCAACGAGGAGTCATAACTCTCAACTAAGCGCCCCCCGGCTTTGAGACACTGCATTAATATCCTTAGCCACAGTACATACGTAAATGAACTCTTACGCACCCGGAATATATATATATATATATATATATATATATATATATATATATATATATATATATATATATAAATATATATATATATATACACACATATATAAATATACATATATATATATATATATATATATATATATATATATATATATATAGAGAGAGAGAGAGAGAGAGAGAGAGAGACGAGAGAGAGAGAGAGAGAGCGAGAGACGAGAGAGAGAGGCACATAAATTAACTCATACGCTCCCGGAATACACACACACACACACACACTATATATAAATATATATATATATATATATATATATATATATATATATAATATATATATATATATATATATATATATATATATATATCTTTGCAAAATGGCAAATGAATTATCCATGGTTAAGTAGTCTAAAGTATTAATGTGGCACTTACAGTTATGTTTGTGTATATATATAATATATATATATATATATATATATATATATATATATATATATATATTCTCAAGAGAATGAATTCAATGAGCTCAATTACCTTGAATATGAGCAAAACATATATATATATATATATATATATATATATATATATATATATATATATATATATATATCCAAGAGAATGAATTCAATGAGCTCAATTACCCTGAATATGAGCAAAACAAGGAGCCATTAAAGTCCAGATCGTTATAATAAGAAGCGAGCAAAGTGGCTATTCCTGTGGGAAATGATATCCCTGCGAATGATTTTTATAGCAATGGCTTTTACCTCAGAGATGGCTAATTATACAAAAACTGCCGTTTGAGCGTGAAAGGCAGTTTTTATGGTTATGGCCATTTTTACGGTAATTGCTATTCCTAGACTAACAACCATTCGCTCGGCTACAACTATAGGGTGTTGGCTGCATGGCTACGAGAAACAAGAATAGCCATCCGCCATGTTTTGCACATCCTCAAAACGAAAAAAAAAACGAATAACAAAATGCGTCGAAACAACAATTTTGTTGAGCTACTTTTAGCCTAGTAGAGCAGTGGTACCATAAGCTAGATCCAGAACGTTGGCTATTATCTTTTGTTGAAGAAAACAAATAAATAAAATGAATTGAATCTTTCAGTGATATCATTTCCAACTTTAATTCCTGATGACTGGTGGAATATTTGTGAAATACTCGATTCAAACAGTTTTGAAATCTTGAATTGTTGATACACACACACACACAAAAGAAAATAATTAAGGATAAAGAATCGGGAAAATCTACATGTATGGGTGAATCTAGGGATTAACATGACTGAGGTTTCATAGCGAAGGCCAGACAACAGTGGAACCGCCAAGCATGCTCTCCGTAGAAGAGTAGCGCTGCAAGTCAGTGCAACTCTCTAGGTGCACTGTAGGCATTTCTTAAGTTTCTTTGCTGTATGCCTTCGGTCTGTATCTGCAACCCTTTTCATTTCTTTTACTGTACACTTTCTGTTCATGTTCTCTCTCTTGCAACCTACTTTCTACCCCTCCCAACAATTAAATCATAGTGCAACTGGAAGGTTTTCTCCTGTTATACCTCTCAAAACTTTTTACTGTCAATTCCCGTTTCAGCGCTGAGTGACCTCATAGGTCCCAGTGCTTGCTTTTTGGCCTAAATTCTATTCTCTTCTCTAAGCAGGCTGGCATAGAGGAAAAATTATCTACCCTAGCGAGGTTAGTGTCATTTCTAAGGTCACAAATCGCAAATCATGTTATACGCACACAAGCTTTTATGTCACCTGGTTATATCACATGGTCTTAATCACGTAACTGACAAGAGAGGGTTGTGGGTAGAGGTGAGGGGTGGGTAGGGGTAGGTGGGGTTGGGGGGTGGGCCTTTGAGAAAGTCATAAAAACTCGAAACCCCGACCAGCAAGTTTCATGCAAACAGTTTCTCTAATATTATGGTCTCGTTTCAATAAGCCTTACTCTTGACTCAATAAGTTCAACATAGTCATAGAAGAACGGTTATCATTAGATTTACCATAAAGTTAAACTGAGAAATAAAACTTGGATGCTGATATTTGCTATACATTATTCTTATATAAGCGTATATCGACACAAGTTTTTTTTTCTTACGATTTTATGTGAGAAAATTTAATGATTTATTTAACTTATTTATTTTTTGTCGTTCTCTCTCTCTCTCTCTCTCTCTCTCTCTCTCTCTCTCTCTCTCTCTCTTCAATAAATGAATGTACTTGAATCTTCTAGTTATGAGATTTGCGATAAGTGATTTAAAATACATAAATGATTTCAAATACATGGGTCTGCCTCGGAGGAGTGACATTTCACAGGAGTGACATCAATCCCGTATTAAAAGAGTGGCATTTTATTGGAGTCACATAACGATGAAAAATTATAAGAATGAATAAATTATTCAGATTTTTTTAGGACGAAAATAAAAACTATAACCAATGCATTGTTAAGATATCTTGAATATTGGCTGGATGATGGGATGGTTATCACTCCTTTGAAACTTATAATCTGAGTTGTCACTCCTCTGTTATGTCACGCCTATGACATGTCACTGCTGTGTTATGTCAATCGTATGACATGTCACTCCTCTGTTATATCACTCCTATGGCATGTCACTCCTCTGTTATGTCACTCGTATGACATGTCACCCCTCTGTTATGTCAATCGTAAGACATGTCACTCCTCTGTTATGTCACGCCTATGACATGTCACTCCTGTGTTATGTCAATCGTAAGATAGGCTATGTCACTCCTCTGTTATGTCACTCGTATGACATGTCACCCCTATGTTATGTCACTCCTATGACATGTCACTCCTCTGTTATGTCACTCGTATGATATGTCATTCCTCTGTTATGTCACTTCTATGACATGTCACTCCTCTGTTATGTCACTCATATGACATGTCCCTCCTCTGTTATGTCACTCCTATGACATGTCACTCCTTTGTTATGTCACTCGTATGACATGTCACTCCTCTGTTATGTCACTCCTATGACATGTCACTCCTTTGTTATGTCACTCCTATGACATGTCACTCCTTTGAACCGCTCCCCAAATATATAAAATTATAAGGCAAGACAACAGAGTGAGTCTGGGAAACATGTAATATATATTTATTGATGATAAACAAAATAAAAAAGTATAGTCTTCTTCACTATCACCGCTAATGACAAAAGATGAGGATCACGTTTTAGAGTATCTTGGTGCTACTTTGGCTTGTTATCTATGCGTTACCGACTTCGAGATGCTTTAGTAGAATCACATCAGCCGTGCATCTGATGTCTACACTCTGTTTTTTTCGATCTGTCAACCCGCCTGTGGTGTGTGCGTATGGTAACACTGTGTCACGGGCTTTAGATAGTTACATTCATTTTACACCCAACAACAATAATAATATCCTATTTCGAATATTAACGGTGTAACTCGGATACAGTTAATTATTAGAACACTTTTCAGCTGCAAATGTACACCCAGATATCCTTTTAATTACCTAAAACTTACACATAGCGTAAATATTTAAAGCCCGGAACGCAGTGTTACCATGCGAAGACACCACAGGCGGATGGACAGATGGAAAAAAACAGAGTATAGTCTTAGCAACGACTACTCAGCAGCACCAAGAACCACTCATGCGTAAAAGTAAAATGTCCAGAAACCTTCATTATTTTCTTGTTTTTATTCGTCAACAACTGAGGCATTGTTCATTACTGAAAGTTATTGGTGCAACTTTGGCTTATCATCTACGCGTCACTTACTCCGGGGTGCTAGTACTAAGCATGGCTGCAGCTCCTTGGGACGCTGTGTTAGTACTAGCACCCGGGAGTCGAAATATTATACACACCAATTTTATATTGTAATGGTCGACGAATATGTTAATCAACACTATCTCCTTGCGGAGGTCTACTTTACATTAACTTACAGTGTTTAGTGCTATAATAGATTCACATCAGCCGTACTTCTGATATCTGTTGTCTGGGTCATTCCCTTACGACGCTCCTGATTGGCTGTTGATAAGCCAAACACAGGGCTGGAAACTCTCAGTCTTGCTCGAGAGTTCACATAGGCAGGATGTATGTTCCTTCCTCTCTTTCAAAAATGATATCTTTCATTACACATCAGTTTTACCTGCAGAAAAGGCATGCATCCTGCCTATGTGAACTCTCGAGCAAGACTGATAGTTTCCAGCCCTGTGATTGGTTTATCAACAGCCAATCAGGAGCGTTGTAAGGGAATGACCCAGACATCAGATATCAGACGCACGGCTGATGTGGATCCACTAAACACTGTAAGGTAATGTAAAGTAGACCTCCGCGCGCCGCGAGATAGCGTTGATTAACATATTTGTCGACCATTACAATATAAAATCGGTGTGTATAATATTTCGATCCCCGGGGTGCTAGTACTAAACACAGCGTCCTATGGAGCTTCAGCCATGCTTATTACTAGTGTAATGAATACATTATAAAATACAGATATTTTCCATATCTGTAAATAAACCCATGACCTAAGGGGACACTGGTGAGGCAGGAGTGTGATACGTATGTCACAACAGGACGTAAACTAGACCATGCCATGCGATGCTTGCAGTAGCCTGGTTTGCATTTGCCTGTATCAACAATTATTCATCTCTTGTAAACAGGTCACAGCACCTTCCATGAGAAGCTGGTGACCTATCACCTGTAGAGGAAACACGTGACTTCCGAGTCATATGCTCATGTATCTGTTATTTGTATATGCTGAGATAGCTATTGTCAGCTATCGATGTGACACTTTTAAGATTAGTTCTCTCCTCATCTTCCGAGAAGGCAGTCATCTGACTAACCCTTCCTATACTCCTGTGATGGAGGTTATAATAAAGTTGTTGAAGTTAACTCAGGAAGTTTGAGTCATCTCCCCTACTCTGAAGAAGAAACAAAAGGAACCACAATGCTTGTGTATCACAGTCGCGAGATCTAACATACAACTGGTCGCCGTCCTATACCATTATAAATGGTGGACAGCAGACAGTTATACTAGCACCTCGGAGTAAGTGACGCGTAGATGATAAGCCAAAGTTGCACCAATAACTTTCAGTAATGAACAATGCTTCAATTGTTCACGAATAAAAACAAGAAAATAATGAAGGTTTCTGGAAATTTTACTTTTACGCATGAGTGGTTCCTGGTGCTGCTGAGTAGTCGTTGCTAAGATATAGAAAAGGTTGCTGTATTTCCCTACATGGTTGTGACGGTAAATGAATACAACGTGAAGTGATCTTTGGAGTATTCCCTTCAAAATTATCTTACGTTTAGCTGACATTTTCACTCGGTTCCAGAGAAAGATAAGAGTTTGATCACCTGATTGGACCAGGCAGTCTTTTCAGCACGAAAGCCGAATCAGTAAAAAAGCAGTCATCCACCAGTACATATTTACTGAACTTTCCAGTGATTCAGTAAATTATCAATAGAACTAACAAGAGAAAGGATTATCTATTCCGAATCTATTGCCTTACAGTAACGGCTTAGGTTACAATATAACTTCAATGTTAATCATTCATTTATATGTTATTTACCTATTATACATATGACCACACCCTTATTCATTAGCGTAGAATGTTTTTATTTCCTATTGATTAGCTTATTTCATAACATACCTATATGTATATATATATATATATATATATATATATATATATATATATATATATATATATATATATATATATATATATATATATATATATATATATATATATATATATATGTGTGTGTGTATGTATAATATATTATATATATAATATATATATAATATATATTATAGTATTAAATAATATATAAATTATAAAATAATATATATATATATAAATATATATAATATATATCGAGCTACAATGTCCTTAATATCAATTTCGCTCTAAACCTCGGAATTAATATATTTTCATATATGGCTTAACCGAAGGGGAATTTTTTCTCGATAAAGATTTGCTGACCAAGGGCGCGAACCCTTATGGATCCTTTCAAACGCCAGGAACGTCAGGAAGCGTTACCTACTACACCACCGCGGTGGTGTAGTAGGTAACGCTTCACTGACGTTCCTGGTTGAAAGGATCCAAGGTCGCGCCCTGTCCAGCAAACTAATTATCGAGAAAAAATTCCGCTTCGTTAAGCATATATAAAATATATAATTCGAGGTAGAGCGAATTAGATATTAAAGGACATTGTAGCTCGATAATGTATATGAATCACGGAAAGTGATATGACTTATATATATATATATATATATAATATATAATATATATATTGTGTTGGTGTTGTGTTGTGTAAATATACATTTAATATATCTATATATATAAATTATATATTTATATATATATATATAATATCTTACTATATAATACTAATTTATAATATGTGTTGTGTGTGTGTGTGGTGTGTGTTTGGGTTGTTTGGTGTGGAATCTACTGGTCCCTTTTTACCAGATACATATGTATTTGTAGCCACAACGTCGGTTTAACTTCTCGAATTTTTCACGGTTTTTGAATACGCTTGTCACTACTAAGCCTAAGATTCAAGTGCAAGAAATGTGAAGTAATTATGATGTCCGGTTTGCAATTGGATCTACGGCTTTGTAGAGACAAGCGTATCCTAAAAGTGCAAAGAATCAGAGAAGTTAAGAGGGCACTGTGATTATTATCATTACGCACACACAAGCACACATAAACACACAAACATATTTGTATAACCAAGATAACCATTTCAGAAACATTCGATTAACTGCCAGGTATACAAGATTGATGAGCCACTGCTTATGTCGACAGAGGAACAGTCAGTTATCGGAGCCTTCCTGGAGCATTGCAGCTAGATTATATATATATATATATATATATATATATATATATATATATATATATATATATATATATAATAATATTTATATATATATATATATATATATATATATATATATATATATATATATATATATATGTGTGTGTGTGTGTGTGTGTGTATGTATATATTATATATATATATTATATATAATCCTAGATATATATATATATATATAAATAATATATATATAATATACACACAACACACACACACACGCACACACACACACACACACACATATATATATATATATATATATATATATATATATATATATATATATATATATATATATATTTGTGTGAGTTGTGTGCCTATGTGCGTATCTTTGTACGTATGTATGATAAATAAAAGATGGAGTTTATAATTGGTAGGTAACTGGAGTGAATGAGAATAGTCTTGTTGATATATATTATATATGGGAGCTTATTCCGACAAGTAATAGTTCCAAAAGTATAATCATCAGTCAGTTTGGCGAGTGGAAATTTTATATGCTCAATTATATGTTAATGCAGCGTAGGCAAAAAAAAGAAGACAAAATTTAATGGATGTAATGATGAGTGTAAATAAATGGTAGCTTTATGTGAAAAGGAAGTGTTTCAAATATAGCTAGAAATGTATGTAGGACAAGTGAGTGTTAAAGGGATGAAGATAGAATAGCATGCAGTGAGAAGTTAGATGGAAGAGGGGTGGGGTTAAAGATACCAAAATAGAATGAGTTGAATGAGTTCGTGATGGGCAATCAAAATAGAGTGATGGAATCATTGATGCAGCTGGAAATGGATACAGGTATAAACATATGCAAAGAAGGAATGAAAGTTCTGTATGGTCGGGCAATACTCTTAGTAGAAGACAGTAGCAAAATCGGTGAAATGTTGTTATAAACCGAGTTAAATGATTATGTAGCGGTGTACAACAGCATGGATGGGGCGCTAAAGGACAACATAAGTAAAAGTGGGTTCTTTCTAGATCAAAGTAGCATCGGTGGTTTGTTTTCCACTTTCTCTTGCGATGTGGAATTGGAAACGGAATGAATGTATGATTATCGGATTGATTACAGAAAGAAATAAAGCAATAAAGGAAAGCTATTTTAGATTTCCTGAATATGCTCCATTGAGGAAAATATAATGAGGAATAACTGAAAACGGGTTCAACTTACTTCTAAGGGTACTGAATTGTTGAATGTCATAAAATATAACGTTAATTTGAGCCTTGCAATTATACCAGAAGTTTAAGGGACAGTCATTATTTATCTTATGAAAAATAAGCGTTAAAAAATGGTTTAGTAAATAAGTAACCCAAACTGTATAAATGCACACACATTTACATCCATATATCTCTAGCAATTAATGATAAGATAACTGACAGCAAGCATCTGTTATAAAGAAAACAATAAGCAAAAGAGAGGCATGAAGAACAAACTTGCCTTCATAAACCAGTGTTTCGCCAGCTTCATAATGAATCATCCGAGACATTACATTCTGAAGAGGTCTTGGTCGATCCACATGGAAGACATCACTGACGGGAGCTGAAAGAAGTCCCTCGGTGTGTTTTTCTAGGACTTCTAACGCTGAGTGAAGGGTCAGATAGGATCTCTGTAATGCTAATACCAAGTGGAGGACTGCCAGACCAAAGGGACACCAAGGAAAATGTGTGTTTTTTCACCGATTCTTTTTTTTTTTTTTTATCTTATTTTTTATAAATCTAGTTACCGCTTTTTTCTGTACTTATCTTAGTTTAAATGCATTCAGGTATGCCTGATATCTGAAATATTATTATTATTATTATTATTATTATTATTATTATTATTATTATTATTATTATTATTATTATTATTGGCAGCATAAATTTACAAAGTCTGGGGCTATATCATTTCTCACAAGAAGCTTTTTATTATTTGTACTTTCCTGAGTTCGGCAATTTCCAAGATCGAGCTTTAAGTGGGTAACAACCCCCTCAAACCCACAAAAATCATTTCCTGTCTAGAAATAAAAAAACTTAAATTAGTTTTTTCTATATACCCTCGGTTTTATAACACCGGTAAGGTGAACGTCTTATGCAAAAACCCTTAAGGAATTTTTACAACACCAAATAATGATATTCCTTACAGTCTTGTAAGTAATAACTCTGCGTCGGGAATTTTTTGGAAATTATAGTTTCCTATAGTATTTCGATTGTTTATTAAGAATTTACCGTTTTTTTTTGGAGGGTCGACTGTAAATAACCCCCCAGGGCTAGTACTAAACACGGCGTAATACATTGGACGCCCAAATACCTAGTAGGTTTCGTATTCGCGGGACTATTCTTTGCAGTCAGTGCGGAGTTATTGCCTAGAATTACCCAGCCTTGGGTGTACATTAACTGCTGAATCGTGTAGAAAACTTCCAAAACTTCCACAATGTTAGAGGTTTAACACGCATACAAAGTAGGATCATCAGTATAGTGTCGAACTCTCCTGAACTAATCGATTTTTTTACAACTATTTTTATTAGTAGTAGTACTAATAAAAGTAGTGGTAGTTGTAGTCTTGAAGCTGCCGTCTGTTTTGTTGTTGCTACATACCCTTTAAGCCGACAAAAATAACAAAACATTTCTGTATCGTCATCCCAGTGACAGCGGCAACAAAGGGAAATAGGCATTGAATATTTAAAGGGTAATCACTTATTGATGGAAAGATTAGCAAAAACTTTGTGGGTGAGTGCATACTTTCTTAAATAAACCTACTGTTCATACAGTTTTGAAATCATAGTTGGTATTAAATTACCAGCAACAACACATAATACTGCGCTTCAATTTTTAATTACAGTGAAGTTAATCATGAAGTCTTTG
>NC_087213.1:36105728-36108228 GCF_015104395.2 Macrobrachium nipponense
TGACACAAGACACAGCAATTTAGCTGTGTTAAAATGTCAACATAGCTAAAAAGACTGCTTTCCTGCTTTGACTACTGAAAGACGACGAGCATGGTATAAATGGGAGGAGTTTAGTGATGTCACTCAGAGCTAGCCAATCAGGACAAAGAATAAGTTTGTTTTTAAATGTTTTTTAATCTTTAATCATTGTCAGTATTAGTATCAGGCGTACAAAAAAAATCTAAGCTTTCTTTTAAGCTTACAAAGCTATTTTAATTATAGCAAAGCTTAAAAAAAAAAAACAAGTAAAAATCATATTTTGGTTTGTGTTACCACGGCGCTCTATGGGGATGCCGCTACCTCTTTCTCTAGATACCTTGAGTCTCTTGAGGACAGCCTTGAAGGGAAGGGTCTAACCCGGTCGCTGCTTCCTCGCAGGAAGGCAGGTATCCTGCCAAGGTGGGGAAGCGGGCCTGGAGGGGTCCAAGAACTTCAAGGATGAGGCACAAAAGTCCCCAAGGCCCACCAGTCACTCAAGGGCAGCTTGAAGGGAAGGGTCTGACCCAGAAGCTGCTTCCTTGGAGGAAGGCAGGAATCCTGGCAGTCTGAGGAAGTGGGCCTGGAAAGGGCCCAAGAAGGGAAAGGTCCGACCCATGGGCTGCATCTTCGGAGAAAGGCAGATATTCTGCTAGGATGGAGAAGTGGGCCTGGAGAGGGTTCAAGAACAAGGATGAGGCCCAAAAGCCCAGAAGGCTTGCAGTCTCTTGAGGGCAGCAGTGAAGGGAGGGTCCGGCCTAGAGGCTGCTTCCTTAGTGGAGGTGGATATCCTGGCAGGCTGGGGAAGGGGTACTAGAGAGGGCCAAAAAACTTCAATGTTGAGGCCCAAAACCTCCCAAGGCATGCCAGACTCTTAAGGGCAGGCTTGAAGGGAAATGCCCAACCCAGAGGCTGCTTCCTTGTAGGAAGGCAGATATTCTGTAATAATGGGGAAGCAGGCCTGGGGAGAGCCCAAGAATTTCATGGATGAGCCCAAAATCCCCTAAGGCTCGCCGGTTTCTTGAGGGCAGCCTGGAAGGGAAAAGGAAGGTGGGTATATCACCAGGCTGGGGAAGCAGGCCTGGAGAGGGTCCAAGAATTTCTAGGATGATGTCTAAAAGCCCCGAATGCGAGCCAGTCGCTTGAGAACAGCTCTGAATGGAAGGGTCCGACCAGAGGACAACAAACATGGAATGGACATGTGTGTAGATGTACTGACGTTGATTGTCAGTGTACAGCGCCATAGGAAAAGTTGGAGATGATGCTGAAATAAGCTATTAAAGCATAGTCTTCCAGACGCTTTTTTCACTTTGTTGTCCTTAATTTTCCATCGATTTTAATAAATATAGGCTCATTGGATAGCTCTTGAAAATTCCTTCTAAATACATATAACTAAGCATGTAGAAAATAAGGCGCTGAAGTGTTTCAAGTAAAGATATTCAGATATGCATTTTACCTGGGTTTGCTTTTTTACTATACTGTTCCAAATTTTTTATATAAATTTTAATAAATTTATAATCGATTAAAAGCTCTTGAAAAGGACTTTCCAATGAACCCAATGAAGCACGTATATGTATCATATAATAGAAATAATCGTGCATGCCATGTGCTGAGACTGAGTGATTTCATGTCTTTGCCATGGGGCTGTATAATAAATTTTACCACTAAAACCTTTATATTTAATGTCTCCTAAGTATCAAAAACTTTATACTCTACTTTGCATTTATGCACTACCTAGGTCTTATCACTTTGCTATCCAGTCTCTATCACTAGGAATTAACCCTATCACCATGAAACAATGGACTTAAATAGTAATTATGTTGACTTACACATATTGCTTACTTATATTTGGCATTATTACAAAAAGAAACACACTTATCGATATAAATAATTTATTTTTACAGATCACTTATTAATGTCAGTTTTATTAATACTAATAATTTTAGGACTACTAGAGTGAATAATGCGTACTATTAAATTTACTTTAACATAATGCAACAAATGTCATAAATGACAAGATATTGTCATGGGAAATTAACAGTTTACACTCCAATATGGCGAGGTGGACATTGTGATACAGGCTGGCTTACCACTAAATTACAGAATTTGTAGATAATTTTATGCTAAATATACAAAATCTGAACTTGTAACACTGAATGTTACTGCCCCTTGAAGAGAATAATTTTATTGTATTTCTGGCGAATGCTTCTATCATTCAATGCCTGACTGTGGAGCCTGGGTACGTGATTATTGCGCAAATCAAAGTAAATACCCACAATCAGGCGATACTGACTAAAAAGCATGTAAAAACCGAACTTACTCGTGAAAAAATGTGCCACGAAGCGGTCCTAGAGAGGCCCCAAAATCTTCAAGGATGAGGACCAAAAGCCCCAAGGCTTGCCAGTCCAAATTTTGAGGGCAGCCTTGAAAGGAAGGGTCCGACCCAAAGGCTGCTTCCTTGCAGGAAGGCAGATATTCTTCCAGG
>NC_087213.1:36113228-36128228 GCF_015104395.2 Macrobrachium nipponense
GTCATTTTAAAATCGAAGTAATTGTTACTAGAATTCGCATTGAGAAAAAACTAACAAATTAAGTAACAAATAATAATCTGAGAATCTTATTTATGATTAGTTACCTTTTTTTGTAAACAGAATGTAAATATTTTCTGTTTCTCTTTTACATAAATATCACCATATCACCAAAATTCTCAGAGCACAATTACTTGGGATATTATATATATGTTTTGACCTGGGGTCACACTAAACCGCTGAAAGTGCTGAATGGGGTCGTGCTAAGAAAAGCTGGGGAACCGCTAAAGACAACATCAATGGTACTTGAATCACCTTCGTTGTGTAGATCTGTCTCGACTGTGTTTCCGAAACTTATTCCTGTTGCTAAAACCTTATTCTTTATCGGAACAATGAACACTGAAAGAAGACATCCTTCTCACCATAAACCGAGTCAATTTCTCTTAATGTTCAAAACAATACTTTAAACCTTTAAGGCACTTCTTCGCTAGCCAGTTACACCTACGCTTCACCTTATCATGGTTCCCTCTTAAAAACGCTGAATGATCTGCATCTACCTGTGTACTACTCGTATATTAGCACCTTAGCGGTGTGGTTGGTATGGTATTAGCGTCCCACCTCGGTGGTCGCGGGTTCGATTCTCGGCCATTCCATTGAGGAGTGAGAGATGTGTATTTCTGGTGACAGAAGTTCACTCTCGACGTAGTTCGGAAGTCACGTAAAGCCGTTGGTCCCGTTGCTGAATAACTACTGGTTCCATGCAACGTAAAAACGCCATACAAACAAAAACAAACAAAACATAAACAAAAAAAACAAAAACTACTCGTATATTCCTTGTAATTTCCACATCGCGTAAATTTTGTCCTCATTGACAGTCATCTTTTTAATACACCTATTCCATGTGAAGAGTTATCTTCTAATCCGAAGTCTCTCACTGAATAAACGGGACACTTCTTTCCCTTCCATATCTCCTGACACGAGACATTTAAAAAAAAATCATCTTCCGTGTCCTTGTCTTCAGTCAAGCTATATAAGTATTTAAAACCAAAACTCTCTTGTAAACGTAAGAAAAAAAACTAGCGTCATTGCTGGTTGTAACTTTATCAAATTTACATTGACCATTATGATATATTTAACAAGAGACTTTCTCCTTGAAAGACGAGTTTCTATAGAAAAGGGAAAAGGTAATATATATATATATATATATATATATATATATATATATATAATATATATATATATATATATATACATGTGTGTGTACGTGTGTACATTTCTGTGCCGGTATACAAGAAATTTTTCATTATAATAGTGGCAGTTTCTTTGAATTAATTAATAAAATCCTCATCCTAGTTTGTATAGGGGTGGCTGTCAAAATTCTTTGGCGAATTTAGCATCTAGGAGGAACATTTTTCAGGGTATAGGTAAAATCCAGAGGTTCGATAGCTTCAGATGATGTTCTGAAATCTTGAAAGGGAATGGAAAATATTTCCAGGCAGGTGCGAGTCATTTTGAATCTTCCAGAAAGTTTTGAAAGGTCCGGCGTTGCTTCAAATCAGCATTTTGGAGCTATTCTGGCTTGTTGAACTCATGCATCGTTGAATATGCAGAAGATAGCTTTCAAATTTGAAGGGGGCTACTGGAATTCCGCTTCTTTCCTGAAGTTAGAGTTTCCTGCGCAACGCGAAGGTATACATAATGACTTGCTCTATGTATATAGAATGAATGCTTATGTTAAAGGGCAATTGACATTCAGCTTCTATACCACATTTGTAGGATGAATAACACTCTGAAAGAAGTTTCATTTTAATGTGTATGGATTACCATTTTCGTACCCTTTCCTTTTAAGTGAAATAATAATATTATATTATTAAGCTTCTTAATCTCTTTAATTTTGATGTCTAATCGCTGGTAATTTCCTAATGAAGTTTTCTGAGTCATTATTCAGATCTGAATACAGTTTGTCGATTAGTGAGATTATTACATTTATTTAGATTTTAAACTCGTATATAAGTAGAAAGAGATCCATTTACTTTCGATCTAGAACGGTAAAGGACAAAACATTGTTTTTATAGAGACAAACTTTCTTCTTTCTTACGGAATATTTCTTCAATGTTGCTTTACTGAAATGGCCTGCCACCCGCCCCCTATCCAAAGAAAAAAAATCTATAAAAGTTGTATACATACCTATACGATTACATATATAATAAATAACCAAAGACTTTTACAAAGAAGAGGACCGGTTTTGTACCCATATTATCTCCTTATATGCAGATTACAGTGTTTTGCAGCAAGTTATATAATTTGGGCCGTAGCAATATGTTTTTCCCGCAGTATTGTTATAGCAAGGTAACTCAGAAAGAATAAAGTTAATGAAATACTATTCTTTCTCTTAAGAGTTCATTAGGGTGGAACTGCAATTGTAACTTATTCAAAATTATTCGTTCACGAAAAATATTCTAATTAACTTAATTTGAATAACGTTCTAATTTCAGTTCCGTCGCCTTTGATATGAAATAGATATGTTATTGTTATTTACGATCTATTATTGAAGCATGCGTCTGAATTTTGTTGCTTTACTTTGGACCGAAAGGCCGCATTTGCCTTGAGAACGCGTCGCAGGGGTAGAGCTTACCACGAAACAAAGAACCATTTCATTTGAGTGATATATGCCCTGGCCATATTCTCTTCAGACAGTTCTCATTCTCATGATAAAGCATCGAGAGCAACTCGCCTCTTTCCCGAGTATTATTTACGGCCCATTCCAGAACCTTTTCCACTTTTGGTAATCGCCTTGTTAGCCGCTCATTACCATACGCTAACCTCATCTGTTATCGCTTGTTCTTGTCATCGACAGGTTTTTATATTTCCATAACAACTTTATCCACAACCATTGATTGGTTTGCCAATTAAGAGCGTCCGCAGATGTCCCTAAGAGATAGAATACCAACAACTACTTTCAATTTTTATCCAAAGATCTCCAGACACTATTAAAGTGCGTAGCCCTGGATGCAAGGTCCAGCGAATAGTCTATTCGCTGGACGTGGACGTTGCCTGGAAGTTCCTCCACCAATACTTCCCCAGTAAGTTGCTTCTCAGTCGGCTTTTCAAAGGGCGTCTGCTGTCCAACCTGGCCATCGACTGAAGGGGTTCCTTATCCAGCCATCGCTGGCTCCGAACGGAAGACTCGGCAGGATAATTGAGTTGTTAAAGATTGGGTTTTCCAGAGCGTGAACTTCGCTGTTCTATATGATGATGGCGCCAGTTAAGTAGGCGGCGCCATCTATAGATATTGATGATCCAAACATGGAATTGATTACAGGTTTTCGTCCAGGTGTATCATCTCGTATGCAGATAGAGGGGACATTCTTTTGGAACTCTCGCTCTGTCCCGGGTAACATAGTATGTTACTGTCATTATAATCACCACTTACCTGAGCATATAGAAAGAATGAAAGAAAGAAAGAAAAAAGAAACGCTAAATGCAGGGTAAACTGACACTTAGCAAGCAGACGGTGAAAGAATGAGTTCCTCCTTGTATGTTGGATTAAACTATAGGACCATTTCTAATAGTGATAAAATTTTTAAAGTGAAGAAGTGAATAACAAACGAGACAGTCACTAAAATTAGATTCGAGAGCGAAAATGAAATAAATGCTAACGACGTTACGGAAAGCGTTAAACACTTTATTTAAATACACTTTGCTTCTGTATGTGCGATTATAGAAACTTTCGGTTAAGTAATCAACCTAAAATTTTTACATAAATAAAAACGGAAACTACCCGTAGTATGCAAAGGGACGTCAGTATTCAATAACTAATCATCATCAGTTGAATGACGTTATCATCTTTGCCTAACATTGGATGAAATTTCAGACGCGGAATGGTTCAATTTGAAAAATGGGTTTTAAATAACATTTAATTCATGGTGTAAAATCATAGTCTTGATCTTCAGGAATGATATCTATTTATCTATCAGCTTACGCTATGTCTTCGAGAATTACTTCCTGTATGCTACTCTCTGCCTCCAGGACGCGGTCTCTGGAACATGATAAGAGTGATATGTCCACACACCTTATGATCATTATCTAAACGCCGAATCTCCAATTAATCAGATTATTTACCATAAATGAAAGAAAGACTTCCAGTCTTGATTCTATTTATAGGATTTTCATATCTGTGCCCTCAGTATGCAAAATTATATCTGGATTCCGTTTTCACGCTTTTGACCAACCAATCTAAAGATAAGTGATGATATAAATTTGTCCTTATATCTTTGTGCTTATGTTAAAAAAAAAATAGAAATTGGAATTGCCATTCTATTTGCCTCAAAATTAAAGAAGTAACTTGTGATATAGTTCTTGTGCCTAGATTTGTCATATATAACATACACACACGCATTTGCTCAAACAGGCCCACACCCACAATCACACACACTACACACACACACACACACACACACACACACACACATATATATATATATATATATATATATATATATATATATATAATATATATATATATATATATATATATATATATATATGTGTGTGTGTGTGTGTTGTGTGTGTATAAATATATATTATTGTAAGCTTATTTTTATACAAGCTCTGCAGAAAATCAAAACTTCATCTAACGTAAACTATTCACAGGAACTGTATTCACGAGGCAATATTCCCTTCTCCAAGTGTGATATTGAATTTTACCCTCTCTCTCTCTCTCTCCTCTCTCTCTCTCTCTCTCTCTCTATCTCTCTACTCTCTCTCTCTCTCTCTCTCTCTCTCTCTGTCATAAACAAACACAAGTGTTAGTATGCTCACACATGCGCTCTACATAAATATGGCCAGCACAGCATTAACTTTTTTTCAAAGAATCTCTGTATTTGTTTGGTATCGTTATGATCATAATAGTATGGCCAATATTACTTAAGACGCATATTTCAAGATTATCATAACTACACGATTAACAAGAGAACTATCATCATCCGGTCTTATCCCGAATAAAGAGATATTCTACCAAAGGAGAAAATGTCATAAATCTGGCAAAATGGCTCTCCTAAAAGTGGGCAAGAACGACCAACGAAAATGTGTTGGAGATGTAACATGTAGAGTCGTCCTTTCGACCTGAGGGTAGAAGAAGTAAGTGAAGGACCCTTAGTTTTCGCCGCCAGACGCATCCTTTTTCTACCAAGTACGTTAAACCGGAAATATGCTCATTTTTACACATTTTTTCACCTTGCCAAGGAAAGGGGCTTCTGGAATAGGTTTCAGCTCATGGAAGTATGTCAGCGAGTGAAAAGCCTTTCCTTTTTTTTATTTTTTTTATTTTAAGAGGTGCTTTCCATATGCCTGCGTTTCAGGTCCTGAAATGCATTCAGCAAAAGCAAGCGCTATAGAAACCGACAGCATATCGGCATCTGGCATCGGGCGAGACTCCTCGTTAGCGTCCAAGGAAAAACCTCTTAGTGTTTAAAGGAGCGCCTTGGGCTGGCGCTGGTGGTGTTGACGTGTAAGAGGGGCTTTCTGGGTCCTGGTATAGGGGTAAGGGAGATACAGGGGTTGTTAGTTAAGGAAGGGGAAAAGGTGTTTTTCAGTAGCTCAGAAGGCAGGAGAGTAGGAAGTGAAGAGGGCCGAAAAGGGATATAGAAATCGTTAGCAATCAGTTCCTATTTCTATTTGTCTACATTTTTTTCCCTTATAAACTTGGACAGAGGCCATAAGATTTTTATAAAGAAACTACGAAGAGGTGAAAAGGGTAAAAAGACTAAAGATAAATAAAATCATCATTATTCAGGAGCGCTAACACGTTTGGTAATTGGTAATTGGTTGATCAACCAGAAGTTTAAACTTCAAAATAATATAGATGGAGAAAACAACATCTCTCTTTAAACTAACATGTTAGATATATATATGATATTAGAATTGCCAGTGAATAAATTTACTTATTCTTCTCTTAATATACATTGTAACGGGTCAAAAACATTCCGCAATGACAAAATGTATTCTACCTCTTCGCCTTTAACTGTTCATTTCCTGGTAGACGGACGGTAAAGAATTCTGCAACGTAATCCTATTACTCTAATGGAGAACTATGACTATTGATGTACCTGAGGAATAATGGTCCTTCACTCGTATGGTAATTATGGTATTCATAATTAGCGTCCTGGATGAATTTGGTATTCAAAGGAGTAGAAGACCGAGACTACTAGACCGGCAATAATGTCTTTGTTTATTGGCCCGCTGAGCTTATATACATTTCGAAGTTTAACATATATCTCGATGAACTGTTATGATCAACGTGAGTTTTCGAAAAATTCTTCGGTTGCCGTTACTAATATATTAGACAATAGGAATTTTGATGAATGCTTGGAAGTTCATAGATATGCCAACAGGATTCGTTAGTTTCCATAACAGGAAGGGAAAATTTTGCACATTTTTCAAAATAATATATAGTCTCTGTAGGGCATTGTCGGCATCAAATCAATAATAATAATTTTTCTGCTTCAAAGTGTTGATGATGATAAAGAAAAATACTCGATAAAGCCTTGAAATACCAAAAGTTATTAAACAAAAAACTAAAAAAAAAAAAAAAATGTAGATGTTACAAATACCGCCTCAGAATTGCAACTCTTTTCTTACTGTAAATGATAAAATCTGAGCATGGGTCCGATAAAAGAGGTTTTTATTTCTTGACGTCTTCGGCTGATAACGAAATACAAATGACTGATTCGAAAAGTAATCGAGTCCTGTAAGATATTTATATTATTAATTCTAATCCATGATTATTTAAGACACTCTTTGCGGTTTTAGGAGTTAGATCATTAGGCTAGATATTTGTGATAACTTTGTTAATCCAATTTATTTATGACTACGCAATTCTTAATTTTTTGCACGAAATCTATTTAACAGTGATCCTTTAAAAGATGAACAGATGCGTTCGAAAGGCCCTTCAGCTCTTCCGATTCCCAAGAGCGATGATAACCGCCAAAAGAAAATGCATCAAGTAAAAATGCGAAGACCACTCGAAGAAAATGTTTGCTTACTTCATCATTCAACCGTCCAATGTAGCATTTGGAGCGAGCGCTACTGCATAGATAAACAATAGACAGTTTAAAATGGTTGCATTGTTTCGCAGCGTTTATATTCGGGGCGTGTTTAAGAGGGGCCATGATGGATTGGACAACAACCAGCGACTCTTCATGCTAAGTGGTGTGAAGACAGACATTGCCTTTAAGACCTTATTTGTTAAAAACACATTTGAAACGCGGATGCTCAAGAGGATTTGGAATCACTGTCTCTCTAATGGGTTTCATGTGTGTGTTATTGAATTAAAGTGATTGTTAGTCTTTCAACTCGCTCTCCCAATTTCTGCAGCGCAGATCTAAAGTAGGTCCTCGACTCTCCCGGTTCTTTTCGGAAGGTGAACTAGTTAGTTATGGTATTAAGTCATACATCTTTCAGGACTGAGAGGAAACATACGGTGCTCTGTCTTGAGAGATGGAAATGACTGCATCCATAATAATTGGCAGGAGTTAGGAATAAATGACGGAAGACAATAGTTATTACCTAAGAGAAATTCCAAGAACGTAGATGGAGAGCGTTTAAATGAATTATAATGAGACTTTACTAGAAATAAGGAACGTGTAAGATGTTTCACTACCAGTGTAAATACAAGTTTCATGATAGTTTTTCTTTTTTATTTTTTGTTTGAAAAAGAATCACGCATAATGAATGATCTCAAATTTTATATTGTGTAAAGTGATACTTTAGTCAGTTCAGTAACCATTCTTTAGAAGAACACAAAAACATGAGTGAAAATAGATTGTTTACAATTCTTATAAATAAAGGGAGTGGGAACTTTCATAATCACGAATCTCCATGTAAATAAAATAAACATTAAACAACATTGCAGTAGTTATTATAGACATCTTACCCAGTTCTAGATTTGCTAGTGTCTATTCAATGCTAAACTAATTTCTCCTGCTGAAGGTCTATAAAGAACCTTGGTCTATAAACTCAAAACACATCTATTGATTCATACAAGACCAAGCCACCATTCACGAACTCTCTTAGTAATAGATTTCGCCGTCGAGAGAACAAAGCGTCTTTTGACTACCTCCAGAAATTCAGATTATAAAATATTACTCTGCAGACCTCAGGTCGATCCAACCGGCGAACCATCCAGCAATACTTCAGCTTCCTTTGAATAATTTCTAACTCTTAAAAGAGACTGAGCCACCACTCTTTTATTTAAGATTAAGCAAAGGAGGCCTACGAAGGTTTTAGGGGGATGTTATGACTCGGAGATTCCGAATCTATCCTTTGGCTGTAAAAAATGACTCAAGTCTGAGTCTCGTTAACTTTTTTCGACAGGTTTCCTCAGAAAGTGAACAAGGCGGCTGTAGGTAGAGGGGGCGTGGCGCTTGGTGGGTTGGGACTGACATGAGGGAGGTATTGGGAGGGAGGGGGTGATGTGACGCCGGTCCGAGCAGCGTTATGGAGGGGTGTTGGGGGTTGGGTAGAGGAGGAGGAGTAGGAGGAGGAGGAGGAGGAGGTTGGAGACGAAGTAAGGGCAGAAAGCAGGAGAGAAATAAAGAGAGAGAGGAAAGGCAGAGGAGCCCCGGGTCATAAATTCTGGGGTTCCTTCAAGGAAAGAGGCTCTAAAGTTCCTTGTATGGTTATTCATCTACAAAGAAAAATGAATCTTGTTTTCTGACTTCGGATTGTTTTCGTTGTTAGGGGTAAGATTTTGCTCTCCATTTGCGGCGTCTGGAAGAATTATGTGCATTATGAATCGAGTATGATTCATTATTCATTTTTCGAAAAACTTTCTTTGAAGTTTCTGGAGGTTATAGTAGACCAGATGAATTAATTATATCGAAACCCTGTTCCCCTTTGTCTCCTGAGACCGGGAACTAGTGCAGTACTATTATTTCTTCAGACTGTTTCTGCAACCATTCCTCGGCTCTTGATAAAAACGGTTTCTCCAATTTCTTTTTCTTGCTGTCCCTTTTACGTAGATCGTGTTTTATTTTTTTTTTTTCAGTTCCTGTTACCTGACGATTTAGGAAAACTTTATAGGCTTTAAATCCATTCCTGGCATTGTTACTTGATTTTCTATGAAATATGTATTGTGTTCTTTCAATTGCTTTTGCATATTTCTGGAAATGGTAATTGCAATTTTTCCTTTTAACTCGTACCGTAGCCAGACTGCTTTTGAACATTTTATTAGGTAGTTTATTTTCTTGGTGATAAGGCCAGCCATAGAAGTAGTTCCTCTATTTTTAAACGTTCTACTATTGTTGAATTCTCATGAAGGCAGCGTTTGTTGAGTTTTTGTTATCTGAAAGCTTATGGAAATTAATATTTTTTCACCAAGGCAGCGTTTGTTGAGTTTTTGTTATCTGAAAGCTTATGGAAATTAATATTTTTTCACCAGCGTTGTATAGGGTTCTCATAAAAAATCAATACGAAGGATTAATTCGATTTCAATTTGCAAAGATGATCGCTTTGTTATTCAGTGGTCCTACTTGAAAATGTTGATAAAAGAGAAAAATAATACTAATGGCAATATATCTTGCTGATTTATGCCCCTCTCAGCTACTTCAGACTTTAAAATATTAATTCCCAAAGTACTTTGAAGCTTTAGATATCCGCTTTGAACTAAATAAGAACTGCTTTAGGTGATTACGATGCAGATATTTTCCACAATGGCTAGATTTTAAAACACATTGTTACAATTTTGTTGAAACAACAACAACAGCAACAGTAACCGTATTATGATCATAATCACGATGGAAATGCTGTTATAGTATTTACAAAACCAATAATAACCATGATGACAATGTCAACCCTTTCATAAATATAGTGCCATTTTTAGGAAGGCAAGGTTGCTACTATCTGACCCAAACCAGTTATAAAAGTTCATTGGTACCTTGACAGACTGTAAGCTTTGCATTATGGCAAATTTGACTTAACTTCCGTCCTACTAGTGAACAAGCTGTTAGTATTTCATTCAAATTACCCGTTATAAGTGAATATGACGGAAATGATCGACACAGAATTACTTGGGTTCCAATTTCTTTTAACTACCAATGCGGGTGAGTTGTTAACGCCCCTGTGTTTCATTTGACCCCTGGGTTCGATCCCGGTATGAGTTAGAAATTTATTTCTTATAACACACATGACTGTGTGTTGATTACCTTAAATATTAATAACGATGGTATGTTACAACGTTCTCTTAATTTATTTAGTTCTTTAGAAAACTGAAGACTTTCCACTGAAAACCTTGAACCTGAAAGGAAAATAAAGGATTGTCTCTCTTCTTTTATAGGGTGCGAACCTTGGCACAGAGGAAAGTGTAAAGTTATCACCATTCCACAACTAGGACAGCAAACATTTATCACAATTCACATACACTGTATTAGGCAGGAACAGATGTCATAAACGTGTATATAATTACCTTTTGCTTTGCTTTTTAGGTATAATCTGCTGGCCACATTTACCAAAGAAATTCATAATTTAAGAGTTATCATGATTGCCAAATCTGAGAAGTATTTACATGTACGACCTGGAATATATTTCTATCCTTCTTGTAAGACACAGGCTAATGGGTAACTACACTCTTTCTATCAGGTGTGTGGTCTGAATCCTTCTAGGGATAAAGTAACCAAAATGTTCGGGAAATCGAAAAGTTATGCGGCTATTATTACAAACAATTACCATTATTATCATTATTGAGACTATCACGTACCGAGGAATGTCGTTATTTACTCTCACTTCAGACTCAGGGATTTCAGTGGATGGCAGAATTAAGGTTAAGGACACAGAGATGTTATTGGGGCATTGCTGATATTGAAGTACGTAATACATTTTAATACGGCAGTAGATTGACTCTTTGTCTTTCTCTCTCTCACACACAGAAGTATGTATGCATATATATATAATATATATATATATATATATATAATATATTATATATATATATGGCATATATAGATAGATAGATAGATTATATATATATATAATATATATATATATATATATATAATATATGTATATATATATATATATATATATATATATATATATACATATATATTTATATATTCTATCTCTATCTATATATGCATACATATAGTATATATCTATATATATATATATATATACATATATATGTGTGTATATGTATATATATGTATATATATATATATATATGTACAAATATATACATACATACTTCTGTGTGTGAGAGAGAGAAAGACAAAGAGTTAATCTACTGCCGTATTAAAATGTATTACGTACTTCAATATCAGCAATGCCCCAACAACATCTCAGTATCCTTAACCTTAATTCTCCCATCCACTGATATATATATATATTATATATATATATATATATATATATATATATATATATATATACATATTGTATCTATGTTCTCTCGAGTCACATTCCACGAATACTTTACGAACTACAGTTAACAACTCAGTACCGTATGAATATTTTCTTATCCCATTATTTCAACTCGTTCCGCCTAATTGGGTTCCTCTGTTTCTGAAAGACTTTGATGTAGTTCCCCTTCAAATTCGGTATTGGCACCGATAACATGGTTATGTGTACAACTGAACATATACGGCTAGGATGACTTTAGTACCCTCAGTAACTTATAAACCAAACAGATGACGTTAGCAGAGAACTGGAACGAGTAATGCAAACAGTTGCACTCAAGCAATATCTCAGCCATTAAGGAAAGGTGTGGCCCAGCTAACAGGTAGTCATTTAGACGATCATTATGCATATTCTGACATTTGGAAAACTCTCTTTCCCACAAGGCTCATTGCAACTGCGGTCTTCTTAAAGTTCAGCATTAGGTAGTCCTTTCTTAAAATGTTCCTTTGTAAATGTTATTAAGATTGCAAATACTTATTTCAACTGTTTTATAATTAGGTATATTTTGTATTTTTTCTTATCTCGTTATATCTGTTCAAAACTAAAATTGTCGAAGTACAGTTAGAAACAAAAAACTAGCTTACAAATGATATCCAAAATCAATAAGGTTATTTAATGGAGAATTTCCCAACACAAGAATTATTATCATCGTTGCGATTATCAAGAGAACAATTAATCGGCTCTGGGGGCAGGACAAACACAAGTATTCCACCGCCAAAGTGCGCCATCTTTATCGGTGACGTTATCGCTGAACGATCCGCCTTATCGAAACCGAGTGATTGATTTCTTCCTCTTTGAAAAAACGACGCAGATGCCGGGAATCATTATCTTAATTGGAAAGGGAACCGCGCGAGCAGACGATCGGAGCTTTTCATGCAATAAGGAAGGAAGAGTGGCGAATCAATTACTTTCGTTGAGGCAGGGTAACGCCGCGAGGGACTCGGCTGGGTAATTACTCCTGCCGTCAATTTCGCCTCTTCTATTTTTATTATATAGACGCCACTGATGTCGTTTATGCTACTTGGGACTATAAACCGGATGCCACTTACGGTTATTACTTCCAGCAGGAAAGTTATGCTTCCGCTATCGTTTGTTTGTTACTTTATGCGTCGAAAAGCAAGCACTGCTGTGTCTCAGCGCTGTTCAGATTGCAAATCAGATGCAATGCAAGGAGCAATCCGATGAGAGTTTGATGGCAGTCCATATTCTTATCAATTAATTATTTTTACTTATCCTGAAAAAGTAAATAGTGTCAGCGTCTCACCAGTCACAGCTTGGAGGTTTAATTTTTATTTATTCCTTTTTTAATTATCCAAACCATTTTTCAAAGGTCAATAGCATTCATTTGGAGAATCTCTGTACCTGATCTTTATATCTTGTCTAGTCATATTCCACTTTGCTTTAACTTTAAAACCTTCCAGTATGGACAGTGATATCGAAGGAAGTTTCCAGTACTCTTGAAGATATTTTCCCGGAGAGAATCTGTCACGTTTTGACATTGAAATAGATATTGACAAAAAATGGTTGGGTTTGAATAATCGAACATTTATATAAAATTCTCTGGGAAAGTTCACGTTCAGTATCTGCAAATGTAAATAATGATAAGAGAAAACTGATTTAAATTTGATTTTATTGATTGATTCCCTTGGAGCTTTGAATAAAAAATGGTAAAATAATATTTATCTAAAACACATTTCACTCTCTGCTAATGAGAAAAATCAACACCCACTCAGTTTCAGGATTTAAAGTTGCGTTATTTGATACTTCATTCTGGAATATTATGCTTGGAATATTCAACACAAGTAATTGATGAATCATATAGTTTTTTTTTTATTGGTTAATTAGCAACGGAATTCTGAATTCTAAAGAAACCTCACCGATGCAATACCTAAGATTCTGGTGAAATTTTGACGGTTTTTCTCTGTAAGATTTAACAATGGTTTTAGATGTAGGAGAGAAAGTGTGTCCAATTAAATCTCAAGTACACATGCTGAATTATCATTTGACTAGTATAGGATACTGAATCAAATCAACGACTCATTTTTTAGTCATAAACTTACAAAAGATGTATGCTGAAATATGATTCAATTAGTTTAGATAATCTTATCATCATATCAGTGGGGAAAAATGTGTGGACAGATATTTTGAGAAATAAGCTTGTTTGGTACGGCCTTTTGCAAGCCATGCATTACTTAATTAATTTTGTATGGAATGTCCACCGCTTGCAATTCATTCATGTGAAGCAATAGGAAAGTTTGATACTGCTACGGATTTGTGTTCTTGTCATTGTACAGATGACAATGAAAACTTTCGAGTTCACTTTGACGCTGAGGGATTATATGTACATGATTGCTATTTTCACATATGTTAACACTGAAGACTTGTTTACAAGATAACTATTTTAGGTGAGGATACTTATGACTCAAGAGCTTCCATGGTCGTTATTTTATAGGTGATGACATCATCCTCGCTGTTATCTTGGAGGCGATAGCGTTGAAACAAAATGGAATATGACTAGACAAAATGTAACAAAGTATTTCATACAGAGATTCTCCAAATGAAAGCTAGTGACCTTAAAAAAATGGCTTGGGTATTAAAAAAAATAAAAATGAAATGAAACCTCCAAGCTGTAACACTGACACTATTTTTTTTTTCATAATAGATAGAAATTTGACTGATAAAAATATGGATTGCCATCAAACTCATCGGATTGCTATTTGCATAGTTTCCGGTTTGCAACCTGAACAGCGCTGAGACACTGCAGTGCTTCCTTTTGTCTCACAAAGTAACAAACAAATAACAAGGGAAACATAACTCTCCTGCTGGAAGCAATGAAAACATTCATTTTTAACATTTGATAAGCAATAGCCTCAGTACTTTCATATTTACCATTCCACGGGAGATACCACTGAGGACTTTCACTACAGCAATTTTAAAGGTGGTGTCAAAAAGGAGTTTTAAAGAGAAACTTGGAGCTTTTATTGGCGGTGCCTCTTTGACCTTTCGTGCTAATGCCTCTACCTCTTGGGGAGTTGTTTCCAGTCCATGTGACATGGGAATTTGTAAGTGAAACTGCAGCGAACTATGGCACTTTGTGGCTTTGGAACATACCAATCGATATGCAAAAGACAAAATAACCCTCTTGCAATTTTATGTAGACAGAGCATGTTGAAAAAACAAATGAAAGCTGAAATTTTCTGCTTTAAACTCCGCTTCGTTAAAATACGCTTTCAAATAAAGGAAAGAATGCCTTGCAAGTCCAGTAGATGCTACGTATAAAACAAAAATAATGGAGTTTCTCATTATTTCATTTATTTTGACTTAACTGCCCTGAGTAATTACGAACACTTACCTGTCGCCTTCTGGAAACACATTTCTGTATTCTAATCTTCATGACCTTTCACAGCATCAAGTCTGTTTAACCATTCACATCCTCCAATCAAATAAAACCGAATAGCTCCAAGCATTCTAGTTATTGCAGCCCAGATGAATTTATATCCTCATTACCAATGGGACGTGTTTAAATGATGACACCTGGACACCACATATCCC
>NC_087213.1:36133228-36145728 GCF_015104395.2 Macrobrachium nipponense
TAATCATTCGAAATTTTAATCCCATTTTTTTATTTAAGTTTCAGAAAAAAACAAATTTGTTATAAATATCAATGTGAATACAAAATTGTGTTCATTCGACGAAACGGAGCTTATTCCAAGAAAAACATGAATTAATAGAAACTGCTGTATTTTTCTAATATTCTGTAAAAGTTTTATTCTCAGTTAATCAATGGAGATCGCATTAATTTCCTGTCGACTGTAAAATATTCCCTGTTAAGAATTGTCATTCTAATGCTAAGCTAAAGCCCCAAAATGTTTCTATATAGAAATTTATTTGACAAATTATACAGTTATTTCCATTGTATTTTAACTGAGAGGTCTCATTAAACTTCTTATCGACTTCAAAAGCAATAATAATAATAATAATAATAATAATAATAATAATAATAATAATAATAATAATAATAATAATAACATTTCACTTGTCATGATTTGAAAATTTATATAGCCCAAAATATTTAATTTAAATAATTTCCTTTATAACAACTTTGTTCTTGACAGATGGACTTTACCTAAGACTTATTTTCCTCCCTTTGTCATTCTACTGCAACTGTTGGGACTTGTAGAGCTCCCACTGGTGGCTAATTTCGAACTATTTTTGCAGCACAATGTTAATATTCGCCACAAAAGTCATCACCAGTAAAGTAACAATTTTATTATTTTATACTGAGGCCAAACAAAGATAGACGTTAAAACGACCAACCCGTAAATCGATGAAAATTGAGTTAGCTGCTGAATAAAAACAAAGAACAAAAAAGACAAACTTGCATCAGATAAAAGCGGAACAAGCGTCTGTTGAAGATTAGTTTTGATAAGAGGGTTTCAGACATGGTTTATAAAATCTTAGTCGAGAAGACCGGGTAACGATATCCTCAGGTAATATTATGTCGTAACATCCCTGAGGAAATGTCCGCGTGCACTGCTACGAATTTAATCATTCAAGCGGTGTCTCAGGCGTTCTTTTCGACACATGTTAGACGAGATATTGGTGAAGAAAATTATAAGGTTAGATTTTAATCACCAAGAGAGAGAGAGAGAGAGAGAGAGAGAGAGAGAGCACATGCTAATATGCATACATGTAGTAGACTCATCCACACATACACACTCATAGACACACATATATACATACAAACAAACACACACACACACACACACACATATATATATATATATCCTAGTTAAAAGATAGAGTTTCGAAGGGGAGAGAACGGAGCCAATAACCCAAGTGATAGAAGACGAGTGAAAGCAAGGGAGAGAGATAACAAGGAACAAAAGGAGAGAGAAGAGGAACAAATGGCCTATTTGGATTTATTTTTTGCCACAAAAGACTCCCTTTTCTATCATTCAGACAAAGAGAAAGGAAAAGAGAGCGAGGCGATAGATAGATAGATAGAAGGATAGAGGGAGAAGGCTAGGGAACGATACGATTCTAACAGAAAAGGTTAACGGAAATGATTTTTCATGAAATTAAGAGTGTTTTTAATTTTTTTAAAGAGAACTCGGAACCATATCATCGGTGCATGAATATCCAGTATTTAGCAAAGATTACACAGCTTTTTATGTACATGCATACAAACATACATACATACATACATACATACATGCATATATATATATATCTATATATATATATATGCGTGTGGTATGTGTGTATGCATGTTTGTGTGTCCTTTGAGTTTATTGATCTTGATAGCAACTCTTCATCAATTTCATATATTTTTTTGTTGATGGTTCAAGAAAACATTCCATGTTTAGCTGCCCGAATTTTTAAATCTAAATTAAAAGAGAAAGAAAATGCAGTTTTTATTCTACGTATTTTTAAAGTGGATGCTCTCGAAATGTTTACAAATTCAGTTATAACTTTAAGCGTTGCACTCATTAGCGTTAGTTTGTGAATGTGAGTGTGGGTGGGTGTCTCTGTGCGTGTTTGCTTGTGCATGTGTTTGTGTGTAAGTGTGCTTAAGGGAGAGAGAGAGATGAGAGAATGAGAGAAGAGAAAGTCTCCCTTCTCTTGACATGACCGTACGGCGAAATATCATATACATTCCTCGAAGATTATAGCCCGGACGCGTATAGAGCAAACAACGTACCCCAAAGAAACCTGTCATAACCATCATCCAGATGCGATGCCGTCTTGTGTGACTGTTGTTGCCTCATCATCTCGTCTTGTAGGGTTGACGGATGTGGTCAATTTGGTCCTGAAGATGGCTGCTCCCTCGGACAGGGTCTCCCCCGCCAACTCCCTTGCCACTCCCCGCCCCAACTCTACTCTTCCTCCCGAGTTATCTCGATGACAACTTCCCTGGTGCTCGGTCGTCTCCCTGTAACGTCTTAGGTTTTTACAGTTTTTTTTTTTCAGTCTTTTTAACGTACACACTTCTTTTCAATGACTTGCTTCATTGCTTGGTTTTCTTAATCTATTAATAATGGATTATATATCCTTCCTCGACGATATTGTTATGGTATGACGTATATTTGTTTGTATCTCGACTTTACCCAAAAACTTATTAGTTCATATTGCTATACACAATGAGAAAGTAGTAAAAGATAAGAAGGAGGCAAAGAAAAGATGGGAAGAGTCACAGTCAGTGGAAGACAGAAATAGGTACAGAGAGAAAAACAAGGTGGTGAAAAAGGTGGTAGCCCAAGCTAAAGCAAAAGTCGTATGATGATGTGTATAATGAGCTGGGGACAAAGGAAGATTAAAGAAGATGATGAAGCTATCAAAGGCTAGAAATAAGAGCACCAAAGATATAACACACATCAAACAAATAAAGAATCAAGAGGGTGTAGTGCTTAGAAAGGAGGAAGACATTGTGAAGAGATGGAAAGAATATTTCGAACAGTTGTTAAATGAAGAAAATAATAGACTAATAAGAGAGGATGGGCAAGTGAACATTGGCATGGTAATGAGGTTTTCTAGGCAAGAGGTACTAAATGCACTGAAGAAGATGAAGAATGGGAAGGCAACCGGACCAGAAGGAAGACATGATCCCGGTGGAGGCATGGAAAGCATTAGGAGATGAAGGAGTGGATATACTGTACGATCTTATGATAAAGATCCTTGAACAGGAAAAGATACCAAATGAGTGGCGTGGGAGTATATTGATCCCAATTTTTAAAGGGAAAGGCGATGTCCAAGAGTGTGGTAATTATAGGGGCATTAAATTGATGTCCCACACTTTGAAGATACTGGAAAGGATAATAGATGCTAGACTGAGAGAAGAAGTACAAATAGGTAAAGAGCAGATGGGATTTATGAAGGGAAGGGGAACAACAGATGGTATATTTTGTCTGAGGCAAATAATGGAGAAATTCGGGGAAAGACAAAGGGACCTACATATGGTATTCATTGACCTTGAAAAGGCTTATGACAGAGTCCCGAGACAAGAGGTATGGAGGAGCCTGAGGGAGAAGATGGTGCCAGAGAAGTATGTGCGATTGATACAAGAGATGTACCGGAATGTATTTACCAGAGTGAGGAGCAGTGTTGGGGAGACAGAAGGTTTTGAGGTGAGAGTAGGATTACACCAGGGGTCGGCTCTGAGCCCATTTATCTTTAACATAGTGATGGATGTTATAATAGAGGAAGTAAGGGAGACAGTACCATGGAACATATTGTATGCAGATGATATTGTTCTGTGTGCAGAGAGCAGGGAAGATCTGGAAGTGAAATTGGAAAGATGGAGACAAGTACTGGAGGACAGAGGAATGAGAATAAGTAGATCCAAGACAGAATATATGTGTACACCACTGAGGGGATGATAGAGAAAGTATTCAGCTTGGTGGAGAGCAAATAAGGAGAGTTGATAAGTTTAAGTATTTGGGATCTTTTGTTAACGCTGGAGGAAGTATGGAAGAAGAAGTAAAACATCGGGTACAGGCAGGCTGGAACAACTGGAGAGCGGCCTCGGGAGTTCTTTGTGACAAAATAAAGAGTGCCACGCTTAGGTTAAAGGAAAATTTTCACAAGACGGTGGTAAGAACAGCAATGCTGTATGGTACGGAAACAGCAAGCATGAGAAAAGCAGAGCAGAAGAAGATGGATGTGGCAGAAATGAGAATGCTTAGGATGATGTCTGGGGTAACAAGAGTGGATAGGATCAGAAATGACTACATAAGGGGGTCAACTAAGGTGGTGGAAGTATCAAAGAAAGTGCAGGAGGGGAGGCTGAGATGGTATGGACACCTGTTGAGGAGAGATGAGGACCACGCTGGGAGACATACTATGGGAGTGGAGGTGCAAGGAGAAGAAAGAGAGGGAGACCAAGAAAGAGATGGAAGGACTGTGTGAGAGGAGATTTACATGAGAAGGGAATTGATGAGGCAGAAGCGCAAGATAGAAATAGATGGAAACGGCTCATCCGAAACGGCGACCCCATATAAAAATGGGAAAAAGCTGGGAAGAAGAAGATTGCTATACACAATAACCGTTTATACATATCAGCAAACACACACACACACACACACACACACACACACACACACATATATATATATATATATATATATATATATATATATATATATATATATATATATATTATATATATATATGTATAGTATATATATATATATATAAATAAATATATATATTATATATATATATGTATATATATATATATATATATATATATATAAATAAATATATATATATATATATATATATATATATATATATATATATATATATATATATATATATATATATATATGGCAACAACTGTCGATAAAGCGAACTAAATTCACCGTTAAGTGACGGTGCTGCCGTTTTCCATTAAATGGTGCAAGGCACTTTAGTCTGCATCGCGAAATTGTAGACATTTATAATAATGATGATGAAAATAGGAGACTTTCCTGCGCTTTGCCCCTTTTTGTATCTCCTCCACTCACATCTCTTTACTGCCTCTCTCTCACTCATGCCTTCTTGATCTCTCTCTCTCTCTCTCTCTCTCTCTCTCTCTCTCTCTCTCTCTCTCTTCTCTCTCTCTTGGATATTTTCTCTTACTGCGAAAATCTCAAAGGTGCGACAACTAGTTGGAAAAATCCTTTACAATTGTTCGATGTAAGATTATATCTTACTTTATATATATATATATATATATATATATATATATATATATATATATATATATATATATATTACTAACAGACGATGGCTAATAGTCCTAGAAAGCTTGTAACTTTTCCTGAATAAATATCTTAGTTAGATGCCATACAGTTTAAATGAGGTCCTGTTAGTAGATTGTATTAATGCACAGAACAATTGTTTTTAAGTGATAAAGTGATAATGCATATATATATATATATATATATATATATATATATTATATATATATCGATGTACTCACAATGAAAACGAAGGAGAAACCGAAGAAGAAAAAGAAGATAGAATTCTTAATTTGTCCCCAACGAGTTTTGCGTCCATCGGGTCTCTTCCTGGGAACTTTATTGACTAATCAGTTTAAGAAAAACATACATATACCTGGCAGAAAACAGAAAACATAAACAAGTAAAAATAGTCAATGCTGCTTAAAACTGTTTCAGGATAGTATAAAACATAAATGATCTAGTACATAGTTCGACTAACAGAAAAGTTTGAATGCCTAATGAGGCTAAATAGTCAAATGAGTGAATACCTAAGTCAGTATATTACATAATATGTGCTGGTTGTTCATGATATGTAGAAAGAATGAGTTTTGTCTTGAATAAAGCTATGTGCCATTAAAGTTGTTGTTTTCGCTATATTGAATAAATGCCGTTTCCATTAGATTTCTCCTTATAAATTATTGTTTCTGAACAAGATTGTTATGTGTGTGCGAGTGGTGTCGGTGATAGTTTTTGCCTTGTAACCGCCCTCCATTTGCTCCATTCCTTGCACCCTCTTATTTTTGTACGCACGCACACAAACACACCTATATATATATATATATATATATATATATATATATATATATATATATATATATATATATAGTGTGTGTGTGTGTGTGTGTGTGTGTGTGTGTGTGGGGTGTGTCTATATAATTATAGTGTGTGTGTGTGTGTGTCTGTGTAAACTTCAGTACTGTCATGTTATATTTCTCAACTATCCACATTCCTTGTGCTGTAAATTCATTCATGATTGTCTCTATGTTTACTAACAAGTTCGTGTTAAGGACGGGAATATGCATAGATCTGGAAGTAAAAGTCATCAAGTTTCTGTAAGTAACGATATGTCTATACTTACGTATTTTTTACTGCGAAAAATTTGGTTTTGATTACTTACTAATATCATATATATTTTTTTTTTTTATCGATCTATTGAATCACTTATTTCACTACTTTGCAGCAAAGTAGTCAAATATATATGATGTATTTCACACAATGCCTAAATTGCCGAATTTTCATTGTTTATAGTATTCTCACTGATTTTTTTTTCTTCTGTGTACTCTACTTAATTCTGGCGTCTAACATGTAGAATTCCAAATGCCTCAACAGAAGAGCCCCAACGCTAAAGGATAATGCTATTTCATAAAACTTCAAAGTTCTTATAACTCTCGTCACACAGAAACGCGCCTTATCTTTTACAAAAGAAAATGAGAATGGTGATACAACAGTTTTACGATTCTCATTTCTTCCAGCCTACAGTACGTTTTCAATTACTCCATAAACAAGTTGGCAAATAAGATACGAAAATGCATCTTGAGGTGAGAATATCCTCTCTTACCGATCAGACCGTCGCACAGCACTAGGGACATAACAGCAAAGTCATAAGAAGGGTTCAGAACAATACTCAAGATACAATCTTGCTGGTGAGATGCGGATGCCCGGCTGGATTGGATGCTGAATCATCGGTCAAAATGAAGGCTCCCTTTGGACTGATGGGTATCATCATCTCCTTTTGGACAGTTTTACTAAACGTAGGGTATCCTTATTTTACCCTGGGTATCTCTTATGGGCTGGGCTGTGACCTTAAGGGTAAAAACTATAATTCTACAGTCGTTGATTTTAGAGGCAGGTAATGTAGGTAATCAGCCAAACATCCTTTTCCTGTCTGATGGCTCCTGTCAGTCATATAAATATGAAGAATGAATTCCCCTTCAGAAATTCCGCAGACATTTGAAGAGCGCTGGTGGACTTACCTTTACACCGACCATGAAATTCCTTGTTCCCGAGATTGCTACTTGCATTATAAATGTGTGCGCGCACGCAAGCGCCTGCAACTTATTGTTAGTTCAACACCATTTTGAAAAACAAACATGAACCAGTAGAACATCACGTGGGAAGGCGTACAGGTAAAAGCTCAAGTGCTAAGGCATATTTACTCTTCTTTAGGAGAGCGGTATTGCTTATGTAATGAGTTCACCGCGATTCGTAAGTTACTAAAAACAGAAGAAGATTGATAATGTGATGAAGGGAGTGGAAAGGTGAATAAGAAGACGTTTCATTTGTGATGTGTGGTTTAAAATATGAGAGAGAGAGAGAGAGAGAGAGAGCGAGAGAGAGAGGTGGGCTGAGAGAGAGAGAGAGAGAGAAAGTTGTTAGATGATGGATAAATAACAATATTATACAAGTATGGTAATACGTTCATATCTACATTCCATACAAGTGTATGTGTGGCAGTATATTATTATTATTATTATTATTATTATTATTATTATTATTATTATTATTATTATTATTATTATTATTTCAGTGAATGAAACCTGTTCACATGGAACAAGCACACAGGGACCATTGACTTGAAATTTTACTTTCCATAGAATGTTGTTTTCAACCTCCAATCGCAGACCCAACACTGCAGCAGTAACTGAGCATGAAAGAGCCTGTGATTTTTCATCTCCTGGGGGGAGACGCGTACCCGTGATATCTGAGTGGCATTCTACGACACTATCCACTCATTAGATTGAAATTATTTCTAGGCATCAAAGCATTTATCTTACCTTCGCTCCTGTCATGATGTAAATTCCAAAACTTCCTGTTAGCATGACTTGTGGCATCTGGACCAATTTGCCAAGCATCGTTTATGAAATTCATTTGTAGAGTTAAGCTCTTAATAAAGCTTTCCCTTTCCTAAATGAAATCCATCGTTTCAAATGGTTTTGGTCATATTATAAATGTGCAACTCTATCCCAAGATTTCTTTCTTTGTAGAATGTTATTTTTTGAAATCCATCGTTTCAATGTTTTTGGTCAAATTATAAAATGTGCATCTCTATCCCAATATTTCTTTCTTTTTTTGAATGTTATTTTTTTGTGATTTCTTCACCATGTTTCAGTTCCATTATAAAATATTAATCGGAAATCCACTGAATGTAACATATCTTTTCACCATGTATCAATTCAGACGCCATTATAAAGTATTAATCGGAAATCCACTGAATGTAACATATCCTTGGCATTTAAATGAGTTCCGTTCACTTTGAATAATTAACTAATTCTGTGAAGAAGAGAATTAAGTATATTTTCTTATAAAGGCTGTGAGGTTCTTTCATTGTTTGACATTTAAAAGAATTCTTAAAAATGAGAAAAATGTTCTAGCATTTAGATAAATCTCCATTGGTTATAGCAACAGCTAAGTGAAATCACAAGAACTTAGTAGAACGAGAATTAATTTATGCACACACACACACACACACATATATATATATATATATATATATATATATATATATATATATATATATATATATATATATATATATATATGTATATATATATATAGATATATTATATATATATATATATATATATATATATATATAATATATATGCATGTATATATATGAGACTTACTAAGTCTGCTTAGTAAAGTACTCTATTGTTTATCTTTCCTTCGTGGATTTTGTCTTTATTTATATATTTATCAAGCTCTATATTTTCGTAATTCATATATATATATATATATAATATATATATATATATATATATATATATATACATATACATATACACACATTTCTATGTGCATTCTCAATCTGTAAGTATATATATGCAATTCTCTTTTCCTTTCATAAACGGTAAATATCAAAACAAGGCTTCCCTTAACATACATCGACATCGTCCTCCTCTCCTTCGAAACCATTTCTTCCAAGACTTCTCCGGTGCTGCTAAATATTCAAGTATTTGCTGGAGGTGTAATGTGTCCAGACTAAAATGGCCGCTGAGAGCGTCATTGTATTCATTTATTTTTGGAAAAGGATTGAGTTATCTGCATATAGTACATATTGGTATATAAAACAAGTTTCTCCGTGTATTTATATACGTTATAGGTGCAGACATATAAATTTATACATACACACATGTATATATATGCATATATGTTTATATATATATATATATATATATATATATATATATATATATATATATTTTTACATTCATATAGCCCATGGCAATTCTCCTGCCTGCTATCTGGGAATTAAAATTCAACTATGCTCAGAAAAACAATAAAATAGCCAAAACCTCCTCTGCAGTTTGAGTTTAGACAATGTTTTCCCCTTCCACAGTGACAGTCAACATTTCTTTTTTCATCTCTCTTAAGTAATTAATATCTAGAAACAACCAGCCCTTAGGTCTTAGTAATCTTGAGATATAAATGGAGGTTCTATATTTCTTTTTCTTACCACTTTCAGTTTCCATTCAATTTTTATTCATTTTTCATGTTGATGAAACATCTTTGTCATCCCGTCTGCCGTGGGAAGCAACCTACGACGTGGAAGGAGTTATAACACACACACACACACACACACACACACACACACAAAAGCGTGTACCCACACATACACACAAAACCGTGTATCCACACACAAAAGCTAAATTATAAAACTTAACGTTAACGACTCTAAGAACATTTTTGCAAAACAATAAAAAATAATACAGGTAGGTGAAAAATCAACCTAGTAACATTATCCTTAATAACACCCAGTCAAGTATTAGAGTACAATATTTCAAGTGTAAGAATGCGATGAATGACTTAGTTACGCAAAACAAGGCAGGCAAACGCAAGTTACAATTCCTCCTTACGTAAACAAAGGTGGTAAAAAGGGAGGGACACCCCAAGAAGCCGACGTAAAATGTGAAGGGAAGACTCCCAGGGGTGTCGAAAATAGAATCCATCCCAGATTTACATTGTTCTCGGTCTCCCCAGAGGGACCCCGCAGCCATCCATCTCCTCCAGCAAATCCTTTCTTTACCCCAAATCCGAAGAATTCAGAAATATTCCTTTCTCGTAGTCCAGCCGGCGGCTGGTCGATTCCGTCCTGGAATCGGCATTCCTTAAGGAAGACGTTTCCCAGCCACAACATCTCGTCTTCGTCCCATCATCGGGTAAAGAATACAATATAATATCTTTCTCAATCAACTTGGCCTTTCAGTCTAGGCATTGTTTCCTGCTGACTTTATTTCTCTTCCAGCTGCTAAGTTACAAGAGTGCATGCATGCATCTATATGTATGTATATATATATATATATATATATATATATATATATATATATATATATATATATATATATATATATATTTGGTTTTTGGTTAACATATATAAAAGAATATATTATTTCCGAGGTAGAGCGAATTGTATACTAAAGGACATTTGTAGCTTAATGCATATATATATATATATATATATATATATATATATATATATATATATATATATATATATATATATATATCTATATAATATATATTTATATATACATATATATATAATTTGAGAGATTATATGTTCTTAATTTCAGTTAGTTTTCATATGATTTAATTTTTATTCAAAGAATTCAAGGAGAAATACCGGTGATTATTCCTGTTACAATTCTTAGTAAGTATTACAACGCCTCAATGAGGACTATTCGCTAAGGCCTTCAAGACAATGAATTATCTCTCTCTCTCTCTCTCTCTCTCTCTCTCTCTCGCTCTCTCTCTCTCTTTCTCGGATTATCTTCTGTACCTTGCATTGCCCGAAATACTGCCAAATCATTTTTGTTTAATGGCCTACACTAGCAAATACATCTGAAAACTGTATCAGCGAAGATAATTCTGTCTATCTTCTGAAGAGTAGAAATTCCATTCATTATAAGACCTACATCATCTAATGTTCAATGAACAACAGACGGTATCGCAAAAGTAAGTAATGAAGCAAAAGCCCACATATATTCATACATATTTGCAAGCACAGGTGCAAAATAAGTCCCTCTTTCGCATGCACATAAGAACAAACTACCAGCACTGATCAAGAAAATGCTCACTTGCCCAAACACACGCACAAACAAAAGCAAAAGAAATGTTGCACAAAACAAATCTCTTACGTATATGCACACAGGCCCCAAAACTGCAATAGAGATAGCTCACTTACACGAACGCGCGTGCACACACACACAAACTGGCACAAGAAACGCTGTATACGTGTAGCCACCGTTCACTTACCTATTCTCCACACCCCTAATCTCTTTTTCATCTGGTCAGATCTGGACAGTGGAGGGGTGTGGTTAGAGCCAGCGGTCGAAAGACCCCTCCCTCTCGCCGTACAATAACACGGTCCGGCCGTCTGCCTTCACACACGTGTATGTTTTCTCCCTGTCTTTACTCCTGATAAAAGCAGTAAATTTCTTTTACAATGTAGAAATTGCACACTTTTCTTGTGGCTACATCCCATAAACACAGGCTTAGATCCTCAGTTTTTTCTTTCTTTTATTTATTTATTGAAGGTGTCTACATTACCCCAAACCGTTCTAGATGACAAAATTCTACTTTCTCGTGTGCTGAAATTTTTCTCATTTCAGATTGGACCTTGTAATAGAAGTTCCTTAATGTGAAAGTCGAAATTTGAGCTAATTACAGCCTTTGCCAGAGATTATTTTAATGTCGGAACTATTTCGCTAAGAGATTCGGCGTTTCTAATGCTGAAGAGACGAGAACGGTCAAGGATTATTTAGAGAATTAGATGAGCGTGGTTTGGTTGACCTCATGCTCTCGTTCATCTCCAAAGGCGAAACTGATTTTATTTAAGTTTTAATACAGTTCTTCAGTAGGCGAAGTTGTTTACTTCAAGTGGATTTTTTTGTGGAAAATAATGGACGTAGACATAATCTTTTAACAAGAGAATTTAAACACATAAACACACACACACACATATATATATATATATATATATATATATAAATAGAATATGTGTTTATATCTCTCTCTCTTTCTACACACACACACACACACACACACACACACACACACATATATATATATATAATATATATATATATATATATATATATATATATATATATATATATAGAAAGAGAGAGAGAGAGAGATGGAGAATGGGGTCTTGAAAATAGAGACTATGCGAAAATTTATACTGGAATATGTTATCTATTGTAAAGCAATAACTCGCGTTACTGAGTCAAAATAAACCTGTAAGATATCGCTGAACAGAAGTTAATGCCTAGATCCATATAATACAATCTGATTTTTCATATATATCGTTAGTCTTCTTCGGTTCT
>NC_087213.1:36150728-36160728 GCF_015104395.2 Macrobrachium nipponense
CATCAGCCAAGACGTCACTATTAGAAACTTTGAATAAAGTATCAAAATATGAGAATAATATTAAGATATAATAAAAAAAACACATATTTCTGTTATAACGTAAAGCTCTTAAAAATGACGTAAAGTTATGAAGTAAAAACAACACCGTCTTACATCTTAAAAAATATCAGCAAAGACGTTATTAGAAACTTAATAAAGTATCAAAATGTGACAATAATATTAAGATATAACAAAAAAAAAACATATTTATGCTAAAACGCCATGCTCTAGAACATGGAGTAAAGTTATGAAGTAAAAATAACAGTCAAACATCTTCAAAAATATCAGCCAAGACGTCACTATTAGAAACTTTGAATGAAGTTCATAATCTAAAACTATGGAGTATAATAATATAATAATAATAATAATAATAATAATATAATAATAATAATAATAATAAGAGGAAAAAGAAGTCTACTAACTTCTCGGGTAAGAAAAGACTCTTCACATGAACGATCTTTATTGACAATAGACGGACAAGACTGGGTGAGCATATCACAACATGAACAGGGTGGCCAACTTCCACGAGATCTTTTCTGCACGATATTCACTTCTTCCCGAAGATTTGTAAAAAAAAAGAACATAAAAAATGTGCAACGCATTGCCATAATGATAACAATGATAATAATAAAGGTAATAATAGCACTGACAGCATATATAAAAGTAAAAAATATGTGTGGATGGGACTAAATCAATTTCTTTTTAAACAAGTATTTTGGAATTTGCTAATTTTGTGAAAATCCTATTTCATAACAATTTTAAAAAGCTGCATAAAAATTTTACAATGTTCATCCATGTATATATATATATATATATATATATATATATTATATATATATATATATATATATACTATATATATATATATATATATATATATATATATATATATATATATATATATATATATATATATATATATATATATATATATATATATATATATATATATATATGTATGTGTGTGTGTGTGCGTGTGTATGTATTAATAAGACGATAATTAAGAAAGTAATCATGTTTTATATTTTCAAACAAACATACACGCCATACATAATACATATATATGTGTGTGTGTGTGTGTGTGTGTGTGTGTATGTAGGACTTGACATTATTTTTAATTCGATAAACAAGATATTTTCGTACATCCACATCTCAATTATTACAAAATTCCCTTTACTGTCAAGAAAGCAATTTGCTTTTTCTTTTATAGACATGATGAATCAAAATCAACAAATTTCGAACATGAAAGCTTAACTGTACAAAAATGTACATAAATGAAAATAAACATCATCACATCTTAGTATTTTTCCACGTTCGGTACACAACAATGATAAAATATACGTATTCTTTTAGTTTTTATAATGATAATAAAAATTGGAAATGATATACAAAACTGTGTGATGACGCATGGAACTTTGGTGAAATATTCTATTCATATAATTGGCTTAAATGATAGCACCTGTATAATCGTAAATACTATGCACATAGTTCGGTTTTCACATGACATTGTGATAAAATATTTCATCAGAAAAAACGGCAAACAACTGATAAGCATATGCAATATGAGTTCTTAACAGAATATGCTTTAGCTTAGATAAATAACAAAATTTCGTTAATAAATCATTTCAAAACAGCAAACAATTTCCAGCTTTGTTGCGTAAATAACAGACCTCTTCCAGTACAGAATATTTTGCAGGTTATATCTGTAAAAATTCAAAGCAAATCACGGCATAAATCTACAAAATATTCTACAATAAATATTCATATACCTTTACCTTTACAAAATCATATCTATATATCCTAGGCCGGAAAAATAATACGGTCCAAGTACAAAAAATATAAAACAGAATGCGCATCAAATGAAGAGACATTAACAAACATCAACAATATATACACACTAACTACTCATGACTGATGGCCACCCCGGATGAATACAAAAAAATAAATATCCGGTCTGATGAGGAGACAGAGAGAGAAAGAGAGTGTGAGAGAGAAAGAGAGAGAGAGTGAGAGGCTTACTCAAGATCAAGATGCACATTGTCTCTCTTGTTCTTTTTTACAAGTGACTGTGTACAGGCCAGAGAAGGAATACAAACTCGTTTCTTTTATCACATACCAATTGGCTATATACACTTTTTCTTATCAATGAACATAAGTAAACAGAATCTCTTTAATGCAGTCGTCCTTATATATATATATATATATATATATATATATATATATATATATATATATATATGACAGCAAAGAGTTTATTGTTTCCGTGCACCTGATGCTGAGTGACTTTACAAGGACCCTGGCATAGATCTTTGTAATAGGGTTATGAATAGATGACCTGCTCATTGGTGGGACATTTTCTCTTACAATATAACCAGAGTGGCCAAACTTAGCGAAACGGAAAAAAGGGCAGTTAGCTTTCCTGTTCTGATCGGCAGTCAATAACTGAATTGTATTGCAGACTTTATGGCATTGAGAGGATAATTTAAACATTATTAGGGGCAATTTTCCCGTTGTCTGAAAACAAAATCTCTGAGGCTTTCAATTTATATAAGCATACATGCATGAACATACTATATATATATATATATATATATATATATATATATATATATATATATATATATATATATATAAATTGGTTTATAAAAAAGACTGATGATAAACATTTACATATGTACGTATAAATGTACGCATACATCGGCGGCACACATGCATACAAACCGTTCACATATATAAATTGCACATAAATGTATTTATGCATGTATGTTTATAAATACATAACTGAAATTGGAGTAAGTGTACATAAGTATTTTGATTATATATTACCATATAAATATTGACTTGCCCAACCACTTTCTTCCAAAAATAACAGTAACAAATATCGTAGCTAAAAATATGGAAGATCCAATTGGATACATATTAGATATATGCACAACAGTTTTCAATTTATTTTGTCAAAGATTGGCCACCACTTAATTTGGCTTTTGAAAGAGACATCATCACTGACAACTAGGCTGTGTCAGTATTTAGGAAGAGTATTCAAGCTGCTTGTGTCCACAATACACAAAAATTCTTGGACACGTTCTGCAAGTTGAATTCGACAAAACTTTTATATCTACGCACTGCGCGTCCCTTGGCACTTTTGTATATATGAATATATTTATATATTTATAAATCGCTGGCATAATGTTTATCCAGCATAGGCTGGTACTACCATGCTCAAATTTGAGTCCAAAGTTTGTGCATGGCAACACTGTCAGGCATTGTGGCACTTCAGCGAGGCTAACTAAGAGGCAAATATTTGTTTTCATTGATAAATGCACATTGATCATTTCTTGCAAAGCATATTACTCGTGCCTCAAGCTAAAGAAATATTGTATCCATCCAGTTACAGAATTTCTTTGATATACACACACAAAAACATCTCGCATGTTTAATACACTGTGTCCACTTTTCCAAAAGCACTGACGGGTTGCCTCTTGCTTGGCATCACAGGTATCAGATCCCCGCACCTGCTTGAGTACTGATGACAATTTTGGAATCAGCAACAACAGCTGTGGGTGTGGTAGACTGTGGGTATGGGCGGAATGTGTGTGGGCCATTCCCTCAATTAAGGTGATGAGGGATTATAGGTTTAAGGACAGAGTACTTCAACTAATAACTCGGATTATAGCTACCTTGGAAACCATAATCCTGAAAGATGGAGATGAACCAATATATATTACAGGTTGGCACAGGCTGATGCATGGCATAAGGCTACACTGGCTGCTCATATATAATATGGACGAGATGCAGCAAAAGCTCAATTAGGAGGAGGCTTCGTTAGTAAATCCTCAAATAGGGAAAAATATTGTGATAACATGAGTTTGAATAAATCTTAAACAAAGTAGGTTTGACCTGGAGGAGGAGGTTGCTCATTAGGAGGTGGATGGAAAATCCAGCTGCGGGTGAGGTAGTCTGGGGCATCTCTTCTGAATAAAGAGGGTGCAGAGGGGTGTCTCATCCCTCCTGTTCCATTGACCACTTGTGGAAGATTTCCATTAGGTATATGATTTGGCCCTGGTAAAGTAGTAAAATTGTTTGAGGGAAGGAGTGATGCTTGAACCTCATTGTATTCACTAACACTCATGTATGTATGTTCAGGAGCATCTCCTGAACCGACAGGTGAAGACCCATCAGGCCTTTCCTCATCTTTTGGATGAGGGGACGGAGGCTGTTTTGTTGGGCTGTGTAGCCATGGTGGTGCTCCAAGATCTGGGCCTGTCCTGGAAGACCATGCAACCTCTGATGGATTTGTGCCAACCGCTGTTTCCCAGTAAGGATTAACAGTAAGAGATTTTGTTGTATTATGGCCTGAAGTTTTGGTTTCTTGGAAAGGCCATGGACCATTCTGGTGTTCTGCTGCTACCAGAGGCCTACTTGCAGCTTTTCCACCAATAGTACCGGCCAAGCCTGATCTTAAACGAGACCTCAAGGTTGGCATGGAGCGCCGTAACTTTTCCCAAAACCTAGGATCACGTGGCTGTAGAGTTGTGCTTGCATTGCGAGTGATTGATGATAATTCAGGGTCAAGCTCTGATCTGGGTACATCTTCTAAAGCTACTATTACGATGTTACGATTTTTAACATTTTTCAAGGAGTCAACATGGGCACTCTTAAAATCATAACGACACCATTCTGCATCTACTAGCCCACGTGACAGTACAATCACAACCCTACGACTGCATGCTATGCTTTCAGCTATGGCTCTGCCAGCTACGGGGGCTGATGGAGCTGTACAGTCTCTTTGAGCTACGCATAGTCTATAGCCAGAAGCCTCTAATTCAGGGGCCATCAAACCACATACCCAAGTAGAGTCTTTGGCACTATGGCTTATAAAGGCATCAAAAAGTTTTTCTCTTTCTTCAACATAAGCAGTAGATTTTTCAAATAATCTTTTACCATAACGACTTACAGCCCATAATCTTAACCGCCGTCGATATGCAATAACAGTTACTGCCGATGCTAATACAATAAGAAGAATAGCAGCAGTGATAAGAAGTAGCATAACATAGTCATGTATTATTAGACTGTTAATGCGAGTGGTGGCAACATAATGGTCACACCGGACAGGAGTATCTGATAAAACAGGTGGACCAATAGTTTTGGTACTGTTATGCTGGCAGCGAACCATGCTTGCATTTGTTGCCTTTATTCGATTAGCCTCTAACCATGCCCTCAAATTAGCCAGATAGCCACATTCACAACTCCAAGGATTGTTGTACAGACTTACCTCTAATAGGAATGGATTGAGAGCAAGATTCCAAACAGGGAATGTAGTTAACAGATTATTATCAATACGGAGAAGCTCTATAGCCCTTAGTGGAGAAAAAGATACATTACTAAGGTGTTTGAGGTGGTTGTTATTTAAGTATAGTTCACGGAGACCATGTAAATCAACAAACTCAAATCCATGAAGAACTTCAAGTTTATTATGATCCAGACGTAACACTTCTAAGTTTTTCAGACCATTAAAAGTGCGGTTTTGTATAGAAGTGATCTCAGAATGATTCAAATGTAAAATCCTTAAATTTTTACGACCAATAAGTGCATGTGACGTAAGTGCTCCCATATTGTTACCATCCATAAAAGCCTCAGTGACATCCATAGGTACACCTGAAGGCATATGTGTCCAACCTCCACTACAGTCTACAACATTGTGGGTCCATGTGTGATCATGGTAGCAAGTACAATTTCTCGGACAGGTTTGTTCACAGTCACAAGCGTCAAAATCACAACAATGACAGAGTGTAAAGCAATGACGTCTATATGTACATAAAAACTGTTGTTGCTGTACAAATACTAGAGGCACAATCACCCCATGCCAAAGACTTGGGAGACGACACTGAATAACACCCACATCTCCCAAATGTGGCAAAATTGATCCTCCACTCATTGAATTTCCAAATCCTGCTCCAGCTGCTCTTAGAAGCCAATCTGCTCCACAGTCACATTCAAGAGGATTATTTGACAATAAAAGTAAAGGGGGTGGAGTTTGACGAGGTGAGAGTCTCAATGCTGACTCCTCCAGTATAGTTAGATGATTATTTCGCAAGTCAATAAGAGTAACATTAGTTTTATCAAGGAAAGTGTTTGAAGCCACATATGATATAGCATTATATTCAAGATGTACTTCTTCAATTTTATCTGGAACAACTGCAGCACTTATATCAGTCAAATTATTATGGGTAGCATATAGAATCTTAAGGCCAAGTTTTTTCTCAACCCCATAGTAATTTTCTAGTTTGACCAATAAATTGTAACTCAAATCTATCCATTCCAGATTCTTTGGGATTAATGCATAATCAAACCACAATATACTGTTATGAGAAACATTAAGCCATGTAAGATTTTGTAAGACTGTAACAAGACCATTGATATCACCCAGAGAATTATGATGTAGATTAAGACCTTTCAGATTTGGTGTTACTTCTAGAGCTCCATAACCAATATCTGTCAAAACATTGTTTGACATGTCTAATAATGCAAGTGAGGGAATTTCAGACAAAAATGATCGGCTTACATTTGTAATGACATTATTTGCTAAATTAAGATCCTGGAGATGCTTTAGACCACATCCTTCATCCAGGTAGCTGATCTTATTGTAGCTTAAATCAAGCGTTTTTAATAAAGGTGCCCCTTTTATGGCCATGGGGAAGTCTTGTAAATGATTATTAGAAAGACTTAGGTGATGTAGTGAGGAACAGTTATTCAAAGCATTTTCATGGACAGCTTCAAGTACATTTGAATCAAGAGATAAGTGAGTCAGTACAGCAAGCCCTTGAAGTGCTTTTCCTGATAAAATTGAAAGCTTATTGTTAGTTAATGTAAGGGTATACAAATTTGAGAGACCTGAAAAAGTAGCATCAGCGAGATGATTTAATTGGTTATTGTTAAGTCTTAGAACTTGCAAAGAATACAGATCTTTGAATGTGTCTGGCCCTAATTGAACAAGATGATTATATGAAATATCAAGAACAACCAGACGGATAAGCCCTGTGAAGGGTTCCATATTATTAGGTCCTAAAGTAAGCTGATTATGACTTAGATCAAGTGTTAACAGCTGGCCTAAATTGCTGAATGCTGCTGGGGGAAGTACACTTAAGGAATTATTAGCAAGACGTAATTCCCGTAGCTGCTGTAAATCAGCTAATGCAGACCTTGGGATTGCTACCAGTCTATTATGAGAGAGGTCAAGGAGCTTTAATGATGCTAAACTTCCAAAAGCCCAGTCAGAGAGATGTGCTAGCCTATTATGTTTCAGGGATAGTGTATATAGATCACTTGCACTTGTAAATACTTGTTCAGGGACCTCAGCAATTTGATTGTATGAAAGGTCTAGGTGATGCAAGGGTAAATTACACTCTATTGGTATATCACTTGCTTCATTCTTTGGTTTGACTGCTCCCAGTCCAAGGTCAGGAAGATGATGCAGACGGTTATGTGTGAGATTGAGGGATATGAGTGATGGAAGACTACATAACACACCATGTGGCAAAGACCATAATGCATTGTGGGCTAAGTTGAGATATTCAAGACGAGTTAGGTCGTTAAATGCATCACTATGGATGGCTAATGCAGCCCCAGGCCAGTCCTGATGGTGTGCCTTAAGTGTGAATCTTCGCAGATAGGGCAAGCCTGCAAATGCATGAGGAGGGAGTTCAGTAACTTTACAGCCAAGTACTTGAAGATCTTCCAGACGGGGGAATACAGAAAACATTCCCGGTGTTATTTCCGACTCAAATACTACTTGACGGGCACAGTGCAAAGTCAGAACAGTGACGTGTGTTGCTTGAGAAAGGGCTGGTAAGGATGCATTTCCTCCACTTTCTGTCAAAAGGCTGGTTGATAGTGTTCTTACATGGCAAGTAGTGCTCAACTGTTCGCCACCACTTGCAGTAACACCCGCATTTTCGAGTTTCCACTGGCACTCAGGAGGACGACCTCCTACACCGCCCAAGAGTGCCATGAATATCAGTAACATGCTCAGTTGCACAAGAGTCAAATAGAAAGGAACCGAATTAGACATCTTTATAAGCATGTGCTGCTGGTATTTCTTTTAGTATTATTCGTCAATTTCACAACGGGCAAAAAAATTTCGTGATCATGTCTTTCAAAGATTTGAAGGGATTCTTGAGCTTTATACAGAGAAGCAATTAATATTTCACTTCGATATGTCAGTTACAAAAAGCACTAAGGACACGTGGTTGTCGCGAATGGCAGGTGTGCCTGGCACGTGGCAAGATGGGCGACGGGTTCCAGTGTTAGCATAAATCGATGCCCAGGTCCAGGGGTACTGGACTAACAGCGTTTGATCCCGTGAACTGCCGTGGCTTCCCTGTATGCAGGCACGAAGACGCACCGACTGCCAAACGGGAACGCACTTACCTTTGGAGTTAGTTTGTATTCTAGAAAGTCCGAAAGTTCCTTAATGTATCACACTGCACAAATCGCTCTCCTCAAATAGCTTATTATTCTTAAATTACTGTCTCCTGTTCTGCTAACCACAATATTTGTTATTTCACATTTTCTAACCGCTGACACTTAAACAAATTTCGCTGTTGTAAATCTGATATTTCTCTTGTATTTCAATGCTCAGATAATAAATACTATCATATTTTCTTATTTTGAATTCGCTGTGCGCCTGTGGTCATAAGATATTTCACAATTCGAATTTCCAGATCACATAAAATTTTTGCAACCACTTTCAAAACAACCGTAAAAAACTAATATCGTTTCAGAAGATTCCATGGTAAATATTGACGTAAGGTACTTGTAGTAAATAACTGTCTTTTGTTCTCTTTTTCTTTTATTGAGAAACGTGTAGAAATCCGTCTACATTACTTTCCGATGAGAAATAATTTTTCTTCTCAGGGTTATTCCACTGCTGTCTTTTTCAGTCATTATTATTGTTTTATCACTTTACTTTTGTTGAATATATTCAGTTGTGCCATATGGCATAAGTCCCTGTAAGAAAAATACCCAATTAGAAACATGTAACTGCATTTTTAAAAAAATTAGCATTCGACAGAATTTTGTATGGGCCACCAGATTAAATTAGCTTTTTCTTTCATTAAGCTCGTATCTTGGATAAAATTGTAAAGAAGCATAGAACTAACGAAAAGGAATTCCTTTACCGATAGGAATATTTCGATTGGATCTTTACAGCGTTAAATCCGCGATGGGCAATATCTCTTAACAGAATCGCCGCAGAGATGCGGCAGGAAGAGGCCAACGCGAACAACCTTTCACAACCGCGTCTCAGCGCTCACTGACTCTCCCGCCACAGGCTCCGGTATATTTATTTACCACTGCCAGATGTCGCTAGGTCTTACGGCGCACTGATCTTTCACATCTGAGCAGATTAATTTTTCTGTGACGACCATGCGTTCTCGCAAGATGAGTTTCGAATTTCAATGCGGCGTGCTCTCCTCCCAAAAGAAACGGAAAGCAAACACAAAACTTATAATAAGGCGATTCTAATTTCTTATGGCAGCAGAAAGGTAACCATCCCACCCACCTCCTCTCTCTCTCTCTCTCTCTCTCTCTCTCTCTCTCTCTCTCGTGTTTTCGGGGGAACAGACGATGCTTCTTGTTACTTGGTTCTCAAGAATGAAAATTTTATGCATGATAATAATAGCTACGACATCAGTAGCATTAGTACGGGTCATAACAGCATTATTATTATTATTATTATTATTATTATTATTATTATTATTATTATTATTATTATTATCTTCTTTCAGAGCTTTTATAGAAATTCGACCAAAGATTAATTTCACTCAAGCAGAGCAAGAGTACATTTTTTTTTCCAGTAACACAGAATTTAGTTTCAAAACGAAAAAAACTTGCATCTGCTAAATCTTGAATTGTCATTTTTATTACATTACAAGCATGCAGTCACTAGTAAGGAATTCCTTTA
>NC_087213.1:36165728-36168228 GCF_015104395.2 Macrobrachium nipponense
ATGGAATTTCCTTTTTTGTAATCATATAATAATGCTTTCTTGGTAAGAGGCATTCCATTACGTCAGTCAGTATTCAGTAATTTGTTGGAATATGTTGAAAAATTCACGGAAAGAATATGAGAAAAAATACAAGAAAACTGTTCATTCATAATTAACCCTTAGCGAAACGTTGATAGAAATACAGAAAATAAGAATAATCTTTTTTAATAGAGAAGCTTTTCGTGTAACTATTTCCCTAATTCATTGCTATAGGTTTTTTTTTCTCTCTCTCTCTCGAAATACTGATATAGTATTGCGTAAATAGATGTGCATCATTTTCTGATTGTTCTTTCACAATTGAATTCGCATCCTGGGCTGCGCTTTTTGTAAATATAATTTATTTCCTATTTTCATTGCATTTGTGTATCGCCTATCATAAGTCAAAGATTTTTATATTTTATTCAAAATGCCAACCTCCCTTTGTCCCTGCTATTCATATTATCGTAAAATAAACAAAATAAGTCATGGCCGAAAAAAACCTAAATAATAATAATAAAGAAAAAATAGTGTGCTTTTTTTTCTCGATTTTTTTCTGATACTGATATTGAGAGCAATGTATGTTTTGATTGACCTGAGAATAAAATGGCTCCACTTTTCTTTGGCTCCGTTTTCAGGGAAGCAATCAGCGCTGGCCACCGTCATCTTGAATTGATCCCGAGTTTAGTAGAATATTTTCGGAAAGCTGAAATAAAAAAAGGAAGAAATATTGTCGAAATATCAAGGTCCGACGCTCCGATATTTACAAGTGCGTGCGCAGGTATACATATACATGCACACACACACACATAATAATTATATATATATATATATATAGTATATATATATATATATATATATATATATATATGTATGTATGTATATATATATATATATATATATATATATATATATATGTATGTAATCATATATATATATATATATATATTTTATATATGTATAATACATACATTTATATATCTATCTATATATATATATATATATATATATATAATATATATATATATATATATATATATATATTGACGAACTATCGCTAAAACATACGATATCTCATGTAGTCGTAAAGCTGGAGGAAGGAATGAAAGGGAGTTGAACCGAGCGCTTTCGTGTATTTTTCACACCTCTTCAGGTGTGAAATATATATATATATATATATATATATTTATATGTTTAATATATATGTATATATTTATAGTATAATATATATATATATGTATATATATATATATATATATATATATATATATATATATATATATGAAAACCCTCATCTTTTTTTAAGATTAAGTTTATATTCAACTGGCAATACATCTAATGTTATTCGAAAATTTTACATAAAGTAATGATTGTCTTCATATTAATGCCCCAATGAAAGCTTTCCGGGCTTCAGTTTATTACCTTCTGATAATCTGTAAGGCAAAAATAATTCATTCATGGCCGGTAATTCTTAGACTTGCTACAGTCAATCCTATAATGCTTATAATTTTTCAAATTTAAAATGTTATCTATTTCATTAAGATTTCAATATTTTCCTCTATATGATAGGGATACAAAGGCTGCCGTTAATAAAAGGATAATAAGAGATTTCTGAATTCCTTATTGCATTGCATAATAAGCTGAGCTACAGAAAACTGTTAAGCAGGGCAAATGCAAACTGAAAGATAATTGTATACAAAAGATTACTGTTAGCGCTGTTCATCGTTTAAGCCTCGTTTCTCTGAGAGACCAATATGCACATTGCAGTGAGTGAAAAAAATCGTTTCAATATGTAATGATACCTCCATGTCAAATGATGGTGGTGGTTTTGAAGGCAGTATTCGACCGTCTGATATTTGTTGTGTTTATGCTGCAAAACGCCATTGAAATCTTATCACATTCACGAAAAATCGACACCAGAGAAGAAGGTAATGTTATTACTCTAATCGATACAGTTGGAGTTGTGAAAAGTTTAAAAAGGATATTCTTGCACCCGCATAAAGAGCAGAAATTAGATCTCCTATAAAAGAGAGAAAAAAGAAAAAAAATAGTCATCGTGATAATGAAAGAGGTGATGAAGCGTCTGAGGGCCCAGTTTTTATTCGTACACCGGAGCGGCTAACATCTCTGTACACGCATTTAAGCTGCTTACAGGAATTATGAATGCGTCAAAACACATATTCTATAAGAGGCATTATAAAAATGTGTAACCTCATTAGATGTTGGATCATGATTGTCAAGATTAGCTAACCCACGATTTTTAAAGACAATATAATACCGCTTTGATTTACGTACATACATACATACATATATATATATATATATATATATATATATATATATGTATATATATATATATATATATATATATATACACACACACATATATATATATATATATATATATATATATTATATATATTAAAGGGGTATATGCCTTGAAAAACGTTGAGTTCGCTGATCTTGACATGATCCAAATTGCTTA
>NC_087213.1:36173228-36175728 GCF_015104395.2 Macrobrachium nipponense
GTATCTTCAACTCAACACGAAACCTTTTTCAGATCCCTTAAAGCTCTTCCATTGGGCTTTACTCCCCAAGCAAGTGAAAAAATATTGCACTGGGAGTGATAACCTGCATCAAAAGAGAGCCTGAGAAACTTATACATCTAAATATATTTATTCATGGAAGGCATTGTTTAATTTTGCGGTCATTATGAAACATATCCTAGAGACTGAACATAATTTTTTTATACATAATCTAAAAGGAAAGATAAATAAAATATGTACAATAGTCTTTCGCCATATTCACATCTCCAATTTTAGCTTCTGTTGTGTAAAGGATGTTCATTTCCGGTCAACTCTGCGACTCGAGAAGGCTGCTGGTGTCTCGCCGATTAATTAATGGCTTTCTGGAGTCGTTAGTCTTCTTCCTCCTGCGTTTGTTGGTTGTTAATTCCTGAAACTCATCACCAATTCCCCTCAGTATTCATGCTGTATATCTGTTCTCCATATCCCGTTATTCCAGCAGCATTCCAGAAGTTTCCATTTATTATTCCATTTCATTTCGGGCAACTGAACTTATTCCGAAACTAAGGCTTCTCCACACATTTGGACCTTGATTAATATTCGTCCTCTGCGGATGTTTGTTTACCCGGGTACGTCAGGAGCGTCACCGGCTTCTCTGCATTTGGTGTTTACTGGAAGCGTTCATTGCGACCTAAATTTCTTAGACTCGACCTCTGTGATTGATCTTTGTATTATGAATCTCTCTCTCTCTCTCTCTCTCTCTCTCTCTCTCTCCGTAAGGGGTGAGTATATTAGAACCAGAAATTATAAGACAGAAATACAGTATGTGCCTTGCTATCTAAAATTAAGTGTTTGTCGTTGATACAATGCTACAAATGTAACATACTATTATAATTATTCAGATGTTTTCTTTACAACACTGAGGCATTTTTTTAGTCTTTTAAGCAATAATAAGAGAAATGTAGGTTTTATTTTGACTGATTAAAACAACCTTTTGAAGGCTTCTCAGCTTTTGTTGTAGACAAAAAAAGTTATTCATATTTAAGATTTGTATAAACATATAGGTTGTCTTATTGGGCTTTTGAATAATATGGAAGATCATAGGAGAAATATGTGGGCTTTATTTACTCGTTCGTTCGCTAGATATAATTTTTGGCGTATTTCAAACATTAGTGAAATGAAGTGGTAAAGGCCGTTTCTTACCAGATGCGAGGCTAAGCGCGCCACCCTATGCTACGGAGGCATGTTAGCTATACTCGCTATGTATAATGTTTTCACACCGAAAGCTATATGAATGTGTGCAGACAATTCATACAAGTATGTAAGTAACTGTTGTTAATCTGTTAATCATCACTGCTATATCTAAAGTTAATTTACGTACTAATCTATAAAAAAAAAAAAAAAAATTATAAATTTGGACGTTTGCTTCTTCCCATTGGAAGTGTTTTTGTTTAATTTAATAATAATAAAACTTGACCATGCGCCACAGGAAATAAAATTTCACTTCGAGTAAATTTGCTTAGACATGCTTTATACCCCCACGTTAATATAACACTTACAGTATATTAGATTTGAACCATGAAGCAGGAACATCTGCTGTGAGACTCAAGTGCGCATGCGCGAAGCGAGCTACATACCCAAAAATCGCGCGCCCGGGAATCTTGGAGGCTATGAAAGCTACATAGCGGACATCGGTAGCATAGCTTCGCACCCGGTGTGAACGGCCTCGCTTATTCTTCTTCTTCTTCTTCTCCATCGATTCCTGTCCTGTGCATCGTTCTTGTTAATACCTTTCTGTAAAATATCTTCCCCTACACAGTCACGCCATCTCTTTCTTGGTCTTCCCTTCTTCCTTCTACCTCGCACTCGCACTTCCATTTCCATCGTAGTCTTCCAACTTGATGTTCCTCTCTTCGTAACAGGTGTCCATACCATCGAAGCCTTCCCTCCTGTATTTTCTTGATATTTCAACTACCTTTGTTGATCCTCTTATATACTCATTTCTAATCCTATCTTCCCTTGTTACTCCCGACGTCCATCTCAACATTCTCATTTCTGCTACAACGGCCTCGCTTATCAAAGCCAGCAATTAAAAGCCACATGCCGCAGCATGGCTACCATGGAGTGGCGCTCTTGTCACATCCGGTGTGATAACAGCCCTAAGGGACACCACGCGACAAAAAGTTTTCGTCACCTTCTAGCCAATTATTCATCGAGATATTCGCGCGCAATAACGAAGCTGATTAGCCTAAACTAGTGACAAAAAGGACTCTATCAAAGTTTTCGCTTGTAAGGAAGATACGCCGCTTCGACTGTACACAAATATGGAAAATGATGTTTGCTATCTGGCACAAAGTTTGGCTGATAATTATTTAATTATTGATGTTGGAAAACTTGCTCACGTGATCCCACTATATATAGTCTGTATGATATTTTCTGTAGAAAAAGTAGGATCCTATCCTACCTTATATATACAGCATAATTGAACTAGATAAGAAATCTT
>NC_087213.1:36178228-36183228 GCF_015104395.2 Macrobrachium nipponense
ATAGATAGATAGATAGATAGATAGATAGAAAACTATATATATGTGCATGTGCTTGTGTGTATTTCTAATGGCGTATCAGGTATATGGAGAATTTCTCTCTTTAAATACTTTCAGACCTATAAAAGGAACATATTTTGCAAAGTATCTTTGTTTCATCCCGTTAAAAGTTGCTCTCTCTCTCTCTCTCTCCACACGAAATACAGCTTGCTGAGTTTCGACCTCCTAACCTTTATTACCTACGTTCAAATCCCCTTCCCCCTAAAGTGGAAATATAGGCTTCCCATGCCTGAACGGCATTTGGGCCACACATTCAGTTTAGCACGAGATAAGAGTCACTGAGCGTAACTTTCCAGTTCTTTCCTTTGGAATCTAACTTTTATATATTTTACTTTTTGCTTTTCTATTCTATTAAGGAATTTTGTCTTTTTCATTTTCCTATGCATACGAACACAGCATGGGTTTCTCTTCATCCACAAGTATAATTCAGATAGGTATTGATAAAATTTTCATTGGCGGTTACACACACTAACACAAATACAAATACACATACACATACACACACACACACACACACACACACACATATATAGTATATATATATATAATATATATATATATATATATATATATATATATATATAAACATACATCCGTAGCAATAAAAGGATCTGCAGCAATACTCTTGTTAAAGGTTGCGTCATTCCTTCTGTGGACTTAATCAAATCCACAGAAGGATGGACGAAAGATTTAAGATATAAGCTCTGTAAATATTTTTACAAATGTATTTCGTCTTTCTAGACAAGAATATTATTGTGGATTTTTCGGTTGATAACCGATATGAACGATGCGGTGATTTATATTTCATACAAACATATATATACATCAAGCAATACAAATTTCATCACTACTTATCTCCGTTATATTTATAGATAAAGAGGGAATCAGTGTTAGAAAAAATATTTCGCATCAATATTGCTCTCTGTTCTTGCCATTCCGACAGAGCTAGTACTGTCCATGCGTTCACAAAAGGTCACTGGAGAAGACGTCAATCACATCTCGTTAAAAGTCAGGGTTAGGAGATGTCACTGACAGCTTGTTCTGATCAGCATTTGGTGAATAGTGGACATTCCAAAACCATGTTATTCGGGTGAGTTTCTGTGGTTCACGTTCTTCGCTTTTATTTATTAAGGCTTTTAGAATTCACGCTTTTTTTTATTCTACATGTAGAAGGTATATTGTTTAATTTGAAACACACACACACCACACACACAAATATATATATATATATATATATATATATATATATATATATATTATTATAAAATAGAGTATATATATATATATTATATATATATATATAATATATATATACATATATATATATATATATATATACTATATATATATATATAATATATATATATATATATATATATATATATATATATATATATGTATATATATATTGCTTACGGAAGTATGAACGCCGTTATATGTTGTACTGTATATACAGATGTATGAAGAAACAAAGTGACAGTTTTTCATCATTTTCATGCTGCAACGATGGAACTGATGATAGGTCATCATCACCTATTGTATTTAGATTAATTTCCTTACATTATTTTCATAGCTGATAATCATTTCGTTGCTGTCTTGTAATGAGGCTATGTTTCGAATGAATTCCTATTTCCAGCCAAATAAATGCGTCCTGGTGAATGAGCTCTAAATCTAATTATCAGTCCCAAGGAATCTATCACTTGCAGACTTTCAGACCTTGCAATATCATTCTCTACTGTTGGACATGTTTGTATTCGAATGTAATTAACTGACGAATTTTAATTATAATACGAAGAAAATAAGGGACAATCTTGATTTCACGTTTTACCAAGCTTACCGGTAACATAACCCTTCAAAGTGTCTGCTGATTATTTGAGAATACCCTAACAAATAATTCATGGGTTCTGTCTATATCTAACACACAAAGGACGAGAGCTCCGAAATATCAAGAGAAATTCGTTCGAGTAAAATCAATGAACAATGAAGATACCATGACAAAACACTTGATATTAAGGTAAGTTTTAATCTCCTGTAAACCAAAAACTTATCCGTATACATGGCACATAGTAAAATGGTGCATATCACGTAATGGAAACCATATATTGCTTTCAATGGTGAGGCCAATGTAAATAATAATCTGATTAATCTAATTTGAATGCCACGTATTTTATGTTTTAGATACATTTCCATTTTCTGCTATATTTCTGTCCTCAAAACTCGAATAGCAAGTTTTTTTTTTCTTGTTCTTCTTCTTGTTAGTATAAGATACGGAAAATTCATATCCTCTTACGAGAAGGGAATTTCAGTGTATTCGGAGCCGCCCTTTCCTCAGTAGGCTGCAGTAACGTCAGAATTCTGCTGGCTACGAGAACAAGGGGATAATTCATGGTGACCTGGAATGTCTGCGTTACCAGGAAAATTGAATATGAAGATGAGATGCTTAATCTGGAAGCGAAGGACCCTCCCTGCTTCGCAATTCCCCTGGGTGTCCACTCATCGGGGTTACCGAACCTCAGCATATATTTCTATCCATGCTCATGGTCATTCAAAATCTAAATTTGTACTGCGCAATTACCACCTCTGCCCTGCAGGAAAGTATTACAAAAGGCGTAATCTTCAACAAAAAACAGATTATCTTTTTTTGTGCAGGTCCCATGTAAAATTTGATGTCAGATTTCTTCTTATACAGGTAGGGTATAAAATTACGTCTAAGTTCTTTGGAAATGCTTGATAATCACCATGACTGCGCAGCTGCCTGATAGATTTTCCATGGAAGGCTCATAATATTCTAGGGATACTGGAAATATATTAACTGAAGAAACTCGCTAAAGGAGTAGTTAAAATATCTCTTCAGTGCTTGCGTGCATGCAGAATGAAAAAAAATACACATGCAAGGGAACGTATTAATTAACCATTTGTATTTAATGTATTCACAAGGGAAAGACATTCCTGCGTATATTGCAAAATGCAAGTTTTGGGTAAGGGACAGTTCATCATTTCTATTTATATTTTACTGTTGTAATGAAGTAATTTGAATCTGTGTCAGTGCCAAGAATTTTATTGACATGTTCTTAAATATAAAGGTATTTCGTTGTCAAGTTTGTCACATTTTAGTTCAGTCACGTAGCTTCTTCAAAAACTATCATTCAGCATCATGTACAATGAAAGTAAAAGTCGTTTAAGGTGACTGAAAAATTCTGAATTTTGACCTGATAGGCCAGCTAAGGACACGAAAGCTGATGCCATTTTCGAAGTGATGATAAATATTTCTAACTAGAACGCTAAAACTCTAAGGATTTCACACTTCTATTTTTGTCCATCGTCCAAACCAGTGGTTCTTGACTTTTTTCATCCCGAGACTCTTCAGGATATTACCGTAATCCCTATAATACATTTTGAAATGGTAAACCTTGTGAAAAGGTAAGATAAAACAAAATTATATGAAGACCATGGTTTATTGAAAATGCCACGAATAAAAATCCAATCCAAATATATGAATATATATATATATATATATATATATATATATATATATATATATATATATATATATATATATATATATATATATATATAATATATATTCACGAAAATAAATTATATTCTCCCGAACCTTTGTGATCTCCTGAGAAATCCCAAACGACCTTCACAACCTCCAGGTTAAGAACCGCTGGTCTAAACCAACGTTACCCAATCTGTAAGTGAGCAAAATTATTCACAGAATCATAAAAATAAAGAAACAAAGTGTTTCAAACATTTGATGTTTTTTACATGTTTGATGTGTTTACTCAAACAGATGTAGAAGTAAGCAACCTTCACGAATTTAATAAAAAGAAAATGATTGCTAAATGCTACTTTTACAAAATAGTCTATATTGTTTATTCCGTACACTAGGTAGTGATAGTGATCTAAAGTCAATTAATTACTATTTACCATTGCACTTATAATTAAAATGAAGGTACGTACTTTTTCTTCTCTCCCTATGATGTATACGCTTTGATTTTCCGAAATAATTCTGAAATGGTTATAAACATATTCTAGACTTTCTGATATCACAAGCATCCTCTGTACATTGGTAAACAAATTAAATTCAGTTAATCAACAACGAATTCTTTTCTAGATTCTAAAAGATTCGCCCTAGTGGGTGTGGGAGATTTACTAAATATTGTTGGATAAAGAAATAAGAGTATATAAAAACTGTGCAATATATGAAGTGGGATTCTTATTGAAAATTTACGCCTGTTCTGCTTTGACGAAAAGTTCTTAGGAACTAAAAGAAAATGTCAGTTGTTTATCATCTTTATAGTAGTTGCAATGCTATTGTTCCTGCATAGCACAGAATGTTTCAGCAATAAAGTTTATGCAACTTTTAAAAGAAATTATTCGTGTCATTATGGAAATTGTCTTATTTTTATTTAGGTATAAATCACAAGTCCTTCTCTTTCCCACCGTTATCTCTCCATTAAGGGGTCGGTTGCCTGATGCTCCTTTTTTTCTGCCTTCTATCAAAGGCATCATCATGCATGGTTTATTCTTGGCAAAGGTTGTTTTTACGATCACTTGCCATTGCTGTCATCAACCATAGTTATTGGCCCTAGCCTTTTACTAAAAAGTACGACTGCAAGGCAACCGTTGCTCAGTTCTTGGCGTGGACCTAACCTTTTACTAAAAAGTAAGATTTACAAGCAGCAATTGTCCTTTTAGTCGCCTTTTGCGACACGCAGGGACTAAGTGTAGTATTCTTACACCCCTACCACAGAATCACAATAAGTCCCTTCATTAGAAAAAAATATGCGTAAACAATTGTGATTAAATTGAAATAATTTATATGTGGTGATTATCGCTAATGAAGTCGAAAAAAATATGCTATATTATTATTGTATAATCTTCAGAGTTGGCACAGTCGCAACATATAAGTATTGCCGGGTTCTATACTTATGAAT
>NC_087213.1:36188228-36235728 GCF_015104395.2 Macrobrachium nipponense
GATTATAGATATATCTACAGTCTCATATATATATATATCCTATAGATAAGATATATCTCTATCATCTATATATATATCTATATATCTATATCATGTATATCATATATATACTATATCTCTCGGATACTATATATATATATCTCTCTATATCTAGATACTATATATATCGTATAGAATATTATCTCATATATATAGATATATATATCTACTATATATATCTCTCTATCGATCTATCTATATATATCTATATATAGCTAATATATATATAGATATATATTCTATCTATGTCTTAATATATATATCTATCTCTCTCTATCAGATATATATATATATATCTACTATATCTATACTATGTAATATATATATATATGTATATATATATATATATATATATATAGTATATATAGATATATATATATATATAGATATCTATATATATATATCTATATATATATCATAATATATATGCTATATCTATATGTATATATATATCTCTATATATCTATCTCTATCATTATATATATATATATATCTAGATATATATATATATATATATATATTATCTATATATATATATATATCATATATATAATATGTATATATCATATATATATATATCTATATATATATTATATCATATATCTCTATATATATAGTATCTCATATATATAATCTCTCTATATATATCATATCTCCTCTCTATCTATATAAATATAGCTATATATGATTATATATATATATATATCTCTATATCTATATATATAATATATATATATATATATCTATTATATCTATATATATATATATATTTATATATCGGACTTCGAAAATTTAACTTTAAAAATATGAATGTCATAGTGTCAAAAAAAGCAATTCAATTTACATAATTTTTCATTTTTTTGAAGAGTAGATAATTTCTTTATGCCACAGGTTTTAATATGGTATAGCTAAACACAGCCGGTGTCGATTTTTTATCGTTTTGTAAATTTTATACCTTTAACAAGAATCTCATTTTCATGAGAAAATATTTGGCTTTTAATAATAAGCCGCTCAAAAAATTTCATTCTTATTTCCAAAACCTAAGATTGTTATATAAAGCATTCCCGGGATTCACTGAATAAATGAGATATTTTGAATATGAATTTGCCGCGAGATTGTATCCGACCTCTGGCATTTCAGTTCAAAGGGATTGTAAAAATCCCTTCACGAAACGTGACTGAAAGAAATGTTCTCTTCTTCTGGAGATAAGCATAAGCGCTAGCCATTATTTCTGTTCAACAGCATCATTATTGCTTTAGTTTTTAAAGAACGATGATGGTGATGTTATGGAGGGCTTCCACGTTGCTCCAGTTATAGCTTTGCCGAGGGCATTTCATTTAAGTCTGTTTCTGTAGCTATTTTTCAACAATAGACATATCTATCGTGAAAATTAAATGAAGTACAATATGTTGCTTACAGCTGCAAGTGATATTTCTTTTTTAATATCCTGAAATGCTTATATGGTTGAGATGACACTTAACCTTTTACAATTTCTGAGGAAGATACGACTCAGATCTTTTCACGGTAAAGAATTTCCATATTACGTTCGAAACGTTGTGAGGAATTTAAAAATATATTAAAAAAACATAGCTTTATAAAAGCTCATTAACGTAATTACCGCCATTGCCGCATTTATCTGTTTTGAATATCTTATTCCTTTAATCTTAGCATTTAGAAATAATGATGGAGAACAAGTTTACAATGTTTCAGTTCATCAAAGTATAGAAATGCAAAAAAGCATGAACGTGTTTATTTGTTTGAGTAAAGCCCAAGAAGCAAGTTCACCTTACTTGCTACACTTTTCATCGTCACAGCCCAAATCCTAGCATTTACAATTGAGGTTTCTTTTGATGCATACATTATCCTCAAACCACAGAAAGGATGGATCCAGAGAGAATTTAGATTTCTGATATTCACCGACCCATCTTTGCCTGCGACCAACCACGTTTGCCTGGCTACCAGGTAACCAATTTACTTCTTAGAACAAAAGGAGCAGAGTTGTTTGAGATAGAGTGAGTTTAAACAATTGTACCTGCTGGAAATTAGAAAATAACCTATGTTGCTTGTCAGTGAATATTTGGACAGCTTCAATTATTTATATATATATATATATATATAGTATATATATATATATATATGTATATATATATATATATATATATATATATATATAGATAGATATATCTAATATATATATATATATATATATATATATATATATATATATATAACCTGGAATATACAAAACACAAGTCCTGTACATATATTCTAAATATTCTAATCAGCTGTGCCTATGAATTATTTTACTATCATATATTACTGTTCATTCTGTATGGAATTTTCAGTTATTTGAATTTTTAAGGCACACTTATAGCAATTTACGTTGCAAAGAGGTATATCTTCATAGCGTTGCATTTCATTTGAATATCTAATGGTAAAACTGGAACGATAAGAAAAAGGAAAAGCAACGGATTTGTTTTGATCTAATTACAAAAAGGGGACACGTCTTAAATTACATAAGAGAAACATAGTATAGGACGAGTTCTCGTCAAATGCTAAATCAGTTACAAACGAGTCTGCATTATCTATTCGGTTACAAATGAGCCGAAAAATTTACCGATACGAAGATCGTCATGCTTTTATTTGTAGCTATTCGGTATGCCTGATATTTTCCCCACCTTACGAATACGGCATTTAAACTCTCTCTCTCTCTCTCTCTCTCGACACATGTAGTTACCCAGATGCCTTTTATGAAGTTTTCTTTCTGAGTGATTGTGTGTTGACAATGCTGCGACTTGGTTCAAAATAAAGGACAGCGGTGATTATTTCGCCCTGGTGGGTATTCCCTCATTTGTTGACGTTGCGGCGCTGTAATTTGTCATTGTTTATATGCCGTTCTTGATATAAAAGACAGATGAAAGAATAGAAGCAACGATGATTCTTTTCTTCTGCGTCTATAAGGGACTTGAACCATTTATATGATGGAGTCGTTAATTGTTCACAGAAACGTGTCTGAGAGAAGATGCCTCTGTGCATGGCATCTACAACTCTTGCATGTTATAGATGAAAACTGTCCTAATTATCTTCTGATTCTCTCATTACCAGACTGTTTTGATAGGTATATTACGTAAAATATTGCAAGATAACTCTCATATTCGCTTTGCCTTAAGAAATAATTGAAATGTGTGTTTAAATATTAGTGAACTCAAAGTCAGTTACTAGACATACACGTCAAATTCGTTATCAGAACTGTTCTGATTAATGTCAGTGTTTAAATTTCCTTTTTGTTCATATGGACAAAAAAATGATAAACACATTTCAATCAGTGAATGATTATCGCTTTGAAATATGCCTGGTTTTTACTATTTCATCAATACGTTTTCTTCATTTTTACGCTGTGAAATACAACATACCGTGCTAATGAATTAATTAATTTCTTTACAGTTGACAGCAAGTTCAGTAAATGACAGTTTCTCCTTTCATAGGAAACTGGCCTTCGAAGACTGTAAAGAATAGTTATGAAGAATAATAAATAAAAATGTTTTTGGCACTTCTGGAAATTCTCTTATACTTTGTATTTGGTGAATAATTTAGTAGTTACTTTTCATCCAGTCTGATTTCTTTTCGGGCGTATCTGCTACATTGAGAAGACAAACAAACAAATACTCAGTGTATTCTTTCTTATAAGTATACTACTTTTGTACCTAATCGATCAGTTCTATAAAATGATAACATCACAGATTACCATTTGCTAATACATGTTCAATGATCTGCTGAAACAAGGGCTGCAAACTTCTGAATTATATTGGCTAATAACTGTACTGTATTCCATAAAGCAATTTTACAAAAGGCATAAAAAACCTACATTTCGTCATGCAATAATTTAGAATAATTTACCTTATTACTTCCCTTGAAATAATCTAGTTAAACATTAAAATCAATTAGAAAATTATAATGAAATCGTAATGAATCACAATATTTATAACAACAAATTAATATGAACTGAAAACAAAAAATATGATCATATAAAGCTCATAAGCAAATTGTGCAGCCAATCAGCATTCCGAAAGGGAGTTTCGAAATAATGGCAATAACGTGACCTACTTCGTATAGGCTTCACGGTTGCCGTCGCTGCCTGAGAGTGACTGGAGTGTAAGTTATTAAGGGCTCCGAGCCTTGATTGATCTCCAATTGTGTTACCATTATCATCGTCAACTCTGAAACGTTGCCATGGATCTTCTAATCTGGTGTTGTACAGAACTGCAAGGGAAGGGGTGTGGGTACCTGAATAGTAGTGGCAACGCTCGCTTGATTGCCGAAATGTAGGATTTGGTTTTATCAACCACCTTACATAGATGATCGCCGTTTAGTAAATCATGAATCCTACTCATTGTAATACTGGAGAAAACTACTCAAACATAGTAGCAACATTTTTATGGAAAACGTAGTAACTTACTTTAACGGAGAGGAAGGTGTAATAACTTCAGCGCCAGCATGAATGCGCCCATTAGATATCACTCCGATCTGCTGGATAGCTCGTGAATATTAACCTTGTATCCGTCTTGATTACCAGATGAGCATTTCCAATACTCTGACAGGTAACTGATTCTATAAGGTGTATGAATATCATAAGGAAATATTAATTGATTACACAGACGATATCTGCCCATTAATCGCAAATTCCGTTCATTATTGCGGAAAAAACCTATTTATGTATTTACACTTTTCAGTTCAATACCTACAACGTCTTGTCTTTTTTTCCTTTTTTTTGCAACTTTTTGAGACATCTTTTTTATAGCTTAATTGGTGTTACATTTTCTTGCATCCTTTACTTAAAAAATACAGTTATAGCAAAGTGACCCTGATATCATTTTCTATAAGTGGAAAACCCTCGCGTACCTCAGATATTTGAGTAAAACTCCAGATTTCGATAAACTTTTTGAAGAGGCACAAACAGCAGTCTTAAAAATTGTCGTTTTAAACATTGTTTGTGACTGACTCTAATGAGAACTTTTATCGATCAACGATGTATTTTTCCCGCTAGTAATTAGTCACCCGCACACAAGTCTTATGCAAATGTGTTTCACAGTAAACTACAATCATAAAAAAACATCTAGTGAAAACTTCCATGCTTCCACTTTATACATAATCCCCCAATTAACTTAAAACGATAATTTCTGTTTTTACTTAGCATGAGCAGCTCGTACTACCTCATTAGAGGCTTTGGCGTAAAAGAGCTGTCAATTTAGCTGTCACACCAGTATTTCACTTCATTATAGAGATACGACGCGCTCACATTTGACACCATGTGTGCTTGTTTGATATTCCTATGAATTATATGAAAAAACACTGATTATTCTCAGTTGCATTTCTTACAAAGAGTAAGCGCATGGCAGTCTGCGTAAATCATAGAAACTATGCTAAATTATGCATGCTCAATTCTTATCTTAGTCTGGAGAGCGTTCAACTGCTATGCGGAACAGACGCCCTTTTAAGGAAATTAAAACAATAACAGTAATTTTGCGATAAAAGTATCTGGCGCTATTCCAGCTCAAAGGAAAGCCACATAGCGTTATCTTTTGCATGTCTGAAATTGTATTGCAATTACCCAGGTGTTTTTAGTTACCTAGAACACGGTCAGACAATTTCTTTTGCCAAAGAATTGGTATAATATTCACTGATCTGTTATTTCAGTTCCATACAGACTGAAAGATTAGGTTCCAGAACTGAAAATTTAAGAAAAAAAATGAAACGAAGGAATTAGCGAGATAACACTTGGCAACTTTAAATCAATAGATAATATAATTTAGTTGATAAGCATCGATTCGAATGCAGTTGAAGGATAGATTTTCCCTCGAAATGTGTTTTCCTAAAAGAAAATAAACATTAATGACAAAATGAAAACTTAATAACATTAATTAATGCAATTGGCGAGAAAAAAACTCAGAGGACAAGTAGAATACTCGTGTACCTAAACATTTTCATTCATTATCAGAGAAAGATTTGAAATTGACCAAATGAGATTTTTTCTCTTCCAAAACTGTGGTAGGCTATAAATGGAATCCCCGAGAATCACATGTTTATACTTTCGTTAAATAGACATCCTCTGATACTACTAGAGCAATACTGACGAGAGACGCAATTCTTTATGTTTCTGTGGCGTGCATGCTGTAAAAATATGAAGGAATGAGCTTCAAGGCCGAATGAATTTATAATAGAATCCATTACCGCCGTGAGCCGAGGGCGGTTTTTCGCAACATCGAGTGCTACAGGGCTCCATTAGGCAATTCGGTTGGATTCCACGTTGCAATTTCATGGTGAGTAAGAAAAACATGGTGTTTATATGATAATGTATTTCCTATTGGAATAACTGATGTGAAATGGTCCTCTCTCCATAAGACCAACCCCGCCTCCATGTTTATTCTTCGAGAATCACCTTCAGAATGGAAGGGTAGGATAGCTCTCCGTTCTCTCGTTACCCTTATATATTGTATAATCTACCCTCTTTCAGGAAACAGGTATCCCTATACGAACACTTTCCTTTCAAAAACTCCTTCTTGACAAATACGGTGAGTAGTGACCTTGGACAAAGCTAGGAAGTTGTGGTCGAGTTTAAAAGAAGGTGAAAACGATGAGTTCTTTGATGGTCACTCATGTCTTTTTCAATCTTAGTGAAATATTTAAGATATAAAGAGAAGTTAGGTAAACACATATCTAAATGTATTATAAGGTTGGTTTTTACCTAGAGATGAGAGAAAGCCATATCATCTTTGATGATTTGCTGCCGTTTGAAGATAAAAATAGTAACAGAGTTATACCTGTTTGATAATGAACTTCATCCTCGGGAAGTATTAACGTATAGCGGTCGATGTGGATGTGGAAAATCAATATGGCGGTGGGGAAATCCTGTTGCACCATTTCTATGGGATCATCATCATCATCATCATCATCATCATCGCCACTACATCAGAGATCTGCCCCAGCGCAGACGGTTCTAAGGCAACCAGCAACTCTCTTCTGATACCATTGCTTGAGTTCGAATCTGTTTCTTCCAACACTTTCTTCCAATGTCCTTAACTTTCAAGCTCTCTGTTTGTCTGTCTGTCTGTCTGTCTGTGAGTTTGAGAAACAAACCTCTACTAAATCTAAACTACTTTATTGATAACCTTCTCTCCTTAAATAGTAGAATGGGAAACATTTAAATCCACTTGAGCCAGTGGCAACAAAACTAAGTCGTATTACACTGCTTCCTCAACTCTTGGATTTTATTATATTTCATAATACCAATGCATCTAATTTCGTTAGACATTCTTATGTCTTGCTTGCCCAGTTGGTGATCATGAACTTTTAACAAGTATCAATATCAGAAATGAAAAGCACCCTTCTACTATGGCTACATTTTGTCGTCTCAAGAATTATTCGCAGATTTACCTCTGTAAACACCTTTTAAATGACAGCTATTCCGTATGTGCAATGTTATTTACTGATGACGGACACCATCAGGTTCACGCTTTTAACATTATATACTTTTATGAATTGTTTTGGACGTCTGAGCTCCTTTTGTTACGAAAGTAATGAGAAGCCCTCCTGTTCCTTGAATCGACACCGAGATTAAAGATGCAATGAGATTTTGATACAATATGCCAAAAGGATTTACATTTAATAGACAAGACCAAAATTTTGAAAATATTTACAAAAAGAAGAAAAACGTCGAGAAAATAATTGCCATTCAGCCTTTGGCCTTTCCTTGACTCAAACCACTTACTAGTTAACGAAAAACGTGGTTTTAGACCCAATCTTTCAACGGAAACTGAGATACTTAAGGTTACCAATAAAATATATGAAAACATAGAAAATAAAAAAAAGAAAAATCATTACTGTTTATCGGTTCTATCTAAAGCGTTTGATAGTATTCATCCCCAAATTCTAGTAAGTAAATTACCTAAAGTCAGTGTCGACTCCTTTTGATTTGAAAATTATGTAAGCTACAGTATACAATCTGCTCGTCTTGGATTGATCCTATTCTCTCCTGATGGGATATCTTTTGGTGTACCCCAGGGATCGATTCTGGGCTCATTGCTGGTTTTAATCTATATCAACGATCTGCCACAATATTTACGAGATGGTCTTCTTGTTATTTATGCGCATGATACCCAGATTTTGCTGACTGGGGACTTGAAAGCTTCCGATTTCTCGCTTCCAGGACAACACGAACATGAAATTCAGTAATGTGACTCGTGTTCCGCCACACACAGTTCAAAACCTGGGAGTTTTCATGGGTTGTAGCATGACTTACAATGCGCAAAAAGCTAACTGGTATCCTCTTGTATCTTGACAGCGTGACTGGCAGATTTGAGCCAGACTGTCGTCGAGTCATGGTGGCACAGTCGCTGGTGCTGAGTATCCCAAAATGCTGCTTGCGGGTGTAGGGTTCGACCAATAAACCGATTGGAAGGTGTCAATAAAATAAGAAAAATGTTGCCGCGAAGTCGCCGTTGGAGGTGCCCAAAAGCATGTCCATGTTACTCCCATATCTGAAAAATTGAATTGGCTACGTATAATAGAGCAGAAGTAGTTTTATGATATATGCCTCTTAATTTACAAAATCAGAAATAAACTTCTTTCACGGGTTTCGGAGACTTTTAGAAACATCCTCTTCTATACGAGCAAAAGTTGTGAAATTTTCTCTCTGATCGTAAACTTTGTTTACAAGTTCCTTTTTATTAGAATTAGCTAATTTATTGTATATTACCGCATTTCCGTTACACAGAGCCGAAAATTTTATTATATTTCTGTCTTTGCCGATATTGGAGATATAGTAGTCTTGCAGTGTACTCCTGTATTCTAGATAGAAGTACTGTAACTTTTTATAAAACTAATGAATGGACCTATGTTACCCAAAAATGAGCAATGAAGCACGTAATAGTCATTCTTAACGGAGTAAAGAATTTTGACTTTGACTCTCTCTCTCTCTCTCTCTCTCTTACACACACACACACACACATACACAGGCGCACACGCACACACACACACACACAGGTAGACACACATACACACACACACAATCACTCATTCCTTTCTCAACGCTAATAGTTTCATTATCAATACTTTTATACTTTTACGGTGATTTTTCATCACGTAATCGTGGGAGCCTGCATCAGTAGTATTTGTTTATAATGTTCTCCACTTCATTGCGACACATTTGCAACATTGCTAATCGTCAGTCTGCGAAGCTTAGTAACAGAGAATTCCATCAGTATTTCGAATGCCAAACAGTAATACTTCCCTCGCACCACTGATCGATGCAATATTTTATGTTTGGGTCTTCCCAGTTATTGAATAAATGACCACAAATGAAAACCAAACACCGTTGTCACACGAACTCTTTTGACCATGTAATGAGACATAGTCACGGATCGAACAGTCTGATCACAAAAAACTTAATGACACATACAGTTCCTCATGAGAGTTTGGTGGAATAATCGTCAGTGTGTCCCAAAACCAGTGTGGAAGCAAGCAAGGTGTGATGGGTTATCAAGGAGGGAGGTTAAGAAATATTCGACTTTTATTCATTACAAAATACTCGTATTCAGATACAACAATCTTACATTAATCTCCTTCAAAGTAGTAACTCTGGGCTGCCACACGCATCTCCCAAAGGTTCTGCCACCGTCAGAAGCAGAGCTGGAACGCCTTTTCTGAGATGGCGCGCAGCTGTTAAGTCATATTCTTCATGATGTCTTCTATGAACTGAAAAACAATCTCAGGGATTTGCACGCCTTATTTGACTCGCTAAATTACTAGTCGAATGTGTGTTAATGTTTCATTTCTCTCTCTCTCTCTCTCTCTCTCTGGGCAGCATGCGATTAGCAGCTCCATCACGATGACGCTTCCGCCCGAGAGAGAGAGAGAGAGAGAGAGAGAGAGAGAGAGAGAGAGAGAGGGGGGGGGGGGGGGGGGAATATTTGCACACATTCGAAAGTAATTTATCGATCATGGCGTTCAGATACTTTTCTTTTTTCTTTTTTTTTACGGCAAGGGACCCGATTTCAATAATCAGGAGTAAACCTTATGCAGAATGCCACGGACCAGTTACGCGCCATCTCAAAAGATGCGTTCCAGCGCTGCTTCCGTCAGTGGCAGGACCGTTGGGAGAAGTATGTGGTAGCCCAAAGAGACTACTTTGAAAGCGATTAGACTGAAGAAATTATGGTAAAGATCCTTTCCCAAGGAATCAACGCCGAATTTTTTCTTACAGCTAAATTTTCTGACACGTTATTGGTGCATGGCTACTGCCAATGCCAGTCATTTTGTTACCAAATATGCTGGGAATTCTTTGTGTAATCAATTGTCAGGGTATCGTACGGAAGAAATAGGATATTGCAATCCAGCATCAGATATGAATGGAATCGATGTATATCCCAAAATAACTTTATGAATATCTGATGAGAGAATGGCACTTTTAAGCCAAGTTAAACCTAAATACTTTTAAGGGAATGACGTCTCCTATGCCGCCAAAAATACTATTCGTTTCAACTACCAACAAATCCCTCTCAATACCTAACCAGGAGCCACCTTTTGCTGTTTGTAGACGCTTTTAAGAAGCCCCGTCTCCTCTGTCGGTATAACCGTCTTGTTAATTCTCCTGTACAATTTTAAATCAGTTTTGAATTCAGAGAAAACTCAGAAAATAATAACGTGAGGAAATATCAATATGATAGCAAAAATTCAGTATAGAAGACTTGATGGTAAACTTCATGTTTCTTTTTTAATTAAATTACTGTTCAATAATGTTTTCTTTTAAAAATTTTGGTTTCTGTACTGCAACATCCAAAACCTAAAGGCACTCCCTTTTTCCACATACTTTATCTTTTTTATGTTGCACTGTTCAACAAGCATTTTTTCGACTATAAATCTAAATAAAACTTAGAAGAAATAACTAATGAAAACATAACATTTTTTGGAGTCCAATTTTTTTTACTAGCATAATATTTTTTGCTAGGCAACACAGTGTTTGAATGTGTTAAGTATATAAACAGATAATGCAAACTGTACTTTTTTCATCTTATCATCTAGAAAATAGAAATAATCTTTAAAATTTTACGTAAACGCTAAGTAATGACAGTACAGTTTCTAAACTCATTAAAAAACAATGTTTTAGGTTCCTTCAGATTACAATCATTATTTCAGCTTATGCCTAAAACATTTTTTTTGTCGGGCAATAGTCCCTTAATTAACTCTAATGGTACAAACGAAGTAAATATATTTATCTTCACAGGGTTGCAGGAAGTCTATGTTTTGTTATATTATGTCTATAGATGAAAGAATTTTTAAAGATTGTACGTCTACTGTAATGTATATTACGCAAAAAATGGTAACTTGTCTTTTACAATGGGTTTTTATTTCTCTTGATCATTATTGCAAAAATGACGTCTATATATCTGCATATATATTATATATATATATATATATATATGTATATATATATATATATATATATATATATATATATCAACAACAAAATGAATTAACTTATATAAGCATTTTCATTTGTAACTTTCCACTATCTAGAATATTACAGTATTCCAGATTCTTCCATTAATGCCTCTATTCCTTTTTATACTGTTTTTGCTTCTTGACCGTTATTGAAAATAGTGGTTCCATTAAACTTTGGAATTTTTCTTATCAGTGCTCAATTTTGCAAAATAATTCCGAGGGTAAATTTATCACTCCTCTATTTCTTGTATGTAAACTCCAATAACCAGTACTTTTGCTTAAATTATCAGCTTATCATTAAATAGGACTCTATGTGTAATATTAGATTACGTCGTGCTGACAAAGGTCCCCTTTGTATTTTAGGTGAATAAAAATTATATACTATCAGCTTATGCTGTCAGGTCTTAAATTGCCAATCTTGGAATGACAAACACCATTATCTGTTTCAATTGATATTTCTTGTCGATGACCAAACGGCGATATTTTAAAAACAAAATACAAAATGTGAACAATATGTTCCCAAGAGCTATAATGGGTGAAGGTTGTGTCCTTCCATACAGACGTGGATGAACTCCAGACTTCTTAAAAAAAAAAAAAAAAAAAAAAAAAAAAAAAAAAAACAAACTCGGTTTTGAAACTTACAGACGACAGTAGCATCGCTTCTTGGTCACCGGCCTTCAAACTACCGTGATTTTGGGAAACTGGCAAGTCCATCTTTTTAAGCCGACAATACTAATAAATGAAAGAAAGATTGCTGGTTAAATACACCTCCCAGGGTATCACCGGATAAGCAAAACTTTCGTTCAACGAGACACTACTTTGAAATAAAACGCAACCACATTAAAAGTGGCCGTATCTTAAGGTAAGAAGGACAGTTACTTCATCTGATCAATTCCTCTATACTACAACTCTCCTTAAAAGAAAACCTTAGGTTTTCTATTATTTATGTATCTTTCTTGTAAATAATGCTCTGCTCAGTTGGTTTTCCTTCATAAAGAACTAACGGTTTGTTTTCTGAACTATTTCTTTAGTTGCTGTTGAATTCCTGATAAATGAAAATAAGACTTCCTTCATAGATGTCAAACCAAACGATTGATATAGAAACCACATAAGAAAAATAATAAATTTAAAGAGTGAAATATAAGACTAAAGTTCACTGCTTGGTTACACAATACGTAACAAAGGGAACAGGGTGATTAATTAGAAACATATCATAGATGGGCCAATTATTCAATTTATCGCCAATAGGAGAACTCAGACAAGCTCCTAATTATAATAGTTATGATGAGGTCTAAATGATTATTGAAGGGGATTTCATCACTCAGTATCCATCAAATGTTACCACGAAATAAATAATGACCTTAAATTCACTTATCATCGATTAGGATAAGCTTCACTGTTAACTGTTTTTATTTTTATACAATTCTCGTGCGATTTTTAATTCACGACCTATTGTTGAAGAATAATGCTGAAACTGTCGAGACTAATTCTGAATTTTGCACAGATATGCGGTGTTGACGTTAATATTGTGTAAAAGCAATTATACTTAAACATATCAACACCTTTTCATAATAGACTTAAACATACATCAGTTTGGCACGCATATACATACCCTAAATCAAAACTGATTTTGGAAGGATTACACACGAGGAATCTTAATTACTGAGGTTAATAAGTAAAGAATAAAAATTCGCAAGACAATTCACCATCAAAACAAAACGTTATGACAGGCAAATAAAAACATGGGACTAAATTAAAAACATTAAAAAAGGAAACTTCATAGTTAATGCGAGAACATGAAGAGATAAAATTCAGCAAATTTGGAAGGTCATAATGGTAACCAGTATGCACAGCTATGTAAGATGCGAAGAACCGTATTACAGAGACAGATTCAAATCAAGATGGCTATAGTAGATTCACAACAACCGTGCATTTGATGTCTAGGCCAGTCCCTTACGACGCTCCTGATTGGCGGTTGATAAGCCATCACAGGGCTGGAAACTTTCAGTCTCTCTCGAGAGTTCACCTGAGCAGGATGTATGTTCCACCTCTCCTGAGGGATACGTTTTTCAGGAGAGCTGGAACATAGCTTATCAACAGCCAATCAGGAGCGTCGTAAGGGACTGGCCTAGACATCAAATGCACGGTTGATGTGAATCAACTATATCAATTACAGTTGCAGGGAGACGATAGAATTCAGTCGAGTGACCAGTTAATACAGAGTTGTGACAAATACCAACCCTACTGCGCTATCTGCTTGAATGTAGCGGAAAAGTTCCCTTTGCGTTTAACTGAACTATTCAAATCACAAATCACTCAAATGTGCTAAATATTATTCTGGTAACAAGCACATTTGACCTCCGACACACGTATTTAGAAATGTACACATTCACACTGGCGCATTGACAAAATTTGTAATGGTCTAGAGTAACTCACCCGATCAACTAAGATGGTTAAGTAAACTTTGGTCATGTTAGGTAAAGTAGGTTAAGTCATAATAAGTTTGTGTAATTTGGTTAGGTTGGCCGAAGAAGAAGGGAGTTGTTTGTTAGGTTGATAGACACATAACATGCACTTTTTCTCCATTTTGTTGGGATTCACTTTGTCTATAGCCAATAAATTTGTCTTTATAATACCCTTTTCCCAAATCCGACCACCTCACAATCAAAGTTTGTAATATTCCAGTCCAACAAGACTAGCTATTTTTTTACCATCCGTTCCACTAGTCACTCATTTAAACGATCTTCGACATTTCCCCATTATCATTTTGATTTACTTTCCGCAGTAACTGGTTTAGCTAATATATAACTACTACGTCTTTCCCCTTTCTTAGTTTACCAGCTGGTGGCCACAACACAGCTGACTTTGCTAAATCTACTTTATTGGTTTCACTTTGATGCCTGCACTATTATAGTTACATCAGTCAGATTATATTTGCAAATTTCTTTTTATTTTAGAATTCTTCTCGATCACGCTTCTTCTGAGTATCTTTTCGAAAAGACTGAATCTCACAATTCATCCGACGAGGTCCTTCCTTTGTTCTACACCAGTTTTATTTCAGCCGTGCCATTAAGTAAGGGTCATCTCCTTAACCCGTGCGTCTACACATTATATTTTCCAGGCCACCAAATTCCATAAGAAGAACATTTGAACAAAAGCAAACCCCATCCAAGGGGGATAAATCGAGCTCTCTCGGCCTAACCAAAGGGTTTTATTGTTTATACAAAATAGTATCTCCCCTAATATTTAATCTCTTGCTGCAAGTCACGATACCTACTGTTCGCATATATGCCCACATGTATTTATATCCTGCGAACAAATAGACAAACAAACAAACGAAAAGACAAAACAAGACATTGATTAATCGAACTATAAGCGTGGTCTCCTTTAATAGAGGTATTTAGTGTGTCGATGTGCCTCACTATAGCTAATCACTAGAATTAATCCCATCAGAATTAATGTCTTCCTTTCCCCAGAATTATAAAGTGGCTGTCTTATGTTCTTTTGCTATTCACCAAATGACGGTATTAGATTGCCTGCCCATGCGACTTTGCATGGAAATATTAAAAAAAAAAAAATGCAGTTAAATGATACCAAGTCAGTGCATTTTTATTTTTATTTGAGACTACATTTGTCTTAGCCTAATATATCATACAAATCTAATTTACTTGTTATTCAGTTATCAGTCATTTTTTATAAATAGTTCGACTAAAAATAATTGCTTGTTAATGGTTTCATTTAAATTCTCCTTTTCTTTTACCACGAGTCTAGACCATATAAGTAGTAAACTGTTCTCTTTTTTCTTATGCCAGGCCCATTTCTTTTTTCTTATTCCAGGCCCCAGTCAACTTTTGTGAGCCAGCTTCATTTAACAGCATGTTGCAGATATCCAGTGTATATGACAAAAAAGAAAATGCGCTCAGGAACTTTCAAACTCAGTCATTTGCGCTTGACGGTAGCAGTATATTCCGGAAAAAATGTCAAGCAAGCATTACGCAGCGCTAAGCTTTCCCAGGCTAGACACGTTCAAAAACATTATCCATATTCCTCTGGCTTCCCGTCACGAAATGCCTGCCTCCAAGGATCAGGCATAAAAAGAACGGATTAACATTACCGAACGCAAACTTTGATAAACGGTGCGAAGAGCGCGCCTTCAACAACAACCCTTTTTGAAAGTTTCTTTTCCTGTGTCTGTATTGACTGAGTATGACGCTCTTGTCCGCACTGTTTTGCCGTTTGCTCCGTTTATTTCTTATTTAGTTTCCTTCGTGCGCGCGCGCGTGTGTGTGTGTGTGTGTGTGTGTGTATGTGTGTGTGTATGTGTTCAGTACCGTTTTCTTAGATCCTTCATTAATTTTCATGACTTGGCATTACGCAAGTGTATACCTCTTTTCATATCATCTGGTGATAAGGATTTATTTTTTTCGGTGACAGACGTGCGGATATATAAAGGTTTTTTCTGTTCTCTGCTATGTGAAAACTATCCATTGATAAAGTCGTCAGTGTCAATGATTAAATAACAATTATAGTTAAATTTTGATGTATACTAATTTATTTAAGTTCCTTACAATGTTATTCATTAACGCACAAGAAGTCAAAATAAAGGATCGTGGCAGGACTAGTTGGCCCACTATTTTTTTTACCACATTATGCCACTTTGATTTATATATATATATATATATATATATATATATATATATATATATATATATATATATATATATATATATATATATATCAAAGTGGTATAATATTGTCTTAAAAATAGTGGGATCGCTAATACTGACATGGTCCAAAATATATATATTTCTAACTTATAACATAAAAGAAAATTAATAACGTAGCGAGATAAGTAGACGTCAAGTATCCTCGAGGTACCCCTTGACAAGATAATAATGGCATTTGCGAGAATTCGCCTCATTCTGTTCCTCTTCCATCATTCGCCGCCTTTATTGTTTCCAACGCTGTCGTCTCCAGAGCTGATTACTCTCGCCATAAACCAGGTAATGCTCGGACATGCCCTCTCCTTTCTGCAACCCCTTGCCCCTGTCCCCTGTCCCCTGTCCCCTGACCAGTCTCTCTACCCTTCCATCTCAGAGCCACCTCCTTACCATTACAAAACCACCCCGTTCTCCCACCCCTATACCCCCCCACAAGCCGCCAGTCCGTCCATCCTCACCTGCCCCTCGACCATTTTAAACGGATCCAATAGGCGGTTGGAACTGTTCACTGGCACGTAATCCATTTACGGCCATCATCATTATCCTGATGCCGTGTATGCGTGTGTGTATGTGCGCAAGTGTACGTATATGCGTGTACGCGTGTTTAGAGGTACCCTTAATTAATTACAATTAGGGAAGCCCCACTAAAGGGAGAAAAGGCGAACGAAAGGAACAGAAAAGGAGACATCAGCGATTATATTGATAAGGCATTCATCACATAGGAAGAGTTCTACCCGCCGGGACCCCGCAACCCCCGCCCCCCCAGCTCACAATAAAATGATATTTTTAATACAAAATGGGTAATTTTCTCCATTTCTTTTTCTACCCTTCTTTGGCAGGAATACCTAAAAGTTATTTCCATTTTACCGAAGTTTTCGGAGGGTCATGATGACCGTATCATAGTAAGTTCAAAAGTACTCACCTGCAATTATATTGCATTTGCCTAAAAAAAAACGGTTTATACCGTAACCAACCCAATAAAACTGTAAATGAATTGCTTGGAAATTCTAGTATACAAGAAAACATGTCTTTCTAGTATATATATATATATATATATATATATTATATATATATATATATATATATATATATATAATATAAAGCAATGTCTGCTTGTATGTCTGTCTATCTGTTTGTTGGCACGCCCGGTCCATAAAAACTAGGGTTACCAAATGTTTACCATAAACTCCCCTCCCCCACCAGGAAGGTTTTAGTCAAATTCCGAAATTCGAGGCTACTTCCCTCCATAACGTTTACGGTTGACAAAGAAGACAATGGTATTATCTAATTTTTGGATGTTTACAGTTGTGAGGTCAGTTGTAAGTTCTGGTTAAATTTAAAATACACAGAAAACCTACAAATAACAATCTTATTATTAACAATTACTACTCACACAAAGTAGAAGTAAAACTCTTAGCATTAAGATCAATGTTTCTTAGAGCTCTTAATATCTGCAGTCCGGAATTTATCAATGAGGAACTAGAATATATATATTAAGTTGGTATTGAAAATAATTTAAAATTAGAAGATATTGATTATAATCTAACATTAGCAAGAAAAACATTTTACTCATATGAGGAGAAAAATAGAAAACTGGATTTTATATTTTTCCCATACCATCCCACATTTGAGTCTATAGTCTACCCCTAAGGTTACTTGGTTTTAGTGCAACTTTTTCATATCCTAGCACCATTGGAAAAAATTTGATCCATAATAGTCCGGAAAATAATTGAAGGAGTCATATATAAGATCCCATGCATTTTAAATCATAAATATAATATACGAACAAATAATACAAGCAATGCTTTATGTGTTCACAGTAGTATGTGTAATGTACCGACTGACTGGCTCGGGTCAAAGATTTTGTTTCAGAGCACAGGTTTTATTGAAAGAAATTTGATAGAGACAGTTTGCATTGTTCACAGCAAAGGAAAAAATTTTTATTTATCGCCTGGTTTCTATAAATTAGATCCTTTTATCTCACATGTCATGAAACGTCAGTATAAATTGGATAATATTATCCATTAACTATCATATTGTATACGCTTGTTCATATGCACTGTACGTTATGCTGTTTCAAATGGACGTATTACCTCATTTGATATTATGGTACTTCATTTGTTCAACTACTATTCTTGTTTTATTGTTATTTTACTGCTGAATAGTTTGTAGCTCAAACTGCTAGTTTTTGGTAACTGTATGTTTAAAAATTTAGACCTTTCTTGGCTACATACACTGTAAACTTTATCTATTTCCTTAATAAACGCTCCAAGAAGAGGTCCATTGGAGGACGAAACTGTTGGGCATTTTCTGAAATAAACCATTTTCATTTTGCTATGTGGAATACACCTGAAATACCTTATCTATGTAGTTCCTCGTTGGACGAGTGGTTTTCGCGCTCGACTGCCAATCTGGTGGTCTGAAGTTCGATTCTCGGCTCAGCAACGTGGAATCAGAGGAATTTGTTTCTGGTGATAGAAATATATTTTTCGATGTAATGTGGTTCGGATCCCACAATAAGCTGTAGGTCCCGTTGCTAAGTGACCAATTAGTTCTTAGCCACGTAAAAATATCTAATCCTTCGGGCCCGCCCTAGGAGAGCTGTTAATCAGCTCAGTGGTCTGGTTAAACTAAGATATACTTAACCATATCTTTGTGCCTAAGAAGATTACAAATACGATATATCTATATCTATCTATATACATATATATAATATATAGTATACTATATATATATATATGTGTGTGTGTGTGTGTGTGTGTGTGTGTGTGTGTGTGTATGTCTGTGGCGTGTATTTACGTATGTACGTACAATATATTTATATGTAGTGTATATATACATATAACTAAAAATATATAAATATTTTTATACTAGATTCGGCAAAACGCACAAACATTGACAGGGTTTCGAAGACGCCATTTTCCTTCCAGAATACCGGTATGAATCTGAGTCTAACTGATGATGAGGTAACAACTATCTATTAATGAAGGAAGAAAAGAGAAATAAAACATATCATACAAAACAAGAAATAAGAATGTGCCAGACTTAATATTTTTGTGCTCACAAAACATCTTCGTTCTTCAGGCCATAAGTGGAACAATTCCCGATTGGACCTAGCAACTGACTGTATTGTCCAGAACTACGTAGGTTCGATCTTCCTTTAACAATATCTGAAACGGCTGTTGGTTTAGCGACCAATTTATATTATATTAGTACACAGTGCTCTTATTATCAGCAACCTATTGACTTCTCTTGACTTCTCCATGACATCAGGGAATTATGATTTGTTTATACAGACTATGACATCAGGAATTATGATTTGTTTATACAGACTATGACATCAGGGAATTATGATTTGTTTATACAGAAGGTAGTCGGTATTAGCATACAGTACTCTTATTATCAACAACCTATTGACTTCTCTAGACTTCTCCATGACATCAGGGAATTATGATTTGTTTATACAGAAGGTAGTCGGTGTCATTACTGAAAGAATATCAGATTCTATCACCGATATTTACGGAAGAGTAATCATTTCTGCGAATCAGGTAAACACGTCTATAATAATTAATAGCTTTGCGTATTTGAACAATAAATACATATACTAAGTTGCTTCTACCATGAAATTAAGGTATTGTGAACCATCATAACTTTCTTTAGAAATAATGACGTTGACTTGCGCTTGCCGGAATAAAAATATGACGGTCGCGTTTTTGCTACAAAGCCTTGCAATTCGTATTCAGTTTGATGAGTAATCAACAGAATGCCGTTGGATTTTTCGGAATTTCAAATGATTGCTTACTTAATTTCTACAGCAGTGGAAACGGAAGATCAAAGTACCACCCGAATTCCAAGATCCAGTCATAAAGACCGGAAGGGCCATTAGCTGATTAATCCAGATTGGATGCCAGTCTCTGGATTGTCTAGTATAATGGAGATCTATTTTGTTTTTGGCGCGCCCTTACTTTGTTAAGACCCTTAAATAAAAATATTGCAAAATATATGAAGCGTAAAAATATATAAGCTAAAAATAGCACTTGTCTGAACAGGATCGTCTGCTCTGTGAATTAGTTGTATAGCTATTCTGAAGAGCATTATCGGAAGTCTGTTTATTACGTTTCATACGAGAATATCTTGGTTGAATAGATGAATATCCCCACTGGCAGGTAATCGATTAACAGCCCTCGTTATTGTCTGCAGAGATGTCTACAGCTCCTGTATCCTCTGTGCTTTAATTAATTGAAGAGAGAGAGAGAGAGAGAGAGAGAGAGAGAGAGAGAGAGAGAGAGAGAGAGAAGATGAATGTGATATTATTTTGTTTTAAAATAATGATCTGGGTATCGCTCATGTAGTTCATTCATAACAACACAAGAGTGAATCTTGAAATTTTTTGCTTTAGAGTGAAGTTTCGTACATAAACTATTTTAGCATTGTCGCTCGAAATTGTGTTGAAATAACACGAAAGCGCTTGGTACTCCTTTTATTTTTCCTGCGGCCTTAGCTAATTACATCATACATACATACATACATACATATATTAATGTATGTATATATATGTATGTATTGATAATTGATGGTCATTCGGAGCTTTGTCTATTATTTTAAAATCTTTGTAATCAATGTTATATAGAAATTTTTTTGGTATGATCTCTTATGAATGAGAACTTGGCGTATGATAATCTTTATGTTAAAACAAAGACCCAATCGTCATTCGGTTACTAGGTATTGATTTGAGGTCAACACCAGTTAGATATTTGTTTAGTTTTTCGTTAGTACCTACTAGTAAAAATGTTTATCGATTAGCGGGACACTTACGTAAAAAAAAGTTTAAGAACTGTTGGTATTTACAATTTTTGGGTGAAAAGTTTTATTTAAAAATTTATAAAGAGGTTTGTAAAAAAGCTTATCTGGAAAGCAATTATTAACCAAATATTGGTGGATATAAAATTTCACTATGGCAGCTTTTCTAGTCACATGTTAAACTAAAGGCCCTGTGAAGGAAGTTAGATAAAGAGTTTAACTTAAAATAAAATAAACAATGGCATTAAAATTTAGAACTAAGGCTAGTAAAAGATTTCGTTTCTTTTTTTTATTTTAACGTGGTATTAAAATGGTCATCATGTCTAGAAACGATTCTATCTAAAAAGGGCAGTTTATTGTGTGGCAAGCCACAGGAAACGCGTCTAACAAGCGCTCCTCCAGGACCTAATGGAGATTCTATAGCCATACCATCAGTTTAAACATTTGTTTTCCAGTTAAAAATAAAGGATATGCCAAGTACAGACAACTGTAGCAGTTTTGTTTTTTAAATACGTGATGTGAAAATGGTTGAAAATGGTGTCTGGGTTGGTAAAAATTCGATCAAAAATAATCTCAACTCTTTCTTCCAAAGGGACATTCATAAAATGAGATTGAACATCTACGCTAACCAGAAAAAGATCTGAGTCTTGAGGTAAAATCCATGCCTTGAGATAGTCAGTTCTTAATTTTTAATAATAGTTATTAAAGGTGCTAGAAGTTGGACAAGAATTTAGCCTGCTTATAAATTAGGAATGTCATTTAAGGTAAGTCTATTTCTAATTTTGATAACTTCTTTATGAATTTTAGGTAACACATATACCACCGAGAGAGGCACCTGTGCTGTGTAAAGATGCGTAATTATCAGGACTTGAAATATTTCGGTCTTTTAGATATTTTGAACACGGATTTATTCGATCCTCGACTCTAAAGATAGTGGAATACTGATGTTCTATTTTTTGAAATATCGTTTCGTCCTTCAAAATAGTCTCCATTTTCTATACATATTCCGTACCCTTTCTTTTGTCCGGTCTGGTTATCAGCAGCAGTTAAACTATCATAAGGTTCTAAGATAACCCTTGTATTTGAGTACTCAAGTCCGTCAACAAGTCAACAAAACTGTTTAATCGGACCAAATACAAGTTAGTTACCAAAAATAGGAATTTTTGATCTCATTGGGTCTAGATTTTGGTCTTCCTTACTTCAGACCTTCATATAATCACTTTTACGGATATTTGGAGTTTTTGTTTTCCACGTTACCGAATCTTCGCCTCGACACCGATGTGGCGGACGTGCTTACTCAAATAATCTAAATTGCGTTCATGCTAGTACGGGCCCTGCTCTTACGAGTATCTCTTGTGTGTGTTTGTGTGTGTATGTATATATACGTATACACACACACCCACAACACACACACACACACACACATATATATATATATATATATATATATATATATATATATATATATATATATATATATATATATATATATATATAAGATTATGTATATATATATATAAATAATATTAATGTGTCTGTATAATTTGTGTCGATAAGATTTCCAAACAACTGCCCTTGTAAATGAGCATATAGTCCAAATCATTCTCTTTAACCAGAAACTGCATTGTGAATGACGACCAACTTGCCTTGTTCGTTACCCAACAAATAGGACTTCAGCAATGTTTGCCAGTCGCGTTTATTGCAGAGAACAGGACTTTCGGTAGTGTTCTAAATTCCACTACATCTAGCCCACTTCATTATTCCAACCCGATTACCAATCAAGTAGGCCGTCCACCTAAGGCAAACGTATGGAACAAGATTAATGCCAAGAGCGAGTTTCCGATAATGTCAATAGTTAAGCAAACAGCCCGAGATCCATGGTGCCGTTACTGTTAGCAATCTCTCTCTCTCTCTCTCTCTCTCTCTCTCTCTCTCTCTCTCTCTCTCTCTCTTTCCACGAAGGTGGGCGAAGTGAGTGTCTGGCATCTCTTCGGAAGAATTTCCAAACTCTTAAATAAACGAGTCTTCCAGTTCGCTGCGAAACAGCTGAAATGCGCGTCGGTTCCGCCCAGTGTCTGGTATCCGTGCACGGATTTTGAATGATTGGATGATCATTATTTGCAACGTTGATTTCGATGTCAGCGAAGTGAATCGACGCCTAACCGTTCGAAATTGCATTTGCCACATCTTGTTAAATATTCATTCACCGGTTAATGTCTTTACCAGAAAGTGTGTCGTCCCTCCGCCCGACTGCTCTTCAATCTGAGCATTTGTTAGTGCGCGGCATCGCAACGGCAGAGTTGTTCGCCTCTTCTGCCCTGCTCCAATAGGTCCCGGGTTTTTCGTATCTGTGTTTCTGACGGTTTTCACTTTGCTGATCTGAGGTATATTACGGAGGAAAGAGTCACAGCTGTTTTGTTTTGATAATGTGAAGTATTTTTTTTTTTTTTTGGAGTGAGTTACCCTCGTGAAAGAATTCGTTAGTGTTTCATTTCCTGATTTACGAAAGTAAGTAATTCTTTTATTTTGTCGATTCAGAGGACTTTGCGAAGGAAGCAGTTGATGTTTTCACTTTTTTTGATTTAGAGTATATGATTGGAAAGTCAGCAAGTATTTCAGCATAGCCAACGTGGAGTATTTTTCGAAAGAGTGGATCGTCGCTTACATTCCCACAGAATTTGAATATATATAGCTGGGGAAATGAGTCGATATTTTGACATCGTTGATTTAATGAATATTTCGGAGTACGTCGGGATTTCCTTAAATTTTGAAGAAAACGTCTGAGCATCTAACTTCATTTGAGAGTTAGTATACATTCTGGATGAATATGAATACATTACGAGCAATACAAAAAGCGCGTTTTTATCCCCTGAATAGTTTTTCTTCCACATGCATATATGGAGAATTCTGTATGCGTTCTAATGCTGAAATAAATATTTGATATGCGAACTTAACCTCATTTTTTTCTGAATACTCATCACAGAGGTAAAATGCAACATTTCCTTTATATTTTCCAGAAGTTTATAAACAATATTTACTTACGGAATAATATTAGCCTCCTCTCATCAGTGAGAAACCCATGCTCAGACAAGTTAAATATATCTTAGTTTAACCAGACCACTGAGCTGATTAACAGCTCTCCTAGGGCTGGCCCGCAGGATTAGATATTTTCTTACGTGGCTAGGGACCAATTGGTCACCTAGCAACGGGGCCTACAGCTTATTGTGGGATCCGAACCACACTATATCGAGAGATGAATTTCTATCACTAGAAATAAATTCCTCTGATTCCGCGTTGGTCGAGCCGGGATTCGAACTTCGGACCACTGGATTGGCAGCCGAGCGCGAAAACCACTCAGACAAGAGTGTGAGCTATGTAATACTGTTTTTTGAAAACATCCATTTGAACTCCACTGAACTAAGCAGGGAAATACACAGCTGATAGTCAGTTGTCTTTGGTGGGTTTCTGGATAGGGTGGAAAAGGCCGTGGATATACCGATATATCTGCCGAGCACCAAAAAAGTTAATAATTTCAGTAACTGCACATTCGAGGTAATAGACACACACACACAAACACACATATATGCAAACACACACCCATATATACATATATTTATATATATATATATATATATATATATATATATATATATATATATATATGTGTGTGTGTGTGTGTGTGTGTGTGTGTGTGTGTGCGTGCGTGAGTGTTAGTGTACTTATGCGTGTATGTATATTACAAAAAAATTAAACCAACCTGAGGTCTTCCTGGTTTCCTTGACGTTTCTGGGTACACTTACCTCTGCAAACCTTGAATCTAAGATGGGAATAAATGAACAGGCGGTTCTTTCCATGGTAAAATTTAAAGCTAAGCACATAAGGTACAGCATCAAATTACAGAAGATTCTCCTTTTTAACATAAGGTAGGAAAAGGTCCACAGGTGACGGCTTCTGCGTTTTTTTCCATATCGAATTCAAGGCTTGTAGCCACTATCAAAAATACTCGCACACATATACATATATTTATTGCACACACACACAAATATATGTGCATAACTGTATATATATATATATATATATATATATATATATATATATATATATATATATATATATAGCATTTACATATGTGTATGTTTTCTTCTTACTCTTAGAGCGGCAGCCCGGACCGTTGAGATACAACGAACGAGATACCGACTGTAACCCCTACCGGTATTTAGGAATAGACTTGTAAACTGTGAAACTGACCGTCTGCCGAAAATATATGGGTGGCTTACTTAACAAGCACCACTAATTGCTCGTTAGATTTTGGGTCTAGATCCAATATATGAGATACCAGATGAAACTAATATATAATATATCTGCAGACTCTACTGATTATAGAATGACCAGTGACAGACATTTTGGAGGGTGGGTTCCCCCTGACAGACGCACTGAAAAGGGGGGTTAATTGGATCTAGATCCAACTTAGGAGATACCGAGTAAAATTTACACTACAATAGCACTGCACATCCTAGAATACTGTGGTGTCAATGACAGACGTTTTAGTGGGTGGTTACCCCCTGACAGACGCCCCACAACGAGTGGGGAGGGGGAGACAGGATCTGCATCCAACATTTGAGATACCAAGTAAAATTTGTACTACAATTGCACTGCACATCCTAGAATGCTGTGATGGTAATGCCAGACATTTTAGTGGGTGGTTACCCCCTGAGAGACACCCCACAACGAGTGGGGGAGGATGGGGTAAGGGGAGGGGGAGACAGGATCTCCATCCAACATCGGAGACATCAAGTAAAATTTGTACTACAATAGCACTGCACTTCCTAGAGTACTGCAGTGGTAATGACAGATATTTTAGTGGGTGGTTACCCCCTGACAGACGCCCCACAACGAGTGGGGGGGGGGGGGGAGGAGCCAGGATCTGCATCCAACATTGGAGATACCAAGTATAATTTGTACTACAATAGCACTGCACATCCTAGAGTACTGTGGTGGTAATGACAGACATTTTGAGGGTGGTTACCCTCTGGTAGACACCCCACAACGAGTAGGGAGGGAGAGAGGGGGAGGGGAGACAGGATCTGCATCCAACATTGGAGATATAAAGTAAAATTTTGTACCACAATAGCACAATATCCTAGAATGCTGTGATGGTAATGCCAGACAATTTAGTGTGTGGTTACCCTTTCACAGACATAACTACGATTGGAAGGGAGAGGTGGGACACCTTGAAATATTTCAAAATCTATCATAGGCAATATTAGTATTAGAAATATGGTAAGTATCTGAAAATCGTGAGCCTGATAAAATGTAAAAGGCAAAAAATTCAAGAAATATTGTGATGTTTCAGGATAAGAATTACTGCCGGAGTTATTTTCTAAAATTCCTATTGAAGTATGGAATATTTCACTTCATTAATTCCATCACATCTATAATACTATGTGTGAGACTTCCTAGGCTTGGTCTACTTTCTATAGTTTCACACACACACACACACACACACACACACATATATATATATATATATATATATATATATATAGATATATATATATATATATATATATATATATATATATATATATCATATATACCTATATATAATAAATTAGCACTATCCTTTGGTTTGGAGTTATTACTTCACACAAAGTATTTTATCTGAATGGGAGGGGGTCACAATTGGCAAAAGCTACAAGTATGTGTGCCGAGCCATTTTTGAATAATTAAACCAGTCATATGGTGCCAATAATTAAACCAGTCATAGGGGTGGTGCCACTCTCAGTTCCTCTAAAAAAGAAATGTAAGATAAGTATTCTCGCTTTGATAGCGTCTTTGGACATTTTTCTTTTCTTGCCTATAGTTAGGACACTGCAGCCATGTCCGGAGGGTTCGTAGCCCAAACGTGTCTTACCATAACTGAATTGTTCTTTAGTTGCTGTTGGTTCGTGTGGATGAAATGAAATTTTTATCGGATATGGGAATTCGATTGATATTAAGACCAAAGTCCCATCATAAAGAGCCGTTTTAACACCCGCACATTCACAAATAGATGATGTATCACAACATAAATAATTACTGGAAACGGAAATGTGAATGAATTGTTCAGGATAAGCTAACTATAAAGATTAAAACCTTTCCCCCCATTTTATTCCCCCTCCCGAAGTTGACGATCATACAACTTGGAGCTCCTGACTCCCAAATTAAGTTGGCCTATAATATCATGTCAGTTATCTAATAGTCCACTTATTTTTGGCTGCCTCACTCAATTGATCTGTACACCCATCACCAAGTATCAGGTACCATATATATTCAGGGAAGAAAATCTAAACTTAAATAAAAATGATAAACAGTTTGCTGTCTCTTAAACTTCCCGCCGGCACGCCACCAACAAGCAAGCCTAAATGTAATTGTGTTTTCCAAATACATTCTTATCGATGCTGGCTTTGCCGACCATTAATTCAGGCTAATTTTCTCCTAGTAATATTTTTTTCTTTATTTGTTCATTATGTCCAGTAGACAGGCACTAACACCATATTATATCCTCACGTCTGTTCAATGCATTTACCATTGTTAATATGATTTATAATGCGTCTCCAACAGTCATAAAAATTTGACAACCGAATGTGCAAATGTATCAGCTGTGTGCAAGGCATAGGGCGTCAATCACTGAAGTAGCGATCTCCCTGCCGAGAGTGACTTTGGAAGGCCATATTGAAAGGTCTGGGTCCAGCTCTTAGTACTATATTTTATTACTATTACTTTTTTAATCTTTATTATTATTATTATTATTAATTATTATTATTATTTTATTATTATTTTATTATTCGACCCAATTTCACAGAGAAAAATTACCTAACGAAAACACACCTAAGCACTCCAACCATTGTGGTCAGGCCTAAGCATCTGCTCTTGGATCTAAGCAGTGTCGATCATAAATGGTTCCTGTGTAAATACAGGACTTTCTTTGCATATGGTAGCGAAGCACTAACTAAACAGTAATGTACAATCACTAACCACCAACCCTCACGATGCACTTACTCAGTAAGCACTCACACTTGCTTACATTCACTACACACACACACACACACACACACTTAACATACACTCACACACTCTCAATAACACAAAACACTCTGAATACCCAACACTCACTAGGCACTCACTATACACTAAATGCTCACTAAACACTTGAAATTGCCTAAAATTTACTAAATATTCATCTTAAACCCCAAAACACTCAGTAAAGATTCACTAAACACTCACTTTAATCTCAAATAAACATTTAATTAAACAAAAACATAAACCATCCCAAGCACTCATTAAATACTATAACTTACCAAACCCTAATACTTATTAAAATACTAAACAGTGAATGAACATCCACTCATTAAAAACTTAATAAACACTTACATAAAATAAACATTTGCTAACACTAACATTCACAAGACATTCACTAAACGCTCACTTAAAATTCGCAAAACTTTCACTAAAACCCTAGACACTCACTGAATACTTACACACTAAATATTCACTAAACACTACCATTCACAAGACATTCACTAAACGTTCACTTAACATTCACAAAACATTTACTAAAACCCTTAAGGACAAACATTCACTGAATACTTACACAATAAACATTCAATAACATTCACAAAACATTCACTAAACCTAAAGACTCGGTAAAACATTCACTGAATACTGACATATTAAACAGTCACATAAACCTAACATTACATCAAACACTTACTCATAAACATTCACTAAACGCATACTCAATAAACCCTAACAATTCGCTAAACACTGACTCATTAAACATTAACGATAGAAAAAATTGAAATCGCACTAATTTTTCATTTCTCTGGTTTTCTTTACATTAATGCAAGGTGATTATTATTATTTTTTTTTTGGTCTAGTTTGCTCTTGTATTTATTCATAATCTTCTTGAGAGAATGGAATTGTTTGAAATAACTTGGTGTGTAAGATTTGTTTAAAACACAGAGATCCTCTGTGTCCTTCTTTACAGCCAGGTGTATTAATCGTCTGCGACTTTTAACCCAGCCCGAAAAACTCGGACTATATTACAACAATATTTAATTCGTAAACTGATATACAAAATGTAATTCAAAATTGAAATTCCATCAATCCTAAACCAATTGAAAACATCAGAATAAGTGACGCTAGAGGTAAAGCCGAGGAAACTTTACCAGGAATGTCACAGATGGGCATACTTGATCCTGGATTACCAGTCATCCACGAATCACATGCCCTGTTAACACATTTCTTCAGATGTCTATAAACACTAAAATCCAGGGGCTGCAACTTGTGAGAACAATGTGGAGGAAATGATAGGACACTAATCTCATTATCCTTCCAAAAGTCCAGAAACAAAACGTAAATTATATAAATATAGGCTTACTATTGTTTATCAATAACGTGTGCCAACTTGCCCCATTTATTTTGAGCCAACTTGCCCACACCTACCATTTGGTAGAAAAACGATTACAGTCCACACCAAGAAGCCTTGAATTAATAATTTTAATGCTATAGAATCTTTAAACCATAAGGAAAAATATGCTACCATTGAAAACTAATCTTTATGAATGTATAGATGTTATAGCAAATAACAGAAAGATTAAAATATTTACTTACTACCATCAAAATCAGAAATTGTCTCATAAATTCGAGCGCCTACGTTCTATCTCTATAGAATTTTGCTGGTAATTGAGGAACCACGTGGCAATTACAGATATATGTATTAGTCATATCCTATTGGTAAACTTTAAAGTCAGTTGAGTATGCCAACTTACCCCTGTAGCCAACTAGCCCCGGGCTCCCTACTATAATTGAAGTCAGTTGCTTGCTTGAAAAAATAATAATATGACTGAATTAATTAGGGCCTACAGATGACTGTTATTTATATGAAACAAATAAATTATTTTTGTGTTAGATCAGCCATCGTCAACCGGGGTTCCGTGGAACCTTAGGGTTCCGTGAACGATCGCCAGGTGTTCCGTAAGAATTCATGTTTTATTTAATTATTTGTTATTTATAAGTATATTATTTTTCGTTAAACATGTCGTGAGAAATCGTATATAGTCCTATAATTTATTTTATCGTAATATATCGTGCAAGATTTTTTCCCTCTGTTTTACTAAAGGTAATTAATATAAATGCTTACATATATATATGATATATATATATATATATGTGTGTGTGTGTGTGTGTGTGTGTGTGTGTGTGTGTGCGTGTGTGTGTGTGTATTGGGTTCCTTGGATGCGGGGATGAGGAAGATTGTCTCAGGGGTTCCTCAAAGTGTCAAAGGTTGGGAAACACTGTGTTAGATAAATACAAAGGATATAGAAAGGATAAAAATATTTATTAAATATATCACGATAATGTATAATACGGGTCAATAGTAGCCCACTATACTAATCTAGACATTCATTATCAGGCTTGCCCTTCCCCCTGCCCACCTGTTATGGTGTGTCTGTCAGGGGGAAACCATACCCCTAAAAATGTCTATCATTACCATCACAAGCATTCTAGGATATGAAGTGCTATTGTAGTACAAATTTTACTTGGTATCTCCAATGTTGGACGCAGTTCCTGTCTCCCCCACCCTCCCCCTCCCCCCACTTCATTGTGGGGTGTCTGTCAGGGGGTAACCACCCACTAATATGTCTGGTATTACCATCACTGCATTCTAGGATGTGCAAGTGCTATTGTAGACAAATTTTACTTGATGTCTCCGATGTTGGATGGAATTCCTGTCTCCCCCTCCCCTTCCCCCTTCCCCCCACTCGTTTTGGGGTGTCTCTCAGGGGGTAACTACCCACTAAAATGTCTGGTATTACCACCACAGTACTCTAGGATGTGCAGAACTATTGTAGTACAGATTTTACTTGGTACCTCCCTGTTAGATGCAGTTCCTGTCTCCCCCTCCCCCTCCCCACTCGTTGTTGTGGGGTGTCTCTCAGGGGGTAACCACCCACTAAAATGTCTGGCATTACCATCACAGCATTCTAGGATGTGCAGTGCAATTGTAGCACAAATTTTACTTGGTATCTCAAATGTTGGATGCAGATCCTGCCTCCCCCTCCCCACTCGTTATGTGGGGCGTCCCTGTCAGGGAGGTAAACCCACCCACTAAAACGTCTGTCATTACCACCACAGTATTCTAGGATGTGCAGTGCTATTGTAGTGTAAATTTTACTCGGTATCTCCTAAGTTGGATCTAGATCCAATTAACCCCCCCTTTTCAGTGCGTCTGTCAGGGGGAACCCACCCTCCAAAATGTCTGTCACTGGTCATTCTATAATCAGTAGAGTCTGCAGATATATTATATATTAGTTTCATCTGGTATCTCATATATTGGATCTAGACCCAAAATCTAACGAGCAATTAGTGGTGCTTGTTAAGTAAGCCACCCATATATTTTCGGCAGACGGTCAGTTTCACAGTTTACAAGTCTACTCCTAAATACCGGTAGGGGTTACAGTCGGTATCTCGTTCGTTGTATCTCAACGGTCCGGGCTGCCGGTCTATCTCCCTTGTAATCTTTTGATAGGTTTGTGTATCTTTCAGAACTTTACGGAACACAAACTTTTGTTTTCACTTAGTATTGAAACAATTTAAATCTACTACTATATTTTGTACACATTAGTTAATTGTCATTTTTATTTCTTAAGTTTTGAGTGAGGAACTCCTTCGATAATGTGCGCGACAGTAAAAAAAAAAAAAAAAAAAAAAAAAAAAAAAAAAAAAAAAAAAAAAAACATGATAGCCGGAAAAACGGAGAAAAGGCGACTTTCCTCAAGCGAGAAGAGTCTTCTATTTCTCTATGCAAATCATAATGTCCTCGTTTCTGTCTGGCAACACATCCTCATCACTTTTTATTGCCGGTCTTATTTCTATTCATTCCTTATCACCCTTCATGTTGGCGGATAACTGGGCCATTCCGACAAATCCCTCCAATATGTTCCGAATCCTTGTCGAATCACACTGCTGAGGTGCAACGGAGAAGGATTCAGTGGACAAAATCTCGTAGCGAAGGGAATCCGAATCCTTTTCAGTTTCATATTCCTATTTGCTGAGCGGAGGAAGGTAAAACGGGAGGAAAAAACCGGACGAATAAGAAAATTTCCATCTTTGTTTCAAGGCGTCCGTATCTCCAGATCCTGGGGGTGATTGTCCAGACTTCAATAAAGGCGACTTGGAGTTAAATTCCTAATGGTTTAAGTATCAGCTTAGGAGATATAAGAGGCAGTTAATCGTCTTTAAGTAGTAGAATCTTCAGCTACAGTTGACTAAGGTAGAATGGACTAGATTACTTTGCCGGTAATGACAAGTTTATCAGCTTTTACGTTTGAAAAACAAGCGGAAACTAATGACTGAAGCTTACTCAGTTTCATTTTTTTTCTTTGAGAAAACAAGATAGCAGAGAAAGAGAGAGAGAGAGAGAGAGAGAGAGAGAGAGAGAGAGGAAAATTGTCCCCTCCTTGAATCTTTCCGAGCGAGAGTGGGATCTGGAGCAGTCCTCGGAATCGTTGTCTCGAAAAGCTGATAGCGAAGCGAGGCAGAGAAACAACTTGGGCCCAGATGACCGAGATGCTCGTAAAGGAGGTATGAGATTCTAACTCTTGGCCCTCTGACGCGGATTGAATCCTGTATCACGCCCCGGCAGGAGATTTATATCCTTTATACTTGGCACTTGAGACTTTATTATCGACAAAAGGCCTGAGATTGATTACGATCGGGAGCGCTACCTGATTCCCTTCATATCCTCCGGGGAGATACAACTTTTTTTCTTGCCTGCAGTTTTATGATTCGGTATTTTTTTCTTTGCTTGTCATGCGTCGTTTTTTCTTTTTTGTATAAGCTATCCATTTTTCTGATGCGTAGAAAAACCTACGTGTAATGTGAATAGTTGATTGCACATCTGATTGCCCAAGATATATTCATTCTGCTCTCGTCAAGAATAATATTGATATCAAAATATTACAATGTGATAGTAAATCTGGCAATTATTTTCCTTCCAAGGTATATTAAATATATAAATTATTCTGTACATAAAGGATTCAGCAATTTTCAAGTGACTAGAAATGAGGCAATAATACGTATACACCAGTTATTTGTATAAGAAAAAAGCAATGAATTATTCTACAACTCAAACCTTTCAGTAAGACGAAAAGGGCCATATCACCGTTTCACACTACTGGAATACAATGTTGATAGTTATATCGTTTCCCTCTTAATAACATAAGAGAAAATGAGCTATTTCTAATAACAGCTAATCTATTTTTTCACGAACTTTGATTACGTTTGCGTAAACATGAGAGATCTTTGCATACACGTATACACAGACACATACACACTCGTATATATATATATTATATATATATATATATATACATATGTATATATATATATACATATATACTATATAGTATATATATATATATATATATATATATATATATATATATATATATATATATATATATATATATATATATATATATATATATATATATATATATATATATATATATATGTATATATATATAATTTATATATCTATGTATATAGATATATATATATATATATATAAATATATATATATATATATATGTATATACATAGATATATATATATATATATATATATATATATGATATATATATATATATAATATATATATATATATATATATATATATATATATATATATATATATATGCCTTTTGCCCCTATGGAACTGGCGACATTATAAGGGCACAGGCTACCGGTTTCCATCAAGTGATGAGAGTTGAGGATGCTGGTCCCACCCCATTTTCCTTGACCTTAGCAGACGCTGATGTCTATTTGCGGTCGGATGGCCAGAAGCAATCCACAGATCCTGCAAACGTAAACCAAGCTATACACCGCTTTGCGCGTAGTCTAAACCTTTCTTAAGAATGAAAATAATATAGTAAGCGACCCTTTTTTTATATAAATTTCATCTTGAAGTTTTTTAATTGTGTATTTTTTATGGCACTGAATCATTTATGTGGGGAAAAAATAATTTTGTTAAAACATATAATAATAATAATTTTAAATATTTGCTTTGTAAAATTATCAGGTATACTTGTGAAAACATTTAAATGTACTATATACTAGTACTGAACTTACGTTTGATTCGGAAAAAAAGGATTATCCTCCCAGAGAAAAAATGAAGTTGGATTTCAAAGCTCTCTCCTCAGGGTACTCTTACAGTAATTAAACTCCGACACAGATTGTAGATCGTGTTTTGATATATGAAAGTACCTACTTCCTGAGAAAGAGATTAATGTAATCATTCCAGTTATTCAGTGGAATTGAACGACTTTAGGGTTTTTTTCTTCCTCCTACTGCTGAGAGGTTAAAATTATTTCGTTCTAATAGAAATTGATGCTTATGCCTTCTTATGGCAACGGGGAAGGATTAAGACCCGTATCTCGTCAATTCACTAAATTACACTTGACTCTGCCCTATGTCTATACTCTGTAAGTTTTAGGTAAATAAAAGGATTTCAGGGGGCCCATTTGCAACTGGAAAGTGTTTTAATAATTTATTGTATGCGAATTACACCGTTAATTTTCGAAATAGGATATTGTTATTATTGTTGAATGTAAGCTGCCTTTTCGGGGTGACGAATGGAACAGCCAGACGCAAATTTCATAAAACAGAAGCTAAACCAAGTTACGTCCTATCGTATCTGGCTAAAACGTACTTTATAAAAATTAAAAGTATATACTTATATACTTACGTGTAACGAAGTAACACGTAGCTTAGTAGCAGAGTAGGTGTGGTCCAACAAAGTTGACATCTTGCAGTAGTGAACAGCAAGAGAAGCATTTTTCCCGCCACTGCGTCTGGCTGTTCCATTCGCCACCCCGAAAAGACAGCTTACATTCAACAATAATAACAATATCCTATTTCGAATATTAACGGTGTAATTCACATACAGTAAATTATTAAAACACTTTTCAGTTGCAAATGTATACCCAGATATCCTTTTATTTACCTAGAACTTACACATAGCCTAACTATTTAAAGCCAGGGACGCAGTGTTGCCATGCGCGAGGACCACAATCTGGTGGGCAGATGGAAAAAAAAGCGCGTATAGATGTCTTGTCCATTTTATTTCAAAAAACAATTCAAGTTTGTTATCACTTATCCAGTTAAACATCTACTACCAAAATAAAATCGATAGTTATGAACTTCAAAAATGCTTTATAATAATAAACATTTGCTAATAAAAATTGCTGCGATTTTTTTTCTAGACTAAAAGTTTGTTACTGCTAACGTTACAGTGTCAATAAAATCCCATTATTTTGTTTGGTGCTAATAATTGTGATAAGTAAATTAACCTTATTACGAAAGAACACTTTGCAACAACATACTTTTAAGCTGTTGCGCAACCGATGCGACAAACGGGACAGAGCTGTAAATGAGGTCATATATTTTAATTCTAAGAGGATTACAGACTGGGAAATGGAAAACAAAGAGCTCATTTCAACAGAGTCGATTGATCATAAATCTCTTCGTGCGTGTTTTGCCTCTGAAAAGGTGTTTGAAAAATTAATTCCCTTTCAAAATGATGGCGAATATCTTTAAATAGAGCAGTGACAGCAACGTAACGGAGACCAGTGATTGGGTTCATTGTACAATAAATGATTTTTCATTAGTTTTGTGTGTTTTGTGTCACAGAGTTACTAGTCGTTCGTTTCCGAATCTGCTGCTTTTGTATACGTAACATTGTTTTCTTTTACAGTTCTAGATTCTAGAAATGAATAGCCAAAGCAACTTTTAAATAGTTTAGGTCAACGGTGACATTAGACTACTTTTAACAGTGATCTTTATACTGTGGAAGGGAAAGGAGTGGGGGAGGGGGGGGGGAGGGGGGAGGGGGAGGGGGAGAGGGTGGAGTGTTTACTATTGGGGTATTGCCCAACCTATCCTAGTTTCATGAGTCTTTACTTACAAAAATAACTTTTGCGGTACACTGCCCCCTCTGTTAATGAACGAGGTTCCTGTTCCCTTTGCATTATCATCCTGGGCCGTTTTTTATGAAGATTACCCTCAGGGGATAAACCCTCCCTTATAAATCAGTTTACTGAAAACTGCACTATCGAGAAGTGTTCTTGGCATCACTTTCTATAAAGTGTAGCAGATAAGTAGAAAAATAATTCAGTTAGTGATAAAAGCATGAAATTTAGCACAAGTGTTCATTTTAACCCCCTGTTTTGAAAAATCTGGGTGTCCACGCAAAATTTCAATATAGCCGCCACTTTTCAAAATGGCTGCAATTAAATATTTTGCTTGATAATTCTTCAACTAAGAAAAGTAAACCTGAAATTATCATCTAGGCCTGCATTTATGAGTCCTGAAAATTTGGTTTTAATATTTCTACTGGGCTCTTATCAATATTACATCTTGGAAAGGGACCCCATAATGCTAGTAAAAAGTATACAAGCACAAGACTATAATGGAGTATGATAACAAAGAATCTTATTTATTTTCGAGCACTGTCTCAATGTCTTTCTAAAGCGTGAAATGAATGCAAGATTTTAAAGATGGATAGTGTCACCCTTTAGTGTAACAAAATTCTTATTCAGATGTATCTGAAACATCATTTGCAATATTATAGTCGTACCTCACATTATGGTTACACCTCACATTTGCAGCTACGCAAAGCTGTGCATGTAAGTCCAAGTATGTATCATTTGCACCTGCCATGGCAACCAGACTTGCAGCCACAGTCTGTAAGCTGTTCACAACTCATTGCAATGGGGAAGTTGGCTGTTCAGATGATTTTCCAGTCTTTGCCAATCTTTTCCCAACCCCAGGTTGTCTTTGGTAGGGTACTGGAATACCAAAATGCAGGTCCCATGAAAAGAGACAGTACCCATAGTTGCTAAAGGGTTGTGATCAATGTTGACCATGACCACAGTGGTAATCAACACCTTTCTCAAGACAGGTGGACAGACTACACCGTCTTCCATATACTTGGAGACAGTGGCAGCTCCAGTCGGGCTGATGTCTCCAGCACCCTATCACAGGAAATGCTCATACCATGATCATGAAGCATTTCTACAAGGTTTCTCTTGCTGGTTTTGGCATGGATACCGATGCCCATGAACTCTGGAAAAGGAGTTTCCATATCCTTTGAGTGTCGATGTACATTTGCTCCTTCCTTCTATTTTGAGAAGCAGTTGTACTGCAAAAACTGAACAATAGCCAAGTCTGACTTTGATGAGCCAAACCTTAGCTGTAACCTTATGTTGTTCTATGTTCGACCATACTAGTGAACTGGAGCAGACTTTAAGCGTGGCCACCGAGAGAAGAAGGCCTTTTCACCCGGGCATTTAAATCCCTAATACGTTTCGTATGTAGGCTGACCTGGGCTAAGATAAGTAGTCCTTCCGGGGTATATACTGGTCGAGTGAGGTCACGCTGCTTGGAGTCAATTTCTAAAGTGAAATTTAGGAGAATACATCCAAGTGCTGGTGCATTTTAAGTGGCTCTATATGAGTTTATGTGGACGAACAATTATTGAATTTGAAAAATAAGATTTAAAGAAGAAAAAGGCTGATAGAAGTTTTGTGTACAGTACCACACGTGCTTGCTCCTGGAAGAAGATGCCTTACAAGTGCTGCGTACCTAAATGTAAGGGTAATTACGACAACGGACCAAAAGTTAATATCTTCAGGTTTCCTGAAAATGAACAAGTGAAAGAGAAATGGCTAAGAAACATCAAGAGAGAAAATTTTCGTCCTACGGAGAATCATCGGGTATGCTGATAATTTGTTAAGCATCTCTCTCTCTCTCTCTCTCTCTCTCTCTCTGCCTGTCCGTGTATCTGTCTACTTCATATATATATATATATATATATATATATATATATATATATATATATATATATATATATAATATATATGAAAGAAGGAGACGGACAGCACTTTTACTATCTTTATGGTAGGCATAGTTAAAACATTTAATATATAATGATATATATATATATATATATATATATATATATATATATATATATATATATATATATATATTATATATATATTATATTATGTATGTATGTAGTATGTATGTATGTGTTTGTGTGTATGTGTGCACTATGTGTTTATATGTATGTACATATCCAATTATATTACTTGTCAAATGATATTAATTTTGTTAGCAATATGTACTTGAATCGCAAACATATGTAGCTATACAAATACAATTAATTGCAGTACATGGGTAACAGGCTAGAATAAAACTTTATTTCAATTATTTTTTAGAATGATGAAAACTAATGCGTCCGTTTTTTTGGAAATCTAACGGTTTCCTTCGGTAAAATAGATGGTCTTAGAAATTAACAATTTTTTTTCATGAAATAGTAGATACGTTTCCTGACTGTCGCATATCATTGTACTTGCAGGTTTGTGAACAGCATTTTCATCCTGATGATATTGTGAGGGAAACTTCTATTGTGGATGAAAAAACTGGGAGGAAAATAACTGCAAAATTAAAGCATCCATATATTAAAGAAAATGCTGTTCACACAGTGTTTCCAAACTATCCTCAATATTTGAACCTAACTGAATATCGAAGAGAGTCACCCGATTCTAAAAGACAAAGAATAGAGGAGACATCAGTCAAAGTAGCAATTGAAAGTAGTATATCAGATGCAAAGGCATACGAAACGCAAATTGGATTTAGGGATTTGCAAGAACTTTCGAGGAAACTTAAGCTGGATAAGTACTGGGACATAATTCATAAAGAACCTTATCTCTTGATCAGTCACATATCGCTTTCACCTTCTCCTAATATGATGATGTCTGTACTAATACATCCTGATAAATCTGTCCAGGCGTATATCGATAATGTGCCCGTACGTGAGTTGCATGACTATATCATTCCTTCTCATGTGCAAGATACAAATACCATCGAAGTCATGTTACAAGAATTAAGAAAGTATGACAGACAAAATAACTCTTCCATAAACCCAGTTGCTATTATTCAATTAATTTTAACTTTTCTAATCACCATAATAGACCAACCATTCAAGCATTCAATGACTTTGAAATTTATCTTTGAGCAACTAAACTTGATGACTCAAAAGAGCATTCAGTACTCCACAGATCTTTTGGTTTCTTCATCTTTGCTATGCAATATTTCACCTCGAGCTTACAGATACTTTAGGGATAGAAGATGGTTAATTTTACCCAGTATGTCAACGATCAGGCGGGTTTTTATATCTAAGCAACTTAGTCCAGAAACAGAGCAGTATGATGATCATTTTCTTTCGTATATAAGGCAAAAATCAAAATCATTACAACCCACAGGCAAAACAGTAACATTAATGATTGACGAGATCCATTTAAAGCCTTTTTTTGATTATAAGGGAGGTGCTGTAATAGGATCTGCATTTAACAGCAATGAAGCAGCAACCACTGCATATGCTTTCATGATAGGCGCTGTTCTATCAAAATTTCGAGATGTGGTACACATTATTCCGGTAAAAACTATAAAAGCAGAAACGCTATTCCAAGTTATAAAAAAAGTAATACTAGGGTTGGAAAAAATTGGATTGAAAGTAATCAGTGTCATTACTGATAATAATGCGATAAATGGAAAAGCGATGTCGCATTTTGCAACCCCACCAAAGCTGTCAATTGCCTACCCCCATCCAGCTGCAAAATGCAGACCTTTGTTTTTCTTGTTTGATAGTGTACACATACTGAAGTGTGTCAGAAATAACTGGTTGGGTCTCAAAGATGAATCCAAAACAATGGTATTTCCAAAATTTCCATTCAGCGAAATTTGTAGCGAACCAAATGTATCCTTTGCTCCCTGGAAATCATTAGAGGATTTGTATTTAGTAGAGTCAGAATTATTGTTAAGACAATCTTATAAGTTAACAATAAAAGCATTGCGGCTATCGACATTTGAAAAACAAAACGTGAATTTAGTCCTAAAAATTTTTAATGAATATATTATTCAAGCAATGCGAAACATTGGAAAAGAGAAAAAATTGCCTAATTACAATGATACAGCAAATTTTATAGAGATATTTTGGATTTAGTGGTCAATAGTTAATGTAAAGTCAATATTCAAAGGGAAAAGAATAAATAATGAATACTGTACCCCACTTACGTGTGATGAAAATGATAGAAAATACAATTTTCTGTTAAGATTTTTAGGCTGGTTAGATAATTGGGAGAAAATTCCAGGAGGGAAATTAACGAGGGAAACATTCACAGCATTAAAGCACACAACGTTTGCAATGCAATTGTAGAATTAACCAAATATTGTAAAGATGAGCTTAATCTGAGTTATATTCTTCCAGGAAAATTTCAAACAGATCATTTGGAATCCAGGTTTGGGGAATATCGACAACTTGCTGGGGGAAATTACAAGATATCAGTTAGGCAAATGTTTGAATGCGAGAAAAAAATTAGGAAAATGTCATTAATGAAAATGGTTTTACCATTCCAGGGAAAAGGTATCACACTAAAAAATTTTATTGAGATAAATTGGACGAACATTGAGTAACTCTGAAATAGATGAATCTTCTGATATTGATATTAAGGTAACACAACATGATATTGAAGGATGTAATGGCGTTCTTCCTGTTATAACTTATTTAGCAGGTTACTGTTGTTACAGTGTAAATAAAAAAATGAAATGCAAATCATGCTTAGAGATTTTAACAAGAGCTGAAGTTACCAATGAAGAGAAAGACCAGGATTTGAGTTTAGATTATACAAAGGGTGTCAGCAGAGGGTCCTTGTTTTTCCCTGACAGCGCAACAATAAATATAGTGAGATACAACTAGATAATTGTGAATAAACTCACTCAGAATGACACTTTCAAATCTTCAAGAAACCAGAGGCAGCTTGTTATGAATATCACTCTCGATATCCATTAGAGAAAATAGAAAAGATGATTGTCTGGGCATCAACGAATTCTCTCTTAAATAACTATTGTCAGAAGGAAAATGACTCTATTCAAGCACAAAAAACACAAGTATCTCAAGAAAAGAAGAGAAAACTGCAGACTTTAGCAAAGTAAGCGCGTAATTATTATTTCATTGCATGGTTCTAATACATACAAACATATATATATATATATATATATATATATATATATATATATATATATATATATATATATATATAATCACTGCAGACTAGGCCTATAGGGGAACTGCAGTATAAATATAAAAAACGCGCCATGCTAACTACCTCTGGGGTGGTGGGGAAACGTTAGCTAGTTAAATATATAATGTGTAATGTGTATGTATGTATGTATGTATGTATGGATGCATGTAAGAATGCATAAAAACTTCAGGTAATGAGTTCCTCACAGAACTACAATGTCACCAGCCCGTCCCAGTGTTTGATAGCCAGGTCAGCCTACTTAGGACGACGCGGCCAGAGGGTGAAATGGCCTTGTATTCTCGGTGGCCACGCTTTAAGGCATGGCATCATTGAAGCACCCTTCACCAAATGTGTAGTCAAAGCTAGACTGATGATCCAAAATATGCTTTAGCAATCACAAGTGTATCTGAGTAATCAGATGCCTGAGATAGGGCTAAAGCTACATCTTTCTGCAATGCAAGCATCACACCTCTTCCTTTCTTGTGTGGTTCTAATTCAGGGATTTCTGCTAACAATTTATCCTTTAATCTTGTTGTATTTATAGTGGGTGAGGCAATGCCCAATTATTCCAGGCGCTGCTGTATAACTGCGATATGTCTGCAAGAAAAAATATGACAGGATCATCAGAAATGAAGCTGATTTCAATTATATAATTAACCAGCCCTGATAGAACCAGTGGATATACATCTTGTTCTTCACTATGACATTGTTCTTTCTCAGATCTTGTGCAATTGCATCACCTGCACTTAGTTTTCCCCATTTACCATCATTAAGTGTATGAGCACACTCATGTAGTCTCCTGTTGAGATTCATTGTCATTACTTGTCGAAGATCTGATACAGGTGCCACATTTTCACAAAACATGCATGCCTCATTGTCATGACTCATTCGGCACTGTTTAGCATGCTTTTCCTGTTGTTCACTTCCTTCAATTGTAGATCTTCGGTTTCTTGCCCGATCAAGTTTTGCATTTTTAACATAACCCCACCGCTCCTGTGGTATTTAGCCATGTTTTGTCGCAGTGTTGCCTCTGGCAACTGCCTCCATCCAGCTTTGCTAGGTCAAAGTTAAAGTTAACCGTCATATCAACAATCTCCTGGAACAATGTCACATTGGTTGAAATCATTACCTACCCCATCATGTTCGGGATTATGATGCACAGAGGCCAAGGGTGAAGTTAGACCTTTATTTTTCTTGTCTTCTTAGCAAAGACATTATTTGCTCCAGTCGGTCTTCCTTTTACCTGTTATTGAATTTACACTTCCCATTATGAGCATTTGACTAAGGATAAGAGGGCTATCCTTAAACCACTTTAATCTGATATGCACATCATTGTATGGGATACATCAATGTGATCTGTACACCATCCACGAAAGTACATGAACAAGCCATGTAGAGCCCCACTTATTCTTGGCTTGGCTCTCCTGTGCTTGCACCTCCTGTCAATTCAAGCGCGGCTGTCTAACTAGATCTACCAACTATTATGTTAAACAGAAAAACATTTTACTATGCTTACTGAATCCAATTATTTAAGGTTTTTGGCTGGCATATGGATGCCATCTTTTTCTATATATGCTATATGAAATCTTTAGCAGAAATACATTTTACTTTTGCACAAAAACATGACCAGAGGCACATGAGTCCCATGTTAAAACCTTGACTAGCGGCCATCTTGAAAAACGGCAACCATTTTGGAATTTTTAGTGGGTATCCAATAACTTTCAAAAAGTGGCCTATTGAGAAGATATTTACCAAATTCCATGTTTGTCTCATTAACTGAAGTATTTTAGTGAAAAAAAAAAAATTATGTTATCTGCTGCACCAATATAGCTGAATCGTAGCAACTGATTCGAAGAAAATACAGGAGGGAAGGCTTCGATGGTATGGACACCTGTTACGAAGAGAGGAACATCATGTTGGAAGACATACGATGGAAATGGAAGTACAGGATAGAAGGAAGAAGGGAAGACAAAGAAAGAGATGGAGTGATTGTGTAGGGGAAGATACGGTATTAAAAGGTATTAATGAAAACGATGCACAGGGCAGAAATCGATGGAGACGACTCATTCACAACGACGACCCCGTATAAAAATGGGCTAAAGCTGGGAAGAAGAAGGAGAAGTAGCAACTGATTCCTTCCTTAAAACTACTAAACGGACTCTCAGTTTCTTTCTAACTATTATTTTTTCATAATCCGTTCCCGTTACCATAAATCATCGCATTTAACCTAATTAAAAAAAAAACTATTTTCGATCATTTTCACTGAATAACTTGAATGAGGACATTAATATCTTTCTCCAGAAGTTTCTTCGTTTACGAAGAATAATCGATAGCCGTTGTCACAGTTTATAAGTAACCTGAGGGCAAAGATTTGAATTTCAACTTCACTAGATAATTTATATTTAAGTTTTCACAGGTATACATGATGATTTTAGAAAATCAAAATTAAATACGGAAATGCGAAAATAGAAATGAGGTATTTGAAAAAGAAAGAGTATAAAATGAAAATATATGAAATAATTAAAGGTAAGTCCAAAAAATACACATAAAAGGATAAAAAGAAAAACATAAAAAAATATCACAAAACAGTGTGAGCAAAGGACCTCTGGAACTGAGACATTCGACGAATTACTGATTATTGGTGCTGCTGTTCAGCGAATCTGGTTGATTTTGACAGATACACGGAATCAGATTTTAATTGTGAATGAGAAATATCTCTATTTAAATACAACTTATGAAAAAGTGACAAACAAAAGACCATCCGTAGATGGTCCAAGTCATCGCCGCTACTATTAGGAAACAGAAACCTACTTCTACGAACCGCTCTATCTAAAATAGATAAATCTCTGGCAGATGCAGACATCTACATCGGAGAACATCATTCCAGTAAGGGAAGTACAAATAACCTGTAACAGGTTACACTGATTCTATCACTGTTATAAATGCATGAGACCTACGAACAATACCCAACTTTCGTGTGGCGCTTGCTGAAACTTTCATTAGATATTTCTCAAAAGTTAGACGTGAGTTAAAAGTTACCTCTAGAATAGTCAAAGCTTCAGACTCAATCAGCAAAGTTCACAATTTTCGGATATCTGATTTACAAAAGAAACTGGTAAAAATGGTTTTTATTATTGAAAATGTACTCACATCCACACATACACACACGTGCGCCCACACAAATGCATACATATTTAGTATAGTATATGTATGTATGTATATATATAATATATTATATGTAATATACTATATATATTTATATATTAATATAATATATATATAATATATATTTATATATATATATAATATATATATATATTATATATAATAATATATATAGATATATATATATATATATATTATATTATATATATATATATATATATTATATATATATATATATATATTATATATTCTATATATATATATTATTAAAACACACACCAACTCACACACACACACACACACACACACACATATATATATATAATATATATATATATATATATATATATATATATATATATATATATATATAAAGGAAACGCAAATGATAGACATTCCACAGGAAATAATGTCAGTATGAGGAAAATAACCACAACGTTAATAACATTAACTTTAAACATAAATATACTCTTACTAGAGCATAACTGAATCTTAAAGCAAAGCAAAATACACCGAAAAAGACTCATGGAACTACCTGGAACACTTTTTCCTTACATCTAATTGAGAGATTCCTGCTTCAGCGGAATTACTTGGTGGTAACATTCAGTTATAGTTAGGGGTCCAGTCCTGCACTCGCTAAAGCACAACTATAGCAATAATAACCCTAAGTAGAAACAAACTATCCCTTGGATAACATTCAACTACCGTATATTTACGTACAATGTGAGCAGTGCTTAACAAATTGTGGACTGGAAACAGGGCCGCAGTGAGTCTTGCAGTTCCAAGCACTACGTATATGAATCACGAAGCACAAACAACGCATCCTGATTTAATCGACGATCATGTACTTCTTTATTTTTGCCGTTCCTGTTGCTACCATGATCATAGATCTGTCCTCTTTTATCTTAGATATCAATTCCATGTCTTCGTCCATTTTGAGAAATTAGATTAACTACCGTTCTCCAGTTGTGAAATACAAATTTAGAAAATACATTAAAAGAGACACTTTTTTTTATGTGACATAGGAAGTAAAATATTAAATTTTATGCCTAGCAGCGATGCATTCAGCTTTTCCGGCCTGGCATATTGGCCACCAGTCATTTTATTCCTAACATTATCCTAGATTTTTGAAAGGTAGGTTAACTGAAAATAAGAATTTTCTTTCCTTTCAGATGGACCACATTTTACAGAATGAAATCGTTGTTTATCTGATGCCAGAGCGGTCCGATTAGGATGATCATCTGCAAATGGTTCAATTCTGCTGCATCATGTTTATCGAGTTTATCCACTTCCGGTGATCAGATTCGCCACTTTTGGAAGTTTAGCTGATGACTTTTGCAACTTCTCGGCCTCCTTTCTTTTAGCCTTTTATTTATGCAGAAAATCATTAGAAAACATGATTTTTATAAGTTATACACAATTATGCTAATGACACTATCTATCTGACATTGAGATCGAAATTGTAATTATCTTAAAGCCATGAAAAGCATCTACCTATTAATTGCCTTCTTTTGTGTCTCATGGAAACACGGAAGAAAGCAAGAGTTAGATCTAAGAAAACACAAAAAGAAGAAGCGTTACTGTAATATATTAGAGGACATATTCTTTGGAACTTTGGAATGTGGAGAGATTAGTTATTTCATTTTGGATTTCCTTAAATTGTGTGCAAAGTCACTAGCGGATTAATTTATAAAAATTCGGCTGTCAAGCCAAGCACTGGGTCACTTTCCGCCACTAAGTGCATAATGCGGGGAAAAGAGGGATCTAGAGTGGTTGGACAGCAAGGGATCTAGGAAATAATGGGATGAAGTACGAGTCCTTCAAGGTGGAACTAGGAAAAGACACCCGAGTTGCACCGAGATATAACAGTTAGAGGCTGGACAACAAGGCTGAGGAACGGAAAGAAAAATATATCTAAAGTAAAAGGCTAAAGAGTGGAAGCAGCCAGGGGCCGAATGGACGATGCAGACGCTCTTTACTAATCCTTAAAGTGCACCACTTGACGAGCACTGACCCCACCAGTCCCCTACAGGTGCTGAGCTACCTACTTTAACACATTTTCTTCCTTGTGTTGTTCTCTGCTTTTATACAAGAAAGCTTAAGAAATTTATGCTAGATCCGTAGTTTAAACCAGATGGATTTGCGTCTTAGAACTGGGGTGCAATTTTTTTTTTTTTGGTTTTTCGTTTTGTGAAAAGTTCACATGAGGAACAGCAGTTCAGACTCGGCACAAAGCGTTAATATTCAAATGAGTATTTACATCGAATCAGAAGATTTTAGTTCAAAGTTATTTGCTGCAAAGTTATTTAAGAGGAATGGAACTGTCCAAATCCGTACTGAAGTAAGAGCCTAAGTACTGTGAAGAATAGAAGTATAGGCAGAAAATGCAGAGTACTCCAGGAAAAAGGAATAACAGTTTTGATATTCTTTGCATCATAATGAAACTTAAGGGAATTCTGTATCTCTGTACAGTTCCTAATAAAAATTAAATATGTTGTTACTTTACTAGTAACGGATAAGAAAAAAAATGGATGGACATATCAGACTATTTTGTGAATTATTCAATCTTAAGGAATGTCTGCGATGGCAAAACTAATTAAAAGTTTTGTCTAAGGAAATAAACAAAGTACTGAAACCCCGTTTTGCGGAAGACAGATCATGTAATTGCTTTTGAGTTTATAAAGTTGGCTGATCCCAAGTGAAATAAGTTTTCACTGTTCTGAAATCATTAGCAACTATGACATGTGTTTCTGTTGCATGTGATTCATTACGCTAGTGATATTGAATTTCATCAGTCAGTGCCTATTGAAATAATAACACTATGAAGACAAATGGACAAGAGTGTGAATAAACCGGATAAAAAGCAAGATGAATTAGAATAAAAAGGGTCTAGATGTTATATTACAACTAAAGCCAGTTATCTGCAACAAAGAAAGCAGGGTACAAAACAAAAAGGAATAAAAACGCCGCTGAAGAATCCAGTCGGACGAACTTGCCAGCGGCAAAAGTCATGCACAGAGATACCTAACAGACGCGAGAAAATGCAGAGAAAGGAGATGGAATTCCCGGGCCGGGAAAGGCCACTGC
>NC_087213.1:36238228-36290728 GCF_015104395.2 Macrobrachium nipponense
CTACAGGCCTATCACCTGCCTACCAATAATGTGGAAGTTACTAATAGGTATCATCAGTGAAAGGCTATACAATTACCTAGAGGAGACAAACACCATCCCCCACCAACAGAAAGGCTGCAGAAGGAAGTGTAGGGGCACAAAAGACCAGCTCCTGATAGACAAAATGGTAATGAAGAACAGTAGGAGAAGGAAAACCAACCTAAGCATGGCATGGATAGACTATAAGAAAGCCTTCGACATGATACCACACACATGGCTAATAGAATGCCTGAAAATATATGGGGCAGAGGAAAACGCCATCAGCTTCCTCAAAAATACAATGCGCAACTGGAATACAATACTTACAAGCTCTGGAATAAGACTAGCAGAGGTTAATATCAGGAGAGGGATCTTCCAGGGCGACTCACTGTCCCCACTACTCTTCGTAGTAGCCATGATTCCCATGACAAAAGTACTACAGAAGATGGATGCCGGGTACCAACTCAAGAAAAGAGGCAACAGAATCAACCATCTGATGTTCATGGACGACATCAAGCTGTATGGTAAGAGCATCAAGGAAATAGATACCCTAATCCAGACTGTAAGGATTGTATCTGGGGACATCAGGATGGAGTTTGGAATAGAAAAATGCGCCTTAGTCAACATACAAAAAGGCAAAGTAACGAGAACTGAAGGGATAAAGCTACCAGATGGGAGCAACATCAAACACATAGATGAGACAGGATACAAATACCTGGGAATAATGGAAGGAGGGGATATAAAACACCAAGAGATGAAGGACACGATCAGGAAAGAATATATGCAGAGACTCAAGGCGATACTCAAGTCAAAACTCAACGCCGGAAATATGATAAAAGCCATAAACACATGGGCAGTGCCGGTAATCAGATACAGCGCAGGAATAGTGGAATGGACGAAGGCAGAACTCTGCAGCATAGATCAGAAAACCAGGAAACATAAGACAATACACAAAGCACTACACCCAAGAGCAAATACGGACAGACTATACATAACTCGAAAGGAAGGAGGGAGAGGACTACTAAGTATAGAGGACTGCGTCAACATCGAGAACAGAGCACTGGGGCAATATCTGAAAACCAGTGAAGACAAGTGGCTAAAGAGTGCATGGGAAGAAGGACTAATAAAAGTAGACTAAGACTCAGAAATATACAGAGACAGGAGAATGACAGACAGAACAGAGGACTGGCACAACAAACCAATGCACGGACAATACATGAGACAGACTAAAGAACTAGCCAGCGATGACACATGGCAATGGCTACAGAGGGGAGAGCTAAAGAAGGAAACTGAAGGAATAATAACAGCGGCACAAGATCAGGCCCTAAGAACCAGATATGTTCAAAGAACGATAGACGGAAATAACATCTCTCCCATATGTAGGAAGTGCAATACGAAAAATGAAACCATAAACCACATAGCAAGCGAATGCCCGGCACTTGCACAAAACCAGTACAAAAAGAGGCATGATTCAGTGGCAAAAGCCCTCCACTGGAGCCTGTGCAAGAAACATCAGCTACCTTGCAGTAATAAGTGGTACGAGCACCAACCTGAGGGAGTGATAGAAAATGATCAGGCAAAGATCCTCTGAGACTATGGTATCAGAACGGATAGGGTGATACGTGCAAATAGACCAGACGTGACGTTGATTGATAAAGTCAAGAAGAAAGTATCACTCATTGATGTCGCAATACCATGGGACACCAGAGTTGAAGAGAAAGAGAGGGAAAAATGGATAAGTATCAAGATCTGAAAATGGAAATAAGAAGGATATGGGATATGCCAGTGGAAATCGTACCCATAATCATAGGAGAACTAGGCACGATCCCAAGATCCCTGAAAAGGAATCTAGAAAAACTAGACGCTGAAGTAGCTCCAGGACTCATGCAGAAGTGTGTGATCCTAGAAACGGCGCACATAGTAAGAAAAGTGATGGACTCCTAAGGAGGCAGGATGCAACCCGGAACCCCACACTATAAATACCACCCAGTCGAATTGGAGGACTGTGATAGAGCACAAAAAAAAAAAAAAAAAAAAAAAAAAAACTAATAATAATAATAATGATAATAATAATGATAATAATCACTATTATTATTATTATTATTATTATTATTATTATTATTATTATTATTATTATTATTATCCAAGACTGAGCCCTAGCTAGATAGAAGAGACCAATAAAGTTCCAAGAGGTCGATAGGGAAAAGCAACTCAATACAGAGTTTATGATGTCACTGCAATTTTTTAACATTTCTTCATGAAAACATCGGCTATATATTGAATTCGAAGCTTGGCTAATGATGGGAAGGAACAAGAAAAGAAGAACACTATTGGCGTTTTAAGTGCATCTGGTGACTAAGAATAAAGCTCTTCAATTGGTGACTAAGAATAAAATTCCTCAATGTTTCATAATAATCATAAAAAAGACAGTTAATAATTGTGTATTTAAGAATATAGCTTTCTTTCGGCTGACTATTGTGGCGGACTAATTATACTTTTATATTATGTCTCTCTTTTTCTTTCACTATCGCTATGTCGGTAATCATAACATTTTGTGTCAACAAGGTCCATATGATGAATCGATTACTAATCTCTATCACTCTCTCCCACTCTCTGACCTAGTGATAATTGGTTGATGACAACCTACATAACGCAATCTTGTTCGTTGACGCTTTAGCATGATTTCATTTTGACCTCAGTTTCGAAAAAGAAATAAAAATGAATGGCCACTGCCTTTCTTCATAGAATTATAACTGAATAGTAGAAAAGAGACAAAATACAGAAATATCCCATTCATTTCTTTAGGTAAATAAGAACTGATCATTTTAACGAGAGGATCTCTTCATACTCAAATGAATTCAAAATTTAATATACATCACAAAAGGGGACAGTAAAACTGAGCTATAAATGTATTAATACGTTTTGTTATGAAATATTATACGATTGAAAAATGAACAACTTTTTGTGTTATAATTTATGATTGATGTAGATTGTGGTTTGCTTTGCAAAAATACTCAATTTTGAGAAAAACCTCTTGGGCAAAAGCTGATTCGTTACTTATTTTTCTAAAATACTTACCACCATAATTCTATCAATACAAAGATAATACATCCAATAAACAAAATAAGGAAAACAAATTAAACAAAATGAGTTCAAATGGTCGATGAGCAAGACCTAGAGAAGAAACAATAACTAAAAAGACGAAGAAATAGAAAGCTGAGAGAACTAAGTGATAGGATGAAGCATGACCAAAACATGCTTTGGAAAGAAAGAGCTACCGAAGTTGAAGTAGCTATGGAAATTGGCGAGAGCAGGGCTATGTTTGCAGCTGTGAGATTCTTGAGGAACGCAAGCCAGAAAAAGTTTGGAGGGAGTGATGGCATGTTGGATGAAGATGAGAACTTGGTCACAGACGAAATGGAGAAAAGGAATCTGTTTACAAGGTATTTTGAAAGACTCCTAAATGTTGATACTACCGGTAGGGATGAGTGCATTGCAGATTTAAACGAGGCTCTGGAGGTACAAGAAGAAGATATTAGTGCAGAAGAGGTGAAAGAGGCCTTAAAATCTGTAAAAAATGGAAAAACTGCTGGCGTGTGCGGGATAACTGCAGAGATGCTAAAAGCAGGAGGACGAAGGATGATAGAGGCATTAAGAGTTGTTTTTAGTATAGTTTGGAAAACAGAGGTGGTACCAAGTGATTGGAAAAAGGCAATTATGATATCAATATATAAAGAATAAGGGAAGCAAAAGGGAGTGTGGTAACTATCGGGGCATAAGTTTACTGTCAGTCCCAGGGAAGTTATTCATGAGAGTAATACTTAACAGAATAAGACCTATAGCAGAAGAGAGACTTAGAGAACTGCAGTGTGGTTTTAGAAGTGGAAGGTCAACAGTGGATCAAATTTTCACCTTAAGACAGATAATTGAGAAGAGATGGGAGTATGCAAAGCCAATATTCTGTGCTTTTATAGACTTGGAGAAAGCGTATGATTCAGTGTGGAGAGATGGAATGTGGAGAGTGGCAGAACACTATGGTATATCACTGAAAGTGATAAGGATACTAAAGAACTGGTACCAAGGAGTGTGCAGCTGTGTACAGCTGGATGGACAGCAAAGTGACTGGTTCCCAGTTGGAAGTGGGCTAAGACAGGGATGTGTTATGTCACCCACCTTGTTTAATGTATATATTGACCATATAATGAGAAGAGTGATGGAGAATGAAAACAGAGGGGCTAGTATTGGTGGAGAAGTTTTTATGGATTTGGACTTTGCTGATGATGTTGCGTTGGTTGCTGATACGTGGCTGGTGCTGGTAGGTATGGTAATGAGGATGGAGACAGAGACACAGAATTTTGGCTTGAACATCAGCACAAAGAAGAGCGAGATCATGGTTGTGAGTAAGGATGATGATTGGGTGCACTTGGAGGATATGACAATCAGAGGACAGGAACTCAAGCAAGTTGAGAAGTTTGTTTACTTGGGAAGTGTGGTAACAGCAGACGGGAGGCAAATTGAAGCTATACAAAGAAGAAAACTAGGAGCAGCAAGAGCTTTTGAGGTTCTGAGAAAAAACGTTTGGTCAAGGCATGAAATCAGCTTGAGAACTAAGATGAGAATATTCAATGCAGTAGTACTACCAGTCCTGATGTATGATCCGTCCATCTGGGCACTGACCAGAACAGAGGAGAAAAGGTTGGATGTTTTTGAGATGAAGCTGCTGAGAAGGATACTTGGCATTAAATGGGATGATTATGTTAGAAATGAAGACATCAGGGTGAGATTGAGGCAAAGGCCAGTCAGTACCAGGTTGAAGAGGGAAAGGCTGAAATGGTTTGGACATATTGAGATGATGGATGGGAATAGAGACCCCAGGAGAGCACTGAGAGCAGTACAAATAGGAAGAAGACCGCTGGGTAGACCAAGAACGAGGTGGATAGACATAATTGTCAGGGATCTTGAGGATGAAATCCAAAACTTAGAGGAAGTAAGGGAAATGGCTCGGGATAGAGACAGATGGAGAGGAACTGTATCAGCCTTATGCCACTGGCCAGTGGCGGGAAGATAAAGTAAAGTAAAAGTAAGAGCTCGCCACTAATGATGTCTCATTTTCCTAGCTTGCAGGAACAACTAACCTCCCGATGAAATATAAATACTTTAAGAAACGAAACACAAAATTACCATTACATCAGATGATGCTCAGTCTTATCCCTAACATTTTGCTTTACATTTTCTTTCCCTCCAGAAACTTCATCTGATATTTTGAACCCTACAACAAATGCACTAAATTTCTATCTCCTGAGATTATATTCTCGTACATTCAAGGCCACGTTAACTCTGTATGAAGATATATTTAGGAACTTTGTCTTCAACCACAGCCCCCGCATCCTGTGGCAGGCAGCCAGTCTTTTAGAAAGGCCTCCATCGCTTTTCTTCATTTAACTGCTTTTTCCTCTTCATATTCATTCGTCTTCCTCCCGGCAGTGGCCTTTCCCGGCCCGGGAATTCCATCTCCTTTCTCTGCATTTTCTTGCGTCTGTTAGGTATCTCTATGCATGACTTTTGCCGCTGGCAAGTTCGTCCGACTGCGTTCTTTAGCGGTGTTTTCATTCCCCTTTCGTTTTGTACCTAGTTTTCTTTCTTGCCAAATGACTGGTTTTTTATATAGTTCATCTACTCAATCTCTTTTATTCTGAATTTCTGTCCTTTCTTCCAGTTTATTCATACTCTTGCGTTTTTCAGCATAGTGTTATGCTTTGAATAACTACTTTATATATATATAATATATATATATATATATATATATATATATATATATATATATATATATATATATATATATATATTATATATTGTTACGAAGTGCCAAGTATCTGGTTACCATTCATCTACTCTTACCTCACAAAAGCCAGACACCTGAACCCTCATCACAGACGACCCCCAACCGCTGGCTGTTCGATGGCCTTCGGCTTCCCAGGGTGTTCCGTCTATTTCTTCCTTCTTACGTATTCCATGTCCTCCTAGGACCAGACAAGACTGGCGGCCCCCCAACCGCCAGCCGTTCGCTGGCCTTCGGCTTCCCATGGTGTTCCGTATATGGCATCCTTCTTACGTATTACATGTCCTCCAAGGACCAGAGAAGACCGGCGGCCCCCAAGTGCCGGTCGTTCGTCGGCCTTCGGCTTCCCAGGGTGTTCTGTCTATGGCTTCCTTCTTACATATCCATGTCCACCTAGGACCAGAGGAGACCGGCGGGCGGCCCCCCAACCGCCGGCCTTTCGCTTCCCAGGGTGTTCCGTCTATTTCTTCCTTCTTATGTATTCCATGTACTCCAAGGACCAGAGAAGACTGGCGGCCCCCCAACCACCGACAGTTCACCAGCCTTCGGCTTCCCAGGGTGTTCTGTCTATGGCTTTCTTCTTGCGTGTTCCAAGCCCTCCTAGGACCAGAGAAGAAAGGCCCCCCAATCGCCAGCTGTTCGCCGGCCTTCGGCTTCCCAGGGTGTTCCGTCTATGGGTTCCTTCTTACGTATTCCATTTCCTCCTAGGGCTAGAAAAGACCGGCGGCCCCCCAATCGCTGGCGGATCGCTGGCCTTCAGCTTCCCAGGGTGTTCCGTCTATTTCTTCCTTCTTACATATTACATGTCCTCCTAGGACCAGACAAGACCGGCCGCCTCCCAATCGCCAGCCGTTCGCCGGACATTGGCTTCCCAGGGTGTTCCGTCTATGGCTTCTTTCTTACGTATTCCATGTCCTCCAAGGACCAGAGAAGACTGGCGGCCCCCCAACCGCCAGCCTTTCGACGGCATTCAGCTTCCAAGGGTGTTCTGTCCTTGTCTTACTTCTTACGTATTCCGGGTCCTCTTAGGGCCAGAGAAGACCGGTGGCCCCCAACCGCCGAACGTTCATTGGCCTTTGGCTTCCCAGGGTGTTCCGTCCATGGCTTCCTTTTTACATATTCCATGTCCTCTTAGGGCCAGAAGAGACCGATGGTCCCCCCAACCGCCTGCCGTTCGCGGGCCATCGGCTTCCCAGGGTGCTCCATCTATGGCTTCCTTCTAACGTATTCGATGTCCTCCTAGGGCCAGAGAATACTGGCAGCCTTCCAACCGCCAGCCTTTCCCCAGCCTTCAGCCTCTGAGGATTCCGTCCAAGTCTTCCTTCTGATGCATTCCATGTCCTCTACTTGGGCTAAAGAGGACCAGCAGCCCCTCAACCGCCGGCCTTTCCCCAGCCTTCAGCTTCTGAGGATTCCACGTACGTCGTCCTTCTGATGCATTCCATGTCCTCTTTTAGGGCCAAAGAGAACCAGCAGGCCCCCACCTACCGGACTTTCCCCAGCCTTCCGCTTCTGAGGATTCCGTCCACGTCTTCCTTCTGATGCATTCCATGTCCTCTTTTAGGGCCAGAGAGGACCAGCGGCGCCCCAACCACCAGCCTTTCCCCAGCCTTCAGCTTCTGAGGATTCTGTCCACGTCTTCCTTCTGATGCATTCCATGTCCTCTTTTAGGGCCAGAGAAGTCCAGCGGCCCCGCAACCGCCGGCCTTTCCCCAGCCTTCATCTTCTGACAATTCCGTCCACGTCTTCATTCTGATGCATTCTATGTCCTCTTTTAGGGCCAGAGAGGACCAGCGGCCCCCCAACCGCCGGTCTTTCCCCAGCATTCAGCTTCTGAGGATTCCGTCCAAGTCTTCCTTCCTATGCATTCCATGTCCACTTTTAGGGACAGAGATGACCAGTGGCCCCTAACCGCGGGCCTTTCCCGAGCCTTCAGCTTCTGAGGATTCTGTCCACATCTTCCTTCTAACGCATTCCATGGCCTCTTATAGGGTCTAGAGAGGACCAGCAGCCCCCCAACCGCCGACCTTTCCCCAGCCTTCAGCTTTTAAGGATTCCGTCCACGTCTTCCTTCTGATGCATTCAATATCCTCTTTTAGGGCCAGAGAGGACAAGCGGCCCCCCAACCTGCCGACCTTTCCCCAGCCTTCAGCTTTTGAGGATTCTGTCGCCCTCTTCCTTCTGATGCATTCCATGTCCTCTTTTAGGGCCAGAGAGGACCAGCGGCCCTCTAACCACCGGCCTTTCCCCAGCCTTCAGCTTCTGAGGATTCTGTCCACGTCTTCCTTCTGATGCATTCCATGTCCTCTTTTAGGGCCAGAGAGGACCAGAGGCCCTATACCACCGGCCTTTTCCCCACCTTCTAGCTTCTGAGGATTCTGTCCACGTCTTCCTTCTGATGCATTCCATGTCCTCTTTTAGGGCCAGAGAGGACCAGAGGCCCCCAAACCGCCGGCCCTTCCCCAGCCATCAGCTTCTGAGGATTCCGTCTACATCTTCCTTCTGATGCATTCCATGTCCTCTTTTAGGGCCAGAGAGGACCAGCGGCCCCCCAACCACCGGCCTTTCCCCAGCCTTCAGCTTCTGAGGATTCCGTGCACGTCTTCCTTCTGATGCATTCCATGTCCTCTTTTAGGGCCAGAGAGGACCAGTGACCCCCAACCGCCGACCTTTCCCCAGCCTTCAACTTCTGAGGATTCCGTCACGTCTTCCTTCTGATGCATTCCATGTCCTCTTTTAGGGCCAGAGAGGCCAAGCAGCCCCCCAACCGCCGGCCTTTCCCCAGCCTTCAGCTTTTCAAGAGTCTGTCCACATCTTCCTTCTGATGCATTCCATGTCCTCTTTTAGGGCCAGAGAGGACCAGCGGCCCCCCAACCACCGGCCTTTCCCCAGCCTTCATCTTCTGAGGATTACGTCCATGTCTTCCTACTGACGCATTCCATATCCTCTTTTAGGGCCAGAGAGGACAAGCGGCCCCTCAATCGCCAGCCTTTCACCAGCCTTCAGCTTTTGAGGATTCCGTCCACATCTTCCATAGATGCATTCCATGTCCTCTTTTAGGGGCAGAGAGGATCAGCGGCCCCACAACCGCCAGCCTTTCACCAGCCTTCAGCTTTTGAGGATTCCGTCCACTTCTTCCATAGATGCATTCCATGTCCTCTTTTAAGGCCAGAGAGGACCAGCGCCCCCCAACCGCAGGCCTTTCCCCAGCCTTCAGCTTTTGAGGATTCCGTCTACATCTTCCTTCTGATGCGTTCCATGTCCTCTTTTAAGGCCAGAGAGGACCAGCGGCCCCCCAACCACCGGCCTTTCCCCAGCCTTCAGCTTCTGAGGCTTCCGTCCCAGTCTTACTTCTAATGCATTCCATGTCCTCTTTTAGGGCCAGAGAGAACCAGCGGAACCTAAACCCCCAGCCTTTCCCCAGCCTTCAGCTTCTGAGGATTCCGTCCACGACTTCCTTTTGATCTATTCCATGTCCGCTTTTTGGGCCAGAAAGAACCAGCAGACCCCCAAACGCCGGCCTTTCCCCAGCCTTCAGCTTCTGTGGATTCCGTCCACATATTCCTTCTAATGCATTACATGTCCTCTTTTAGGGACAGAGAGGACCAGCGGCCCCCCAACCGCTGGCCTTTCCCCAGCCTTCCGCTTCTGAGGATTCCATCCACGTCTTCCTTCTGATACATTCCATGTCCTCTTTTATGGCCAGATAGGACCAGCGGCCCCCCAACCGCCGGCCTTTCCCCAGCTTCCAGCTTTTGAGGATTCGATCCCCGTCTTCCTTCTGATGCATTGCATGTCCTCTTTTAGGGCCAGAGAGAACCAGCGGGCCCCCACCCGCCGGCCTTTCCCCAGCCTTTAGCTTCTGAGGATTCCGTGCACGTCTTCCTTCTGATGCATTCCATGTCCTCTTTTAGGGCAGGAGAGGACCAGCAGCCCCCCAACCGCCGGCCTTTCCCCAGCCTTCAGCTTCTGAGGATTCTGTCCACGTCTTCCTTCTGATGCATTCCATGTCCTCTTTTAGGACCAGAGAGGACCAGCCCCTCCCCCCAACCATCGGCCTTTCCCCAGCCCTCAGCTTCTGAGGATTCTGTCAAAGTCTTCCTTCTGATGCATTCCAAGTCCTCTTTTAGGGCAGGAGAGGACCAGCGGCCCCCCAACCATCGGTCTTTCCCCAGCCCTCAGCTTTTGAGGATTCCGTCCATGTCTTCCTTCTGATACATTCCATGTCCTCTTTTAGGGCCAGAGAGAACCAGCAGCCCCCCAACCGCCGTCTTTTCCTAAGCCTTCAGCTTCTGAGGATTCTGTCACGCCTTCCTTCTGATGCATTCCATGTCATCTTTGAGGGCCAGAGACGACCAGCGGCCCCCCAACCGCTGGCCTTTCCCCAGCCTTCAGCTTCAGAGAATTCCGTCCACGTCTTCTTTCTAATGCATTTCATGTCATCTTTTAGGGCCAGAGAAGACCAGCGGCCCCCCAACCGCTGTCCTTTCCCCAGCCTTCAGCTTCTAAGGATTCCGTCCACGTCTTCCTTCTGATGCATTCCATGTCCTCTTTTAGGGCCAGAGAGGACCAGTGGCCCCTAACCGCCGGCCTTTTCCTAGCCTTCCGCTTCTGAGGATGCCATCCACCTCTTGCTTCTGATGAATTCCATGTCCTCTTTTATGGCCAAAGAGGACTAGCGGCCTACCAACTGCCGGCCTTTCCCCAGCCTTCAGTTTTTGAGGATTCCGTCCCCGTGTTTCCTTCTGATACATTCTATGTCCTCTTTTAGGGCAAGAGAGGAACAGTGGCCCCCAAACCGCCGGCATTTCCCCAGATTTCAGCTTCTGAGGATTCCGTCACGTCTTCCTTCTGATGCATTCCATGTCCTCTTCTAGGACCAGAGAGAACCAGCGGCCTCTAAACCCCGGGCCTTTCCCCAGCCTTCAGCTTCTGAGAATTCCGTTCATGTCTTCCATCTGATGCATTCCATGTCCTCTTTTAGGGCCAGAGTGGACCAGTGGCCCCCCAACTGCCGGCCTTTCTCCAGCCTTCAGCTTCTGAGGATTCCGTCCACGTCTCCCTTCTGATGCATTCCATGTCCTCTTTTATGGCCAAAGAGGACTAGTGGCCCTCCAACCGCCGGCCTTCCCCCAGCCTTCAGCTTCTGAAAATTCCATCCATGTGTTCCTTATGATGCATTCCATGTCCTCTTTTAGGGCAAGAGAGGATCGGCTGCCCCCAAACTGCCAGGCTTTCCCCAGCCTTCAGATTTTGAGGATTCCATCCACATCTTCCTTCTGATGCATTCCATGTCCTCGTTTAGGGCCAGAGAGGACCAGTGGCCCCCTACCGCCAACCTTTCCCTAGCCTTCAGCTTCTGAGGATTCCATCTACTTCTTCCTTCTGATGTATTCCATGTCCTCTTTTAGGGCCAGAGAGGACCAGCAGCCCCCCAACCTTCCGCTTCTGAGGATTCCATCCACATCTTCCTTCTGATGCATTCCATGTTCTCTTTTATGGCCAGAGAGGACCAGAGGCCCTCCAACCGCCAGCCTTTCCCCAGCTTTCAGCTTCTGAGGATTCAGTCCACGTCTTCCTTCTGATGCATTGCATGTCCTCTTTTAGGGCCAGAGAGGACCAGCGGTCCCCCAACCGCCGGCCTTTCCCCAGCCTTCAGCTTTTGAGGATTCCGTCTACATCTTCCTTCTGATGCATTCCATGTCCTCTTAGGTGCAGAGAGGACCAGCGGCCCCCCAACCGCCGGCCTTTCCCCAGCCTTCAGCTTTTGAGGATTCTGTCCACGTCTTCCTTCTGATGCATTCCATGTCCTCTTTTGGGGCATGAGAGGACCAGCGGCCCCCCAACCGCCAGCCTTTCTCCAGCCTTCAGCTTCAGAAGATTCCGTCCATGTCTTCCTACTGATGCAATCCATGTCCTCTTTTAGGGCTAGAGAGGACCAGCGGCCCCCATCCGCTGGCCTTTCCCCAGCCTTCAGCTTCTGACGATTCCATCTACGTCTTCCTTCTGACGCATTCCATGTCATCTTCTAGGGCCAGAGAGGACCAGTGGCCCCACCAACTGTTTGGCTTTCCCTTGCCTTCAGCTTTTGAGGATTCCATCCACACCTTCCTTCTGATGCGTTACTTGTCCTCTTTTAGGGCCAGAGAGGACCAGCGGCCCCTTACCGCTGGCCTTTCCCCAGCCTTCAGCTTCTGAGGATTCCGTCTACGTCTTCCTTTTGATGTATTCCATGTCCTCTTTTAGGCCAGAGAGGACCAGCGGCCCCCCAACCTTCCGCTTCTGAGGATTCCATCCACATCTTCCTTCGGATGCATTCCATGTACTCTTTTATGGCAACAGAGGACCAGTGGCCCCCCAACCGCCAGCCTTTCCCCAGCTTTCAGCTTCTGAGGTTCAGTCCACGTCTTCCTTCTGATGCATTGCATGTCCTCTTTTAGGGCCAGAGAGGACCAGCGGTCCCCCAACCGCCGGCCTTTCCCCAGCCTCCAGCTTTTGAGGATTCCTTCTACATCTTCCTTCTGATGCATTCCATGTCCTCTTAGGTGCAGAGAGGACCAGCGGCCCCCCAGCCGCCGGCCTTTCCCCAGCCTTCAGCTTTTGAGGATTCCGTCCACGTCTTCCTTCTGATGCATTCCATGTCCTCTTTTGGGGCATGAGAGGACCAGCGGCCCCCAACCGCCAGCCTTTCTCCAGCCTTCAGCTTCAGAAGATTCCGTCCATGTCTTCCTACTGATGCATTCCATGTCCTCTTTTAGGGCCAAAGAGGACCAGCGGCCCGCAAACCGCCGGCCTTTACCCAGCGTTAAGCTTTTGAGGATTCCGTCCATGCCTTCCTTCTGATGCTTTCCATGTCCTCTTTCAGGGCCAGAGAGGACCAGCGGCCCCCCAACTGCCGGCCTTTCCACAGCCTACAGATTCTGAGGATACTGTAAACGTCTTCCTTCTGATGCATTCCATGACCTCTTTTAGGGGCAGAGAGGACCAACGGCTCAAAAACTGCCGGCCTTTCCCCAGCCTTCAGCTTTTGAGGATTCCGTCCAAGTCTTCCTTCTGATGCATTCCATTTCCTCTTTTAGGGCCAGAGAGGACCAGTGGCCCCCTTACCCCCGGCCTTACCCCAGCCTTCAGCTTTTGAGGATTCCATCCACTTCTTCCTTCTGTTGCATTCCATGTGCTCTTTTAGGGCCAGAGAGGACCAGCAGCCCTCCAGCCGCCAGGCTTTCCCCAGCCTTCAGCTTCTGAGGATTAAGTCACGTCTTCCTTCTGATACATTCCATGTCCTCTTTGAGGGCCAGAGAGGACCAGCGGCCCCCAACCACTGGCTTTTCCTCAGCCTTCAGCTTCTGAGGATTACGTCCACGTCTTCCTTATGACGCATTCCACGTCTTCTTTTAGGGCCAGAGAGGACCAGCGGCCCCCCAATCTCCAGCCTTTCCCCAGCCTTCAGCTTTTGAAGATTCTGTCCACATCTTCCTTCTGATGCATTCTATGTCCTCTTTTAGGGCCAGAGAGGACCAGCGGCCCCCCAACCGCTGGCCTTTCCCTAGCCTTCAGCTTTTGATGATTCCATCCGTGTCTTCCTTCTGATGCCTTCCATGTCCTCTTTTAGGGCCAGAGAGGACCAGCGGCCCCCCAACCGCTAGCCTTACTCCAGCCTTTAGCTCCTGAAGATTCCGTCCACTTCCTTCTTCTAATGCATTCCATGTCCTCCACTAAGGCCAGAGATGACCAGTGGCCCCCCAACCGCCGGCCTTTCTTCATTCTGATGTATTCCATGTCCTCTTTTAGGGCCAGAGAGGACCGGCGGCCGCCCAACCACCGGCGTCTCCCCAGACTTCAGCTTCTGAGGATTCCTTCCACGTCTTCCTTCTGATGCATTCCATGTCCTCTTTTAGGGCCAGAAAGGACCAGCGGCCCCCCAACCACCAGCCTTTCCCCAGCCTTCATCTTCTGAGGATTCCGTCCACGTCTTCCTTCTGATTCATTCCATGTCCTCTTTATGGCCAGAGAGAACCAGCGGCCCCCCAACCGCCGGCTTTTCCACAGCCGTCAGCTTTTCAGGATTCGGTCCACGTCTTCCTTCTGATGCATTAAATGTCCTCTTTTAGGGGCAGAGAGGACCAGCGGCCCCCCAACCGCCGGCCTTTCCTCAGCCTTCGGCTTTTGAGGATTCCGTCCACGTCTTCCTTCCTATGCATTCCATTTCCTCTTTGTGAGCCAGAGAGGACCAGCAGCCCCCCAACCGTGGGCCTTTTCCCAGCCTTCAGCTTCGGAGGATTCCATCCATGTCTTCCTTCTGATGCATTCCATGTCCTCTTTTAGGGCCAGAGACGACCTGCGGCCCCCCAACCGCCAGCCTTTCCCCAGCCTTCAGCTTTTGAGGATTCCATCCATGTCTTCCTTTTGATGCATTCCATGTCCTCTTTTAGGGCCAGAGAGGACCAGCGGCCCCCCAACCGCCAGCCTTCTCCAGCCTTCAGCTCCTGGAAATTCGGTCAACATCCTTCTTCTAATGCATTCCATGTCCTCTACTAAGGGCAGAGAGGACCAGCGGCCCCCCAACCGCCGGTCTTTCCTCTGCCTTTGGCTTCTGAGGATTCCGTCCACATTTTCCTTCTGATGTATTCCATGTCCTCTTTTAGGGCCAGAGAGGACCGGCGACCCCCCAACCACCAGCCTCTCCCCAGCCTTCAGCTTTTGAGGATTCCGTCCACGTCTTCCTTCTGATGCATTCCATGTCCTCTTTTAGGGCCAGGGACGACCAGCGGCCCCCCAACCGCCGGCCTTTTCCAAGCCTTCAGCTTTCTAGGATTCAGTCCACGTCTTCCTTCTGATGCTTTCCTTGTCCTCTTTTAGGGCCAGAGAGGACCAGCGGCCCCCCCAACCGCCAGCCTTTCCCCAGCCTTTAGCTTCTGAGGATTCTGTCCACGTCTTCATTCTGATGTATTCCATGTCCTCATTTAGGGCCAGAGAGGACCGGCGGCCCCCCAACCACCGGCCTCTCCCCAGACTTCAGCTTCTGAGGATTCCTTCCACGTCTTCCTTCTGATGCATTCCATGTCCTCTTTTAGGGCCAGCGAGGACCAGCGGCCCCCCAACCGCCGACCTTTCCCCAGTCTTCAGCTTTTGAGGATTCAGTCCACGTCTTCCTTCTGATGCTTTCCATGTCATCTTTTAGGGCCAGAGAGGACCAACGTACCCCCAACCGCCAGCCTTTCCCCAGCCTTCAGCTTCTGAGGATTCCGTCCACATCTTCCTTCTGATTCATTCCATGTCCTCTTTATGGCCAGAGAGAACCAGCGGCCCCCCAACCGCCGGCCTTTCCCCAGCAGTCAGCTTTTGAGGATTCCGTCCACGTCTTCCTTCTGATGCAATCCATGTCCTCTTTTAGGGGCAGAGAGGACCAGCAGCCCCCCAACCACCAGCCTTTCCCCAGACTTCGGCTTCTGAGGATTCCATCCACGTCTTTCTTCCTATGCATTCCATTTTCTCTTTTTGGGCCAGAGAGGACCAGCGGCCCCCCAACCGTGGGCCTTTTCCCAGCCTTCAGCTTCTGAGGATTCCATCCATGTCTTTCTTCTGATGCATTCCATGTCCTCTTTTAGGGCCAGAGTGGACCAGCGGCCTACGAACCGCCGACCTTTCCCCAGCCTTCAGCTTTTGAGGATTCCATCCATGTCTTCCTTCTGATGCATTCCATGTCCTCTTTTAGGGCCAGAGAGGACCAGCGGCCCCCCAACCGCCAGCCTTTCTCCAGCCTTTCTCCAGCCTTCAGCTCCTGAAAATTCGGTCGACGTACTTCTTCTAATGCGTCCCATGTCCTCTACCGCCGGCCTTTCCTCAGCCTTTGGCTTCTGAGGATTCCGTCCTCATCTTCCTTCTGATGAATTCCATTTCCTCTTTTAGGGCCAGAGAGGACCGGCGACCCCCCAACCACCGGCCTCTCCCTAGCCTTCAGTTTTTGAGGATTCCGTCCACTTCTTCCTTCTGATGCATTCCATGTCCTCTTTTAGGGCCTGCGACGACCAGCGGCCCCCCAACTGCCGGCCTTTTCCAAGCCTTCAGCTTTCTAGGATTCCGTCCATGTCTTCCTTCTGATGCTTTCCTTGTCCTCTTTTAGGGCCAGAGAGGACCAGCGGTCCCCCAACCGCCAGCCTTTCCCCAGCCTTCAGCTTCTGAGGATTCCGTCCACGTCTTCCTTCTGATGCATTCCATGTCCTCTTTATGGCCAGAGAGAACCAGCGGCCTCCCAACCGCCGGCCTTTCCCCAGCCGTCATCTTTTGAGGATTCCATCCACGTCTTCCTTCTGATGCATTCCATGTCCTCTTTTAGGGGCAGAGAGGTCCAGGGTTCCCCCAACCGCAGGCCTTTTCCCAGCCTTCAGCTTCTGAGGATTCCATCCACGTCTTCCATCTCATGCATTCCATGTCCTTTTTTCAGGCCAGAGAGGACCAGCGCCCCCCCAGCATTCTATGTCCTCTTTTAGGGCCAGAGAGGACCAGTGGCCCCCCAACCACCGGCCTTTCCCTAGCCTTCAGCTTTTGAGGATTCCATCCATGTCTTCCTTCTGATGCATTCCATGTCCTCTTTTAGGGCCAGAAAGGACCAGCGGCTTCCAACTGCCAGCCTTTCTACAGCCTTTAGCTCCTGAAGATTTCGTCCACGTCCTTCTTCTAATGCATTCCATGTCCTATACTAAGGCCAGAGAGGACCAGCGGCCCCCCAACCGCCGGCCTTTCCCCAGCCTTTAGCTTCTGAGGATTCCGTCCACGTCTTCATTCTGATGTATTCGATGTCCTCTTTTAGGGCCAGAGAGGACCGGCGACCCCCCAACCACCGGCCTCTCCCCAGCCTTCAGCTTCTCAGGATTCCTTCCACGTCTTCCTTCTGATGTATTCCATGTCCTCTTTTAGGGCCAGCGAGGACCAGCTGCCCCCCAACTGCCGACCTTCCCCCAGCCTTCAGCTTTTGAGGATTCAGTCCACGTCTTCCTTCTGATGCTTTCCATGTCCTCTTTTAGGGCCAGAGGACCAGCGGCCCCCCAACCGCCAGCCTTTCCCCAGCCTTCAGCTTCTGAGGATTCCGTCCACATCTTCCTTCTGATTCATTCCATGTCCTCTTTATGGCCAGAGAGAACCAGCGGCCTCCCAACCGCAGGCCTTTCCCCAGCCGTCAGCTTTTGAGGATTCCGTCCACGTCTTCCTTCTTATGCATTCCATGTCCTCTTTTAGGGGCAGAGAGGACCAGCGACCCCCCAACCGCCGGCCTTTCCCCAGCCTTCGGCTTCTGAGGATTCCGTCCACGTCTTCCTTCCTATGCATTCTATTTCCTCTTTTTGGGCCAGAGAGGACCAGCGGCCCCCCAACCGCGGGCCTTTTCCCAGCCTTCAGCTTCTGAGGATTCCATCCACGTCTTCCTTCTGATGCATTCCATGTCCTCTTTTAGGGTCAGAGAGGACCGGCGGCCCCCCAACAGCCGGCCTTTCCCCAGCCTTCAGCTTTCAAGGATTCCGTCTATGTCTTCCTTCTGATGCATTCCATGTCTTCTTCTAGCGCCAGAGAGGACCAGCGGGCCCCCAACCACCGGCCTTTCTCCAACCTTCAGCTTCTGAGGATTCCGTCCACGTCTTCCTTCTGGGCAGGCCCACAATTGCCATTTTATTGTATTGAGAATAGATGTTTTTTCTCATTCAACATTTGTTGCACTATCTCTTTATCTGCAAAACCTGCTCTGAAAACTACTTGTAAAAGCTCGCATTTCATGGTCTCACATTTTACGAGCTTCACGTGTAGTTGTTCAATGATCTCTTCAAGTTCCTTAATCTTTTGCTCCATCTGGACTTCCCTCTCGCCTGTCACGTTCCAATTCAAATATCTCCTTTCCTGCATTTCCACTATTGTTTTCTCTAGCCTCTCCATACACTCAATTGTCACCTGTTCCTTTTCGTAAATAGCTTCCTTTTCCTTTTGAAATTCTTCTCTCTCTTGAATAAACTCTTTTTTCTTTTCTTCGAAGATTGTGATTTCTTGTAAGAGTTCCTCTTCTTGTTTATCCAGTATTTCTTTTTTATCTTGCCAGTGGCATGCAATATTTTCTAATTTTTTAGTGAAACTTTCTAATTGTTTTTTGTTTTCCTCTTTCTCCCTATCAAATTCTTCCTTTTCTCTGTAGAAAGTTGCCATCTCTCTTTGTAAGGCATCCTTGTACTCATCAAGTTTTTCTTTGTTTTTGTTGAAGGCTTCTCTTTCTGCAGCAAAGGCTTCCTTCTCCCTAATATGGGCCAACCTCTCCATATTAAGGGCCTCTCTTTCATTACGGATTGCTTGTTCAACCCCACTGAAGGATGCTCCCTCTATCTGGAAGGCATCCCTTTCTTTTGTCATGAGTAGATTCTCTTGAACAATTGGGGCAGCCTCAGGAATGAGACAGAGATCTTTTGGAACAACTGAGCCAACTTGGGTAGTGGGACAGAGGTTTTCTGGAACAATTGGTCCAGCCTGCGGAGTGGGACAGAGGTCTTCTGGAACAATCGGTGTAGCCTGGGGAGTGAGACAGAGGTCTTCTGGAACAACTGGGGCAGACTGGGCAGTGGGACCAAGGTGTTCTGGAATAATGAAAGGCTCCCCTGTTAGGGGTATGCATTCTGAGCGAATGAGCATCTCTTCCTCCCTAAGCACGAATCCCTCATGGACAAATATAAAGTCCTCTGAAGAGGTAACTGTTTCGGTTGTTCCCAGGACTTCATTTGCAATACTGGAGGTTTCTTCTTTGGTGGCTAGGACCTCCGCCTGAGTGGAAATAAGCTCATCTATAGCATATTTTGGATCAAGGAGGACTTCTTCCTCCTGGGTAGCTGACGATTGGACGCTGTTCTTTGGAATATTGACGTCCTCAGCAGCAGGTTTTGATTGGCACTTACATTCCAGAATCTTATCCATCTGGATTTGAATATCTTTTCCTCGTGCTCTTTTAAGGACGTGGATGTGAGTATCCAGATGTGCTTTCATTGTCATGTCACCCTTCGTGAACCCAAGTAGCCTCTTTTGTAACTGAAGGTCAGCAACCATTTGCGTGGCAGCTGCCCTATCCTTACTTTTCTCTTGGGTCAGCAGTTTCAACAGGTGACCAATCGCTTCACTTAAACTCTGCATATCCACGTCCGTTGACCCTAGAACCTTTTCTAAGTCTTTGCTGTGGAGGCATTCTAGGATGGTACTTAAACTATCTATTGCCTCAGACCTCTGCAATTGCCCGAGGTCTTCGTTCGCCAGTATTTCTTCGTGTCCTCCCATACGCGTGAAATTAACTCTCCTTTCCTTGTCCTTGCTCAGTTGTTCCTTAAGTCTTCCTAACTCGATTACCAAATCCGGTTCGAGGAGACTTTGGTGGAATGGGGGACTGATCTCACACAATTCTATTCCTTGCGAGTGCCTCTCTTTTCTAAGTCTCTCTTCCTGTCCCTCCATCTTCAGCGTCTCTGCTGCTGCTGCATCCCTCTCCTCGAATTGGCTTGCCAGTTGTTCCAGTCGTCTTTCTACCTCCGAGATACGTTGCTCTTTGAGGCAGTTTTCCTCCTGAAGTCTGTCTATTTTGATATTTGTTGTAGCCATTTCTCCTCTCAGTTTTTCCAGTTCCTGTGAAGTCTCCACCTTTCCATCCACAGCCCTGTGCACCTTACACGTCAGAGATTCGATTTTGTTATCTTTCTCTGCTGGCCCCTTTTCCAGCAACTCTGTTTTATTTTCCTGGTTCAAGAGCTCGCGTTGCAAAGCAACTATTTTCTCATTAGCTGTCACGAGCTGGTTTTCCATTTCTCGGTGTCTCTCGTCCTTCCTGTGGATTTCTTCGACTAGCTCCTCAATATAGTTCTGTCTTTGGAGAACTTCCCCGTTCAGCTCGCTAATCTCGTTGGCTTTTTCGTCGATCTGGTGTGCCCTCGTAATCGCCAGATTTGACATTTCGTTGAAATCTTGATTCACTTTCTGCATATCCATTCGGAGTGCCACCATCTCGCTGCTCATCTCGAGGATCAAGTGGCGGAGACGCTCCTCGAGTCGAGCATCACATTTCGGACTGGCACCTTTGCCTTCCTCCCGAATGGTGTCATCCTTTTCTTCTTCTCGTGAATCCGTACCGTTAGGTAGTATCCCTTCGATTATATCAATCAGCGATTCGATCTCGCTGTTCCGTTGATCCGTCGCTTCAATCTGACACAGGACCACTTTCTTCAGTCGGTCATTTTCGTATTCGAGAATTTCAATTTTATCCTTAAGTTCAGCTCTCACGTTCTGGATTGCCTCTTTGTTTGATTCCTTCGCTCCAACCAAGTTATTTACAATGTTTCTCCTTCCAGTGAAGGAGAAGAAATCGCATCCGGTAAACAAAATAAAGAGTATAAACACTGCTAACAGCGGCAGTGCGCACCAATCGCCGAATCCGGCGCTCTTATTAAAGGGATTTTGACAAAGGAAAAATCTATTTCTGGACAGTGACCTGTGTCGCCCAGTGAAACATTCCTATAGCATTCATTTCTAAGGTATAATTATTGCTAAATATAAAAGAGAAAAGCTACATTGGATTATACCAGAATAAATCCGGTTCGCTCACCCCTTTAATAGGGTGTCGGTATAAAATCTGGGGCGAGTGAAACACTACCACAGGTCTTCTGCCATTTATTCTCTTCCTTGTCAATTTCCCCATTCCAAAGAGGAGCCGTACCAACACCTTCCCCCTAGCCGCTACTGCTACTACTAGCGCCTCAATCTTCATTCCTGAATATAGCACCCAAGCTTGGGTTCCCCGGGTGAGGATTCAGGGTTGGGTTCACTGGGCGACACAGGTCACTGCCCAGAAATAGATTTTTCCTTTGTCAAAATCCCTTTTCTGGGCCTAACCTGTGTCGTCCCGTGAAACAATAACAGAGAATAGAAAGCACAAGCTTGGTAAGGGTGATTACAGTGTTACTGGAAGGGTGAAATTAGACTAATAAAAGAGATTCAACCTTTTTTAATAGTTATATATAAATATAAGGTGTAAGGATAATCTACAGATAACTTAAATCTAGGTCCTCATTTCTGAAGTATATACAAATACTAAGATTAAATAACATAAGGACAGAGTGATTACTACTCCGTAAAAAGATATTAAACAATATAACTTGTTTTGTCTTATAAGACAAAAATAAACATACAAAGTGGTGCAATATAACAGATCAAACTAGGAAACCGAGGTGAAGACTAGGGTTATAAGCGAGGCAGGTAGGAGAGAAAGCATAAGAAAAAAGGGTAGGTATATTGATACTGGATATTAAATATGACTAGGTTGTATCAGGGGTAACTACATTCCCTGCTGCCACTGCTGAAAATTTAAGGGCCTCTAAGGATTTCAAGTAGTGACGTTTAAATACTTTTGGTGACTTCCAACCTGTGTACTTCCTCAAATCATCAAAATTCATATGGTGGAAATAGTTAATTGAAGTAGCTACTGCTCGGACATCATGTACGTGGGGTACTGATTCCGGGTTGGCCTGTTTAATAAAGTAAAGGATTTGCTGTCTAATTGCCTTTAGTGAGATTGTTCCACCATTTTCTCTGGTAAATAAAGGACCTGAGGTTTTATTGGAAGTTCTGTCTAGGAAAGATCTCAATGTCTTGACCGGACAAAGGGATGGGTCTTGTGGTAGCGGAACAATCTTCCACGAAGACCATCTACTCTGAGGATCTTCATTTTTGGCCAAGAACCTTCTATCTGGTAGTAATAGAACCTCTCCAGATGGGAGGAAGTCAATATGATTTGGCTCTCTAGATAGAGCCGATAATTCAGATATTTTGGCTCCTGAAGCCAGGCTGACAAGAAACAATGTTTTCTTAGAAGGGTTGTATAAGTACACGACTCATTATTGGTATCTGATGCTAATAAGAAACATCATCAGAAACCAGGAGACTGAATGGGGTCTGTCTGCTGGTCTTAATCTAGCACAAGCTCTTGGAATTGATGAAAAGTATGATTCTGTCAAATTAATATTAAACCCAAACTGGAAAATTCTTTTTAACGCAGATTTGGTTGTGGTAATAGTACTAGCTGCTAGACCTTTCTCAAATAAAGTCCTGAAGAAAGTAACAGCATGATTTGTATTCATAGCTTTTATCTTTGTTTCCTTTAAAAAGGAGGCTAGTTTCTTTACCGCAGAATTCATATTGTCTAAGGGTGGATTCCCTTTTATCTGATTCTAGGAACCTGGTGTTAACCGGTCCATGTTGGCATCTTTTTGAGCCGCAAACTTCATGAAGTCCATAAAGTTAGGGCATTCTGAATCCACGAGGAAGCGTACACAATCCTCGTTTGTACTAGTTGTGTTAGCTTTGGATTGGGGATCTGTTTGGGACGGAGTCCTAGTTCTTTGAGTAACGGATACCATTTGCTCTTGGGCCAGTTGGGAGCTACTAGAGCAACTAGTCCCTTGAAGGATCTGAGCTTGTCCAGTACCTTCATGAGTAAGTTTATTGGAGGAAAATAGGTAAATGTTTTCCCATTTGTTCCAGTCTATGGACATGGCGTCTGTTGCCTGGGCTAGAGGATCCAGATTGGGAGCCACATAGTGTATTAACTTGTGGTTGGATTCTGTGGCAAACAAGTCTACTTGGAGACCCGGGCATTGATGATGATCCATTTGAATGATTTGTTGTCCAAAGACCATTCTGATTCTAGCGGAGTTGTCCTTGACAGTGCATCTGCCACTACATTCCTTACTCCGCTAGGTGAGTTTGCTGACAGGTGCCATTGGTTCTTTGCTGCTAATGAAAAGATTGCTATCATTACATGGTTTATGTGCTTGATTTGGAGCCCCCTCTGTTTATGCAGTGGACTATTACTGCACTGTCCAAAACTAACCTGATGTGGATTTTCTTTGCCGGAGAGAGTTTTCTCAGGGTTAGAAATACTGCCATGGCTTCCAAAATATTGATATGCAACTGGCGGAGGGTAAGTGAAAGACCAGGGTTCCTTGAACTTTTTTGTATTGGGAGTAACCTCCCCACCCGCTTAGGTTGCTGCATGTATGGATTACTAAGCTTGGTGGGCGGGAATTGTAAAGGAATTGATTTTCTAGAAGCTTCTGACTTCTGTCCATGGACGGAGTCCTTTATTTCCGTAAATATTGCCGGAATACTGGAAGTTGTGTCCCGTAATTTCACGTTCGCTCTGGTTCGCCAAACTCGATTTATGTCCTTGAGTTTGGCTTTTAGTAGAACGTCTGTTACTGAAGCGAACTGGAGCGAGCCTAGAGCTCTTTCTAGATTCCTCCTGGATGTTTGTTTGTTTTTGAGGAAGCGTTTCGTAGTGCTTGTCTATTTGTTTCCATTTCACCGATGGGATTGATAGTTTGTGGGAGTTGAGATCCCATTGTATCCCCAACCACTGGAACCGTGAAGCAGGAATTAGACGGGATTTCTTGTAGTTTTATCTGGAACCCTAGGTATTCCAGTAACTCCACTACTTTTTGAGTTGCTTTGTGACAATCCTTGTCGTTCTTGGCCCAGATAAGCCAGTCGTCTAGATATGCCGCTAGCATTATCCCCTGCTTTTGTTCTTAGTTCCTGCACTACCGTTTCTGCCTAATTTTGCTAAATATTCCTGGGTGCTATGTTGAGCGAACGGCATTACTTTGAACGTGTAAGCCTGGTTGCCTAGCCTGAAGCCTAGGAAGGGACGAAAATGCCTTGCTACTGGACTGGATGATAGTAGGCATCGGTAAGATCTATAGAGGCTCGGTGACGGCCCCCCCACGGGGAAGTAAGGTCCGTACCTGTGAAACGGTTTTAGCATATGGAACTTGTCGCATTGAATGAATGAGTTCAGACGGGACAAGTCTAATATTATTCTTCGCTTGTTTGAGTCTTTCTTTGGAACGCTGAACAAGCGTCCTTGAAATTTTAAAATATTTTGGTTTTTGTTATTGCCTTCTTTTGAAGAAGGTCTTGAGCATATTCCAACAGATCCGTTGTCGGGTGTTGATAAAATTGTATTGATGGAGGAGGCCCTTTCTTCCAACTCCATCCGAGTCCTTTTGCAATTATGCTGTGTGCCCAATGCTGAATTTCCAGCGGTTCTTGTACAGGTACAACCTCCCTCCTACCTGAGGTATCTCACTGTGCTGAGGGTCGACTACCCCTGTTCCTCTGAAGCCTCTTCCTCTGCCGGTCTGACTCTTTCCCGCTGGCTTCTGCGAAAAGCTTCCCCTGGCTCGGTATTCCTCTAGCAACCTGTTATAGCCATGAAACACCCCCTGATTTTCAAAGGAAGCATAAAGGCTGGGGAAGATGTGAAGCTACTCGAGCTTTGAGGCGTTGATGTTGAGGTTTGAATTTTTTGAAGTGGATGGCTGGTTTTACCTGGTTTACTGGAACCGCCTGAACCATAGGTTGCTGTTGGCTGTGTTGGAAAGGTTGGAACCTTCTTGCCTTTTTCTTTCCCCTTAGAGGGTTTGATGATGAATGAACAAACTTTCTTTTCTGGGAAAAAGTCCCCAGCGGACTCTCAAACTTTGATTAACTCTGGCTGCTTCGCTGAGTACCTCATTAACCAAGCCCTCCGGAAAAAAGGGTCTAGATCCCCAGATTGAAGCCTGATCAATCTATTAGGCTCATGGCGGATCGAAGCATCAGCTAGAACGTGCTTTCGGCAGTTCCTTCTCGCTACTGCGAAGTCATATACATCGCACTGCAATGTGTGTAATAATGACTTTAAGATCTTAAACAGGGATTCTTCAGCGTATACCATGGTTGTCATCTCTGCCATAGTGACCGAGTTTATAGTTCTACACAGACGACTTCTGGCCTCATATTCAGTCCTAATGAGTGCTTCTGGGAGCCTGGGCAAACGTTCGCTAAAGAGATCTGTCGCACAGTCCTGGCTTAACTTTCCCACTGAGAAGGTTGCCGGAGCATCCAGCCAGTTTTCTGTACCTCCTGGGAGGAGCACGGATGGTAAATCTGTCTCCCTGATGTGAGGCATGGGTTTGTCTTCCGCTGCTGCCTGAAGAGTTAGTTCCAAGATCTTGGTTGCACATGGAACCGGGATATCCTCCGGGACCACGAACATGGTGAAGGGACTCTTGTGACAAGTAATTTTAGTGTTTGTACACTCCCATTCAGCTAGGGTACGGACCCAAGCTGATTGGGCCTGGTCCCTAGGAAAAATTACTGTCTCCTTAGGTATCTTGTCTTCTCTTACTAGAGCTTCCTCCGTCAGGCGTGCATAACCTGAAAAGGAAATTGGAGACCGGCGGGTAGAATTCAAAATCCTCTACCGGCCGAGTTCCGTATCCTTCAATAGACAATTTGCCCTCCGAAAATGGAGCGTGTGCAGCTAGTCTCCAAGGGTTATTTGCCTTGAAAGGTGGTAACTTAGAGGCATCCGGGACAGGCAAGGATTGTTGCGTGTGGCCGGATTGAAGGACTGCCTGCATAAGAGACTCTTGGGTCTCCAATCTTTGGGCCAGCGATTGAATAGATTGGCCTGACGCTTCTCTATTCAAGGCCAACTGGGTCGAGATTTCCATAAACTTAGCCTGAAAAAGATTAGTCATTTCTCGCATGATTACGCTAGAAATAGCAGACGGGTCTAAACTCGAAATCCTGTTGTTTCGGTTTTTGCAACCTGGTTCTTGTACTCTGCCTAGGTGTCGAGACATTACCTAAGTCCGCCGTCAGTTTGGAGGCTGATGACGGACTGCACGAGTCTCCCTAAGGGAGACTTCGGTTTGGAAGGCTTAGGAAGGGGTTTGGTAATGATCTATGGGTGATCGACCTAGATTTTACCTTTGGAGTTACCGACATTGACTCGTTTCCTGAAGTCACAGTTTTCTTAATAACTCCCTGAAAAGAGAAGGAAGAAGAATGAGACGGACTAAAGGATAGTACTTTAGCCCGTGGATACTACTGCTCACTTACTCCCTACCTTGACTCCTGGGTGTCGGTCGTCATCGGTTCGAGGTCCTAAATTGATCGCAGCAAAACCTCCTCAACCATATCTCCTCCCAAGCCTTCTAAATCTTCTGCCAGTATGGCTGGGTCTCATCACGAATCCTGGCGATGATTGAGCTGCCAGATCCGTTTGAAACCGCTCCGACATCTTAGCATTCGGGTATGAGAGAACACAATCCTCAGACAGCATGTAGGGTCTTTTGCCTTTGGCATTCCTGCCAAATCCGCCTACCAAATCTTGAGGGTCGCGCGAGCTGCATCCCTTTCCGCCTGCGAGTTCTGGAAGAGAATTACTCGTTAAGCGGGACAATAATTTAGTTTAATTTATGGCTATCTGAAAATATGAGTCAATCCTCTTATTCAAACAATTATTTCACTATCTCCCAGCTTGCATTCGAACCTACCGTATCAGAAGTGAAATCCTGCATCAGGTTGTAGCAGATTTCGCAACCGTCTGGGTGCCAAACTACTAGGTCATCAAGCTGGATTGCGCAACCTGCGTGCGAACGACACACCTCGTGTCCGCATGGTTGATGCAGCATTGCAGTACAGGCTGTCTCCTGACAGCGGACCATCTGTAGTTAAAAATTGATACATGAATATCACTGAATATATCCACCGGAGCTGTATCGGCGGTACATGTATTAACTAAATTTAATTCATGCCGGAATGTTGTTAATTAACATTCCACCGGGTATGATTCTAGCGGAACATGCCTAGTAAATAAGCAAGTCAAGTGCTGATTCCGGTGGCATGCAAAAAATTTCTTAAGAATGAAAATGTTTTTCTCCATTTCCTTTTGCTTTCCGGTCCCCCTTTTTTACGCTTCTTTTAACAAAATAGGATTTATGCCGACGGAACAGGAAAATTTTTAAAGTTGAGCTGTATCCGTCGGCTCCGGAAAGGTTCCCCTAGTTATACCAGGACTTGCCTTGATTTGTGTCAACTGTCACCGGAACGGGACATAAAGTAGCGAAACACGGGGGGGCGGAAAGCTATGGAGAGGAAAAAGACCTTAAGTCTAAAAATAAAATTAAAATCTATCTATAATATTTTTCAGGACTAGGATACCCGCCGGATTAATAAAATCGACAGAGGTAACCGTAATGTCTTATCAAAACCTTAAGTTTATCGTAAAAAAAAAAAAAAAAAAAAAAAAAAATTCGGAAATTAGTCCAAATATGTTATGTAACGGAGCTCTGTGATACTGAAACTTATCATCCTATCCCCTTTCCATGTAAATTTATGACTGGAAACATCCCGGGCTGAATCAGGACTAAGCCTGATACTATACATAGAAGCTTTGTTATAAATAACGAACGGTTCTAGTTGCGTCCCGGGCCCTCCGGGACGGGAGGACTAAACATGGAAAGGGCAAGGGATATGAGGTATGGTATCTGGAAGTACCGGGAACTACCTTCTTGTCGAGCCGGGAAGTTGTCCAGGGCTCGACTGGATAGGTAACAGTCCCTCATAACTACCTGATAAGAGGAGAATTCTCCCTCGACTGGACCCCCCCCCCCCCCCCCCCCCCCCCCCCCCCCCGTGGAAGAGGGTGGGGCTCGAATGATTACTTGGAGTAGCATAGCGAGTAGCACCCCAACGGGGGGGATGGAGAGGGAGTCACCTCGAGGAGTGGAACCCTCGTAATCAGATTGTATAACACCTACCAGGTGTATCACCTCCTGGTCAGGAGTGGCTCAACCTGGTCACAGGACAGATGGCCACCGGCCTACTGCTCTATAACACCAATCATAACATGTAAACGATAAAAATAACAAACTAGAATCTAGCGTGTGAGAATTGAATTATCTAATAAAATAAAAGGAGCGGCTAGCTTATCCTTCGACAAATCACATTGATCTGGTCAGGTCGGCCAGAGGGCTCTGACCAGCTAGCCTACCATTCCGAAAACATAATTTTTAATCTCGATTGGGAAGGTAGGCTAGGGGAAATATAGATCTTATAAGATCATTCAATAACGCAACAAAAAACCCATGGTTTCGTGTCCAGAAAACCTTTATAGTGAAAATGCACGAAAGGGTAGATCGTTAATACTTCTCACACGACCAGAACAAATTTTTATAATAACACGTCAGGATCTAAAACAAAATTGATATAAGCACTGCAATTAAAATGTGGGACTACAATTAGTATGGGAGACTAATTGAAAGTCGTCGATACGAATACCGAAAATAACGTAGAAGGCTGACTCGGGAACGGCGCATGCAGGTTCCCAGAATGTAAACAAGCCTAACTAAATAAAAATCGGTCAAAACTCTATAAAAAGCTAATTTATAGACTCATGCAGTATTTAACTTTGACTCCAGAGGATCCTGACGATCAGACATAGTGATAAATCACGAAAATCACAAAAGAAAATTTCCAAAATGAAAACGTGTGTGGAACACACGAATGCTATGAAGGAATGAAGATTGAGGCGCTAGTAGTAGCAGTAGCGGCTAGGGGGAAGGTGTTGGTACGGCTCCTCTTTGGAATGGGGAAATTGACAAGGAAGAGAATAAATGGCAGAAGACCTGTGGTAGTGTTTCACTCGCCCCAGATTTTATACCGACACCCTATTAAAGGGGTGAGCGAACCGGATTTATTCTGGTATAATCCAATGTAGCTTTTCTCTTGTATATTTAGCAATAATTATACCTTAGAAATGAATGCTATAGGAATGTTTCACGGGACGACACAGGTTAGGCCCAGAAATCATATTAGGTGTAACAAATTTAATATTCATATTAAAATAGTTTGCCATGTTTACATGCAGTACCTCACACCTTTCACCAATGTTAGGTTTTAAAAAAGACAGTTGTCTGTCGACTCTTTGAAGACGTCCTGAGACGCTTCCTTCCCTGGCTCCCGGGGATTCCGCTTTCGGAATCCGGAATCTTTTGGACTTCAGAAGCTCTGAGGACTGAAATGTAACATCACTTCCACAGACGCTTCCTTCCTTGGGTCCCGGAGATTCTGCTTTCGGAATCCGGAGTCTTTTGGACTTCAGAAGCTCTGAGGACTGAAATGTAACATCACTTCCTCAGACGCTTCCTTCCTTGGGTCCCGGAGATTCTGCTTTCGGAATCCGGAGTCTTTAAGGGCCGAAATGTAACGTTAAATGCAAGGGGAAATCGCCTTTATCTGCTTCTCAGTTTGTTCACTTTGGTTTTCTGAAACCCCACATACAAAATAATTCATTGTAAGTATTCGTAAATGACATTATTCCCTTGTTATTTTCTAGGATCTATTATAACTTGAAAGAAAAGAATCCTTTTTGGCAAGCAAAAAGAATCATTTTTCACCAGCATAATATAATCTAACTTGAAGATCCCCTTTAACAAGCATCAAGTAACTAAACCTTGCCTTGGTAATTAAATTACTGAACATTTTAATGATGCATTAAAACTATTACAAAAAGAGTAAAGAAGGAACACAAATTGACCTTCATTAAGTACAGCTGAGATTAAGAAGCCTACTAGCGTAACAGACGGCCACATGAATATGCTTCGTAATGAAATATTATAACATTTGCAGATGAATTGCTTTTCTTTGTCAGAATTTATGCACCGAAGCAGATCATGGTTTGCTTTGGAAAACGACTCATTTTGAAGAAAAAACTTCCCAGATAGAAGACACTGGTTCATTAATTGCTTTTTCCAAATCATTTACTGCCAACATTCTAACGATAGCATGATAATACATTCATTGAATAAAACAACAATAAAAGAAATAATATTAAACAACGTGAGCTCGTTATTGATGATGTCTTACTATCCAAGCTTACAGTAACCACAGAGACATAAAAAAAACGGTTGAATGCATCCACCACTTCCGATGAAATAAGAATACTTGAAAAAATAAAAACCTCGCATCACGATTAAATCAGATGATGATAAATCTTTTCTGTAACACTTTGTTTTACATTTTCTTTCCCTCCAGAAACTTCATCTGATATTCTGAACCCTGTAATAAATGCACTAAATTTCTATCCCCTGAGATTATATTCTCGTACCTTCAAGGCCACGTTAACTCTGTCTTCTTCTTCTTCTTCTTCCAGCTTTTTCCCATTTTTATATGGGGTCGCCGTTTCGGATGAGCCGTTTCCATCTATTTCTATCTTGCACTTCTGCCTCATCAATTCCTTCTCATGTAAATCTCCTCTCACACAGTCCTTCCATCTCTTTCTTGGTCTCCCTCTCTTTCTTCTTCCTTGCACCTCCACTCCCATAGTATGTCTCCCAGCGTGGTCCTCATCTCCTCCTCAACAGGTGTCCATACCATCTCAGCCCCCTCCCCTCCCTGCACTTTCTTTGATACTTCCACCACCTTAGTTGACCCCCCTTATGTAGTCATTTTTGAATCCTATCCACTCTTGTTACCCCAGACATCCACCTAAGCATTCTCATTTCTGCCACATCCATCTTCTTCTGCTCTGCTTTTCTCATGCTTGCTGTTTCCGTACCATACAGCATTGCTGTTCTTACCACCGTCTTGTGAAATTTTCCTTTTAACCTAAGCGGCACTCTTTTGTCACAAAGAACTCCCGAGGCCGCTCTCCAGTTCCAGCCTGCCTGTACCCGATGTTTTACTTCTTCTTCCATACTTCCTCCAGCGTTAACAAAAGATCCAAATACTTAAACTTATCAACTCTCCTTATTTGCTCTCCACCAAGCTTAAATACTTTCTCTATCATCCCCCTCAGTGGTGGTACACATATATTCTGTCTTGGATCTACTTATTCTCATTCCTCTGTTCCTCCAGTACTTGTCCTCCATCTTTCCAATTTCACTTCCAGATCTTCCTGCTCTCTGCACACAGAACAATATCATCCGCATACATTTGTTCCATGGTACTGTCTCCCTTACTTCCTCTATTATAACATCCATCCACTATGTTAAAAGATAAATGGGCTCAGAGCCGACCCCTGTGTAATCCTACTCTCACCTCAAAACCTTCTGTCTCCCCAACACTGCTCCTCACTCTGGTAAATACATTCCGGTACATCTCTTGTATCAATCGCACATACTTCTCTGGCACCATCTTCTCCCTCAGGCTCCTCCATACCTCTTGTCTCGGGACTCTGTCATAAGCCTTTTCAAGGTCAATGAATACCATATGTAGGTCCCTTTGTCTTTCCCCGCCAATTTCTCCATTATTTGCCTCAGACAAAATATACCATCTGTTGTTCCCTTCCCTTCATAAATCCCATCTGCTCTTTACCTATTTGTACTTCTTTCTCTCCGCCCCTAGCATCTATCATCCTTTCCAGTATCTTCAAGTGTGGGACATCAATTTAATGCCCCTATAATTACCACACTCTTGGACATCGCCTTTCCCTTTAAAAATTGGGATCAATATACTCCCACGCCACTCATTTGGTATCATTTTCCTGTTCAAGGATCTTTATCATAAGATCGTACAGTATATCCACTCCTTCATCTCCTAATGCTTTCCATGCCTCCACCGGGATCATGTCTGGTCCGGTTGCCTTCCCATTCTTCATCTTCTTCAGTGCATTTAGTACCTCTTGCCTAGAAAAACCTCATTACCATGCCAATGTTCACTTGCCCATCCTCTCTTATTAGTCTATTATTTTCTTCATTTAACAACTGTTCGAAATATTCTTTCCATCTCTTCACAATGTCTTCCTCCTTTCTAAGCACTACACCCTCTTGATTCTTTATTTGTTTGATGTGTGTTATATCTTTGGTGCTCTTATTTCTAGCCTTTGATAGCTTCATCATCTTCTTTAATCCTTCCTTTGTCCCAGCTCATTATACACATCATCATACGACTTTGCTTTAGCTTGGGCTACCACCTTTTTCACCACCTTGTTTTTCTCTCTGTACCTATTTCTGTCTTCCACAAGGCCACGTTAACTCTGTATGAAGATATATTTAGGAACTTTGTCTTCAACCACAGCCCCCGCATCCTGTGGCAGGCAGCCGGTCTCTTAGAAAGGCCTCCATCGCTTTTCTTCATTTAACTGCTTTTTCCTCTTCATATTCATTCGTCTTCCTCCCGGCGGTGGCCTTTCCCCGCCCGGGAATTCCATCTCCTTTCTCTGCATTTTCTCGCGTCTGTTAGGTATCTCTATGCATGACTTTTGCCGCTGGCAAGTTCATCAGACTGGATTCTTCAGCGGCGTTTTCATTCCCTTTCGTTTTGTACCTCGTTTTCTTTCTTGCCAAATGACTGGCTTTTGTTATAGTTCATCTTCTCGACCCTTTCAATTATTTATTTTCTTGGGTTTTTTCCATATACTCACACTCTTTTCCATTTCTCTTCATTGCGTTTTAATTTAAATAGGCAGTAACAAAATGGAATTAATTATCACTAACATAACGAATCACATGTAACAAAAGCATATTCCATAGTTACTATGGATTTCAGGCAGTGAAAAACTTTTCCGTTGGATCAGCCAACTTTATAAGTTCAAAAGCAATTACACGATCTGTCGTACGCAAAACAAGGTATCAGTAATTTGTTTGGTATCTTGAAAAAAAGTTTTAATCACTTTACTCCATCGCAGACTTTCTTTAAGACTGAATATTTCCCCAAATTAACTGGTTTATCTATTCATTTATTTTACCAACCTTTCAAACAAAGTAACAACGTTTTTTGCATCTGATATTAGAAATTATTCCAGAGATACATTATTCTTTTCATATGTTAAATATAATTTAATAAAACTTTGTATCCTTTTACTTCACCTCCATCCTTACTTCCTTTCTTCAGTCTTGCTGTCCAACCTATCTAACTGTTACTTCTTAGTGCAACTAAAGGGATTTTTCACAGTTCCTCCTTTAGAGACTTGTACTACATTTCCTTTATTTTCTAGATCTCTTGCTGCTCAGCCACTCCAGGTCCCCTTTTCACTGCCTCAAGCGCTGAACAGTGGAGATTCTATAGCGCTTAGCTTAACAGCCTAAATTTCATCAATCAATCAATCATCTTTGCACACAAGTTATGGAAATCTAAGCTAAGATAATCCTACCAAAGTTCAAAGTCTCAAAGAATGTACCTCTAGCATCTTAGATGAGTTGGTCTTCCCCTACTTGTCGATGATTTTTTTAAAAATATGTAACCATTGCTTCCCTTTGCGTTTCCATTGAACAAAAAAGAAAGTAATAGCGAGGAAGACGTTTTTTCATGGCATTACGTTTACTTCATTCTCAATAACAGAGAGAGAGAGTGTCATTAGGTTAATTGTATAAAATCAGTATCAGACATTTTCTAATGATTTTCTGCAGATATATAAAATGCCAAAAGTAAGAATGATGAGGCGTCGCAAAACTTATCAGCCAAACTTCCAAAACTGGTGTATCTGATCACCAGGAAGCTGACAAACTTGAAAAACACGAATCAGATTCGGAACCATTTTTTGACCATCCTGCTAATCGGACCACAATAACTTCAGATAAATGGCGAATTTATGCCGTAAAATGTGGTCTACCTTAACGGAATTTTAAATCTTATTTCCTGCTAGTTTGTTTATCAAAACTCTTGGATAACATCAGGTAAAAAGGACCGATGTCTATTATTCCAGCCAAAAGAGATGAATTTATCATTACTAAAAAAATTATTGTTCAGTGATTATTTTACTCCTGATGTCTCATAGAAGAGATGAGTAACTGTTTCTTTTTTTCTTTTTTTTTCTCCAATGTCTTACATAACTGGAGAGGGGAATCAAATTCATTTCTCAAAATGGCCCAAAGTGGAATTAATATCTAATATATAAGAATGGGCAAAATAAAGGAATACAAGGTGGTTGATTGAATAAGGATGCGTTGTAAGTCCTTAGGTATTCATATCCTTGGAAATGGTGGTCTCACTACTACGGCTCTACTTCCAGTCCTTGAATATACTACGGTAATGTTTCATGTTATCCGAGAACTCTAAGAATGAGCGTTGTCTGTAAGAATTAATGTATGGGATCATTCCTATTATATAAGAAAATATATAGTTTCCTTCTATCTAGGATTATTAGTTGCTCGCTGTGCTTCTTTAGTGAGTGCGTGATGCTGTGGATTATTATATATGAATATAAGTTGAGGCCAGGTGCCAAACGCTGTGACCTATGAGGTCACTCAACGCTGAGAGGAAAATTGAGAGTAAAGGAGGTTTGAAAGGTGTAACAGGAGGAACACCTCGCAGTTGCACAATGAAACAATTTTAATGAGAAGGTGGAAAGTAAGATGGAAGAAAGAATATGAATGGAAGTATAGTAAAAGGAATGAAAGGGTTATAACCAGGGGCCGAAGGGACGCTGCAAAAAAGCTCAAGTAATGCCTACAGTGCACCGCGTGAGGTGCACTGATGGCATTACTCCCATACGGGGTGAGCTCTGTTCGTAGCGCCTGGATCCATTTTCTAACTGACTTACCAGCAAATCACTCGGGTGATACAGAAGTCTCGATTTCGCTGTTAGGAAAAACAGTGTTCTTGGCAACTCTATGGATATTGATGGTGGTATTTTGACGCTAATAATCTATTTTTTTCTCAATAATTATATGTTCATATTTAAAATTATTAACCTTTGGGTTATTTTCCCTGCTATTTTCATTAGGTCCTTATCAAAATTCTCTAGCTAAATGTCGCCTTACTGAAATTATTTGATGTGGAAAATCAAAGTTTAATCTCTCTTTGTTTATATGTATAAAGATGAGTATATAATCGATAATAACAAACATACATAACAGTTAGTTTTTACACCAAACATCTAGCATAGAATTCCGAGTATCGTGAACATTATGCTGACAAAAAAGGAATGTACTGGGATTTTTGCTTAATTTTTTTTGTTAAAGTGATAAGTTAAGTTCCAACTGTCGTCGAAAAATGCAAGCAGTCTTTCTTAAAAGCTTTCAGTTTCAAATACTGATTCGTTTAATTTTCATAATTATATTGCCTGTAAATGAATGTCAACAATATTGTGAATAACCTCGAGAATTACGGACTGAAATGGAGACGTAGAAACTAATAAGCGACTATACTTACGTTTTTGAAGCGTGTGAGTGCGAGTTTTTGAAGTTGCTTGTACATGTTTGCTATAAAAGGGACTCTGAAAAAGATACACTCCGTAAACTGACGTGATGAACACTTCTGTTGCGACAGAAAAACTAAGTGAAATCTAACTTCAATTAGAGAAACTTTTCATAAGATGGTAAAAAGCAATGGTACGCCCATTTTATTTCCGTCAAAAGAAATCTGTTCAGAAATAATCGTAAAAACGACAGCAATCTTAGTAATGACGTCTCTAGGATTATATTTCGTATTTTTTATATTTCTTTTATCATGTGATGTCCACGCAATGTCAAAACAATCAATTAAATTGTGTTTCTTAAGGCGGCTTGGTAAATTCCCATTTAGTTGATGAGATGAAGTGATACTTTATCCTGGAGTTGTTTAGTTTTTATTAGAGGAAGTGTTTAATCCTCTACAAGATTCAAGTGTCTAAATAAGTCATTCCTCTACAAAATGTTTATGAAAATACCGTTCTGTTTCAATTAAGGGATACTGCCGTATCATCTTTTCGAGCATGAAGAAATTAGATTTCAGTGTTAAGAAATATATACTATAAACGATGATCACGTTATAACAGAATACGCACACACACAATATATATACATATGTATATATATATATATATATATATATATATATATATATATATATATATATATATATCTAATAAAAGGAGCCCATAAAAACACCAAATATAGAGAAAAAAAGGTACTATATTTCAGAGACTGCTGTCTCCCTCTTCAGGTAGATGAATGAGAAAAGTTTACAGAAAGGTGGTATTTATACCAAGAGGTCCATCCACAAACAAGCCAATTAAGTCACCCCCGCTGATAATACCTTTAATCTTCTTAAGGGTTGGTTGAATGAAGAGGTTGTCGATCGTGTCCGAAATCCATGCTCCTTTGAGATGTTCATTACCTGCCTCTCTTTTATTAAGGCCGATTCCATCATTTGACTCTTGTACCGGCAGTTGCTGCTATAAATTACACGTGACAAATTCCAGTTTATTCTATGGTTATGTTCATTTATATGGTTGAAAATAGCAGAGTTCTGTTGTCCATACCTAACTGACCGTTTGTGTTGTATTAATCGTCTGGGGAAGGGATTTACCTGTAAATCCGATGTAAGATTGGTCACAGTCCTGGCATGGGATTTCGTATACCCCAGAGTCCTTTGGAGATGTCTTTTGTTGGACGTTAATCAGGGATTTGGCTAAGGTGTTTGGGTAAGTAAATACAAAAGGGTTCGATTTTCCGAAGAACAAAATTCCTTTTCTTGATGTTTTAATAATCAGAGATACGACAGAATACAAATTCACCATATACAGAAAACCAACGTTCTCCACTTTCATACATTCACTACTTTAGCTATCACGACAGTACTATCAAGATAGGTGTAGCTAGTAACTTGTTCTTAAGAAGCTTACGAATTTGTTCCCCAGAATTCCTGGAAAAAGAATTTGAACTAATTCGCAAGCAACTTTCGTCTTTAAAATATCCTGACCATATAATTGAGAAAGCAATTCACAAAGCAAACGTAATTTTCTACCGACCCCCTAAAGACAAGACCAGAGATACACCCAACAATAAAATAATAATTCCCCACCTGGACACGATTAAGAGAATAACCAATCCCTTCGGAAAATCGAACCCTTTTGTATTTACTTACCCAAACACCTTAGCCAAATCCCTGATTAACGTCCAACAAAAGGCATCTCCAAAGGACTCTGGGGTATACGAAATCCCATGCCAGGACTGTGACCAATCTTACATCGGATTTACAGGTAAATCCCTTCCCCAGAGATTAATACAACACAAAACGGTCAGTTAGGTATGGACAACAGAACTCTGCTATTTCAACCATATAAATGAACATAACCATAGAATAAACTGGAATTTGTCACGTGTAATTTATAGCAGCAACTGCCGGTACAAGAGTCAAATGATGGAATCGGCCTTAATAAAAGAGAGGCAGGTAATGAACATCTCAAAAGGAGCATGGATTTCGGACACGATCGACAACCTCTTCATTCAACCAACCCTTAAGAAGATTAAAGGAAGATTATCAGCGGGGGTGACTTAAATTGGCTTGTTTGTGGATGGACCTCTTGGTATAAATACCACCTTTTCTGTAAACTTTTCTCATTCATCTACCTGAAGAGGGAGACAGCAGTCTCTGAAATATAGTACTTTTTTCTCTATATTTTGGTGTTTTTATGGGCTCCTTTTATTAGATGGAATTCTGTTGTTACAGAACATTGTTACCAGTCATATATATATATATATATGTGTGTGTGTGTGTGTGTGTGTGTGTGTGTGTGTGTGTGTGTCGTTCTGGTGTCTGAAAAACTGTAAAAACTGTGAAAGTGACTTACCGGCACTCCTAAAAGGCCTAGCTAGAGAACGGAAACACGAGAAAAAAAAATCTATGGCTGAAGGCCGGTATTAATGGCGAGAGAAAATTATATAAAACTCTAGAGATTTAGTTCAACTGACGTATATTTGCACTGAAATACGTGAGTAAGCAAATTACACCTTAAGGGTGACATGGACTCGAACGGGTCCAGAAATTAAATAGAAGGCGGTTGGTTGCAGGTCAAAACCAGGACACATGTCTTGAAAAAGATTCAGGCTCATAAATGAGATTTGCACACAGTGAATTGCTTGATTGTTCCTGGCTCTGCTTCCAAGGGGTTCCAATTTTCTCTCACAACTAGGCAAGATAATTGCATCAGCAAAGAGATTGCATTTTAGGATCAGTACTAAGGCGACAGACATGTGGGGAACAGAAAACACGGTTCTCTCTTATTATTTCACATCAATGTCCACTCACAGAATATAGAATGACTGGGAGCTTATACAGAAAAGTATACTGCCCCGTTTTCTTAACTAAAGGGATGCTTAGCACGAAATAACAATATTACTTCCCGATGTAACAGACGTTAGTCTAGATGGGAATGTCTCAATTAGACCTACTATCACTACTTGCATCACAAGGGGAATTATTAAAACATTGACGATAGCAATGGGGGACTGCATTACAGTAACCAAAAATAGGGAATGCAATGCTGAGACAGTAGGGGAAAAGACGCCTTGGAAAAATGAAAAGGAAGTGCAGACAGGAGATAAAAGGAAACCATCTGACTGCACTACCTGAGTATCCATGGTCTTGGCTTCTTCCGAATTGCTAAGCAGTATTTCTTTCACTATGGGCAATAAATACACAGGGAGAGGGAGAGCAAAGGTTTGTACGGTGTTCCAACAGAGAGAAGGTACGCCATCTCCCATCAACATGTGCTCTGCCCAAGGTCCGTCCACTTTTACCTTACAATATAAGCCCTATCTCTCTCTCTCTCTCTCTCTCTCTCTCTCTCTCTATATATATATATATATATATCTATATATTTATATCTACTATGTATATATATATAATTTATATATATATGTATATAGATATAATATATGTATATAACTGGGGTGACCATAAAGTCCTACCCTGATTAGTAAAATTAATAACTTTAAAATTATTGTGGATATGACAGTATAACTTTCCCATTCTAGTGAGCAATTACTAGTATCTTTTGTTTGCCTACAGATGCCACTGGGATCACTCTATCCGCCAGCTGAGTCAAGAATAGCAGAAATGGTGTCATTGCAGGAGAAAGTCCAGTTATGGTACCACGAAACAAAATCACCTGTTGCAGTTCAATGCAAGTTCAGAAATGAGTATCGACGAGATCCACCAGATGTTAAAAGCATTAAAGACTGGTATAAAAAGTTCACAGAGACTGGAAGTGTTGAAGACCGTTCATAACTTTCTGGATGCGACCTTAACCCAACCGCTGGATTGGGAGAGATGGCCCTACAGAATGGCCACTACGTTCACCAGACATTACCCCTCTTGATTTTTTTCTTATGGGGTTATATCAAGGATAAAGTGTACAGTACACCAGTACCTAATGTTGAGAGCTTAATAGCAAGGATAACAGCAGCTCTAGCAACGGTAACTACGGAGATGTTGGAGAATACCTGGCGTGAGGTAGAATTTCACTTAGACGTACATCGGGCAACAAAGGGGGCACATTTTGATATTTATTAATAATATAAAAAAAAAAACTTTAGTCATTGTTGTTGAAATTGAAGAAAACATTATACCTCTACCGGTTTGTGTGTAATAAAGGTCTGAAATCCGGAAAAGACATTATGGACACCCTATATATAAATGAGGAGGAGGGCATAAAAACTTGCTAAAAAGGCTCAATTTATTCCCAACGTTTCGTATTGTCCTCGTTACATATTCGAGGGCTGTACAAAATATAAATAATATAAATTACAAGTAAGCAATAAATAAAAAATTTTAAAATTAAAGTTCCACATTGATCACAATTTTAAAATATCAAAAGGAACAACTAAAAGTACAACTTAAAAAGCAACCAAAAAATTCTTTGGTGTGTGGGTTTATATGTCTATCTGTAACTATGTATGATAGTTTAGCGGCAAAATCCCAAGTGTCTCGTTGATCTCTCAAATATTAAGGCACAGTTATCCCTTAGCGTCAAATTACTTCATTTTGGAATCATTTACACCCAAAGGAAGTAATTTATAGTGCACTAGCCCAAGGATAGAATTGGTACCTGTACCTTTTGGGTTTTCTACATCAGTGACATTGACTTATCCACTGAGCTATCAAGAAAGTTAAAAGTTTTCGAATCCAGGTTTAGAAATTCGAATCAAAATCAGGCCATCTCGGCCATAATACCTAAGCGCTAAGTTTCTAGCATGTGTCTGTTGTATGTTAGGTGCACGTACATCTGTCAGTTGCATAGAAATAGCAATTAGTTTACCCGTAATTTCGATTCTGTGCTGTAAAAAAAAAATGTAGAATGGTAGAATGGACTCTGAACTTCACTTTTTTTCCGTTTGCCGCATGCGACCTCTTGGAATAATAATAATAATAATAATAATAATAATAATAATAATAATAATAATAATAATAATAATAATAATAATAATAATAATAATAATAATAATAATAATAATAATAATAATCTGGCTGAAAAACTTCAAGGCCAAATAACCATGCATAGCAGAACAACTCAAGCATTGTATTACAAAACCCCATGCGCCATAATAGATGGCCACATGGAGAACATCCTTAGTACAGAAGGACAAGAACAATGGAAATATAGCCAGTAACTACAGGCCTATCACCTGCCTTCCAATAATGTGGAAGTTACTTACAGGTATTATCAGTGAAAAGCTATACAACTACCTATATGATACAATACCATCCCCCACCAACAAAAAGGTTTAGAAGGAAGTTTAGGGGCACAAAAGACCAGCTCTTGATAGACAAAATGGTAATGAAGAATAGTAAAAGGAGTACCAACCTAAGCATGGCATGGATTGACTACAAAAAAAGCCTTCAACATGATATAAAACATGTGGCTCATTTTCAGGCCTGAAAATTATGGGGCAAAGGAAAACACCATCACCTTCCTAAAAAATAAAATGCACAGCTGGCATACAGTACTTACAAGCTCTGGGATAAGACATGCAGAGGTTAAAATCAGGAGCGGAATCTTTCAAAAAGACTCGCTCTCCTCACTACTCTCCATAGTAGCCATGATTCCAATAGCAAAAATACTGCAGAAGATGGATGCTGGGTACCAACTCAAGAAAGGAGGCAACAGAATTAATCATGTGATGTTCATGGACGACATCAAGCTGTATGGCAAGAGCATCAAGAAAATAGGTACACTAATCAAGACTGTAAGGATTGCATCTGGGGACATTAGGATCGAGTTTGAAATAGAAAAATGCATCCTGGTCAACATACAAAAAGGCAAAGTGACAAGGACTGAAGGGATAAAGCTACCTGACAGGAGTAGTGTCAAAAACATAGATGAGACAGGATACAAATGCCTGGGAATAATAGAAGGAGAGGATATAAAGCACTAAGAGATGAAGGATACAATCGGGAAAGAATATATGGAGAGACTTAAGGCGATACTCAAGTCAAAACTCAACACCGGAAACATGATGAAGTCCATAAACACATGGGCAGTACCAGTACTCAGATACAGTGTGGGAGTAGTGGAATGGAGCAAGGCTGAACTCTGCAATATAGACCAGAAAACTAGGAAACACATGACAATACCCAAAGCACTTCACCCAAGAGCAAATACAGACAGCCTATACATAACATGAAAGGAAGGAGGAAGAGGTATACTAATCATGGAGAATTGCGTCAATATTGGGAGCAAAGTGCTGGGGCAAAATCTGAAAACCAGTGAAGACGCGTGGCTATGGAGTACATGGGAAGAAGGACTGATAAAAGTAGATGAAGACCCAAAAATATACAGAGACAGGAGAATGAAAAATAGAACAGAGGAATGGCATAGCTAGCCAATGCATGGATAGTATATGAGACAGACTAAAGAACTGGCCAGCACCGGAACATAGCATTGACTATAGAGGTGAGAACTCAAGAAGAAAACAGGAATGCTAACAGTGGCACAAGATCTGGCATTAAGACCAGTTATGTCCAAAGAACAATAGACAGACATAGCATCTCACCCATATGCAGGAGGTTCAAAATGAAAGACGAGACCAAAAATCACATGGTAAGTGAATGTCTGGTGCTTGCACAGAACCAGTACAAAAAGAGGCATGATTCAGTTGCAAAAGTCTTCCACGGAAGCTTGCGCAAGAAACAGCAGCTAGCTTGCAGTAATAAGTGGTATGGACACCGACCTGAGGGAGTGATATAAAACGATCATGCAAAGATCCTCTGGAACTATGTTATCAGACCAGAAAGGGTGATACATACCAGTAGACCAGACTTGATGTAGATTAACAAAATCAAGAAGAAAGCATCACTTATTGATGTCGTAGTACCATGGTATACCAGAGTAGATGAGAAAAAAAAAGAGGCAAAATTGAAAAGTATACAGACCTAGAAGTAAGGACATGGGATATGCCAGTGGAACGTGTACCCATAATCTTAGGAACACTAGGCACAATCTCAATATCCCTGAAAAGGAACCTAGAAAAACTAGATGCTGAAGTAGCTCCAGAACTCATGCAGAAGGACATGCTATTAGAAAAAAATGCACATAGTGAGAAAAATTATCGACTCTTAAGGAAGTAGGGATACAACGCGAAGCCCCACACTATAAATACTACCCAGTCGAATAGGATAATTGAGATAGGCAAAAACTGGTTCCATAAATGAAGATACCCATGTTAGATGGCAAATCTAAATGAGGAGGTTATTTATTACCTGTAGACTAAAGTCTCAGCCATTTTATCACTTTACTGTCATTCATTACGGCACATGAACCACCGAACTCAAATGAATTCGAGAGGACCTTCAATATTTTGCGTTTTTTAGTTTAGTTTTTAACTCAGAGACCTCAATTATCATTTTCATATGTTTAGATAAATGAATACAACAAAGAAATTGAGGCATGTTCCAAAACATTTGCAGAGATTCTGAATTACTACAAAGATTTAATTTTATTTTATACTTCTTCTCTAGACCCTAGATTATACCATAAACGACTATAACAGTGCATATAATTGGAGGGGTTTCCTATATCAGGATTTATTTTCTATTCTTGCTATTTATTCTTTTATCACCCTTTCCTAAGATTTGACTCCCTCTGCCGGCGGATTTCCCTCTGGGACCCTTTTGGGTTTATACAGTCTGCTGAATCTATCCAGAAGGATTTTCAGCTGAAGATTTAAAGAAAGAAAGAGAAAAAACTGATTTTTGTTTAAAGAATATTCGTAATAACTACTGGTTTTAATCTTATTATGTACTAAGTTTTCAATCCTTCAATAAGCTTGCTACTATTTCACAACATTACACATTATTATTCCAGTTGATTTGTGACATCTCTTTCCTGCTGAAAGAGAAATTTCATTCACCCTATGATATTATTCCTTTTGTCCAATGTTTTATTTCAGATTATGAGAAATTCATTTCCCTTCTAGAAGCTTACAGGTCATCTCTGGCTAGAGTTTTGAGTTTGATTTTTCCTTTCCCGAGGTGAGCTCTGAGGGTGATTATCCTTTAACAGACAGTTGACCTTTTCATCACGTTTCACAAACACTGACCTGATTCCATAAAGGCTTATTTTGGCCTTTGATTGTTTGTTATGTTCTTAACACTGTTCACATGGATTATTCCTTAGCGTATGCCATTGGCACTGTGACACGGTGAATCGTGAATCTGTTGAATGCTTTATTTGTTTAAATGTAGATCTCACGGTCTTAACCACACACACAAATATATATATATATATATATATACTATATATTATATTATATATATATATATATATATATATATATATATTATATATATATAATATATTTATATATATAGTATATATATAAATACCTATATATATATATATATATATATATATATATATATATATATATATATATCTATATATATATATATACATATATACATATATATATATATAATATAGTATATATTATCATATATATATCATATACTCTGAACTGCTCGTTCACTCCTAGAAAATGTAGTCTAACACTAAAAAAAAAATTGGCCTTGGATGGAGGAACGAGAGATCACAACAAAGGAAAGAGAGGAAAAAATTATGGCAGAAGGCTGATATTACTGAGAAAGGAGGAATTTACATAAAAGCTGGACTCTAGTTTTAAATACACTGTATTTACATTAATTTACATAGGTCCAGGAACTAACAAGGTGGTTGATTGTTGATCCCCCAGAAGCATGTGGCTGGGGCAACCAGACACAGCGTTCAGAATTTTGTGCAAACGGGTAATTGAAAATGCAAGGCTAACTCCAAAGGGTTCCCAATGTCTCACACAATCAGGCATGGTGTTTGTCTACAAAGAGATTGTATCCTAGGACATGTACTGGGGTGAGGGAAACACATGGGTGAAGCGTGACACACTACTTTCTTTCAATCAACAAATTAACAAACCGCTCAGAGGGGATGGAAATGACTGGGAGTTCACAGAAGGAACTATTACGTTGCTTGAATTAACTAGGGGATGTTTACTAGTATCACAAGAGGAGGGGGAAAGTTGCCTTGGAAGAATGGAAATGAAACACAGACAAAAGGCAAAACAATTCCCTGGCTGAACTGGAATTTACTCTCACAGAGCCTGGAAATCCTGGGCTTGGTAGTCTTATCTGCTGATATTTCTGTTCACTATGGACGTATAAAAATACTTGGGACTTCCCCAGAGAAGGCAGGGGGAGCAGAAGGGGTGAAGTGGTGTCTGCAGGGCAATATCTGAAGAGGTTCTGAGAACAAACTGCTGGGTCCTTGCCCTTTTAAGACTTCTCCTGGTAAGCACCGCCCAGTCCCTTGGGGGGGGGGGGGGGGTGTTAAATTCTGGACAGCCAATGGGAGCAGAGATAGCTTTCTAGAGAATGGAGGCTTTCAGTTCAAAGGGGCAACTTGCATATAGACAAGGATGAATTATATATATATATATAATATATAATATTATATATATTATATATTATATATATATATATATATTTCTAAATTATAAACATCCCTAAGCTTAAATAACATAAAATATTTATTTGATTCCTTAAAACAGTATCCACTCCACGATTCTCCCACTACCTCTATGAAGGATCTGTCTGTGACTCACAGCTTTCTCTTCCACAAACACTGCCACCAGCCATGTTCTTCCACAGATGCCCTGAATGCCTAAGCATCAAGCCAGCACAAGTTGATTAAGCCACCCACACTGAATTCGAAGCCACGAGGCCGGGATTATACTGGATTATCTGACATCCACCGGACAGATCGGAAGTAGGGGAAAAGTTTATAAAAGAGCACGCAGCAGAAGATTCGTTCTTAGATTGTTGGATCCCATTCTAGAGGACGGTCATCTCACCTGAGCAAAGCGCTCCTCCCTCCCTGTCCCCCGCCCTGCCATATCTCCTTCATATTGCTCCACGTGTCGATTTGTTCTCTCCGTGGCATTTCCCCCATCAATGCCACCATTGAAGACGGACAAGCCCAGGCTATCAGGTAAAGTGCAAAGTTAATGGTTGAAGGCAGTCGCTCACTCATACATTTTCTTATTCTTTTCAATTTCATTGCTACAAGCAACTTGTGGTCCTTAGTCTCTCCCACAAAACATCACTTCCAGTGATTGTACCACATATGTGCTCCCCTTTTTTCATTCTGTGATCATGTAGGCTCCCTCCATAGTGCCTTTTGAATCATTAGTATCGGTCCACCCCAGTCTACAGGAGCGAGCCAATCTCGCTGCCTTTAGTTCCCATAGAGTAATGAAATATATGTAAGCATGTTAAACCTCTGAGTTTATCTAATTTCCTTACTCTGAAGTCAGCACTTTTAACCTTTTGACCTTTTAACTTTTTCTTTTGTGTTATGGTTCCTCAATTCATTTTTGACCTTAAATCACAGAAACTCAGATCCATTGCACTTGAAAGGAACCACAAACATAACAGTTGGCGACCTTTAAATGAATCATGTTAAAATCGTGCGAAATTCTTTGCAATAACTGTTATCAAACAGTAGCAATTGCTATAAAAAATGATATTACGAGAGAAACGAATCAGGATCCAGAGCGCGGATAACATCAACAGAGCATGTAACGAGAAGATCCATCTTCCACAACAGGTAAGGAGTTCATTGCTATAATAGGTATTTATTGTTAGAGGTAAAAATCTGACTGCTGTTAGAGTACGGACAGGGAAAGATTAGCCTTGTGCATGCCAAGAGAGATAAATTTTCAGTCACTAACTTTAGCTCTTTTTATTTTTTTTTTTTTTGCATGCTATGCATGAAAGCCCGAGGTACCTAGGAAGTGTTATAATTTACCAAGGAACAGTACCAGGTTTCCTTTGCAAAAAGAAATCGCCAAAATCTCGTGTCGAAAGAAATTGCATATTAGTTAGGCATAATATCACCCTGCATTATTTTATTTTAGCGAGTCGTAAATAATGCTGAGGGATTTTACTTTACAAAGCAAATTTTTTCATTCTCTCTCTCTCTCTCTCTCTCATAGAACGCCGATATCATGGGGTAGGTAAGGATAGGAAAAAATAATATCCTTTATGTGAGGATTCTTCTTAGAGAATCTACAGCCACAAGGCTTTTAAAATATTCCCAAAATTCTCCCTTTTAATGTTACTCTGACAACATAGCATTAATAATTTTGTTAAAAGTATTTTCATGAGTGCAAAGGTAAAAGATAGGAGGATAACATATCTATTGACATCAAGCAAAGCATACATAATCTCAAAACTTTACTAGAGGTATAAGTTACAATCACATGAGTGAAAGAAAAAGTTACCCCCCTACACTCTCTGCTCCCATTTACATCCTGCAAGTGAAAACCCTCCCACTGCCTCACATAAACGCCTATGAGCCGCCGTCCAGACAACAAGGTTACCAGTGTCCATTTTTTCTCATATGGTAACGTACAAAAGGGCTAGCTAATTGCTGTAAGTGTGAGACCCTGTTGTATTTGTTAGCATATTTTGTAGACATATCATTATATAAAAACGCTATGCCGAGTTTAACTGACATTTCAGTTAAACTCGACATAGCCACACATAAAGCAAGAGCATATTGTACAAACCCACAGAAAACAAAGAAAAGGAAAAATACACAAACAAAATCATAATCGCTCATGGGGATAATTTACGAGAGATCACAAATCTTATGCCACCCCAACTCTTTCTTCCTCACTTATCTGAATACATTGGGGAAATCCTTAAATAATGCTCAGCAGAAACCAGTTTCTAAAGATGTAGAAGTCTATGAAATCCCCTTTGGGGATTGCGATTAGTCATACTATGGATTCACAGGAAAATCTCTCTCTGAAGATTAACTCAACATAAGCTCTCAGTTACATATAGATAGCATAATTCGGCAATTTTCCATCATATAAATAACACGAACCATACCAAAGATTGGCTTTTTATCCTGAATTTTATACAAGAGCAACTGTTGATACAAATGACATGGTAGAATCTTCGCTGATAAAACAAGATAATAAGATCAACCTTTCCAATGGAACCTGGGACTCTGACCATATAGAAGTATCTATCTTCCTTAAGGCAACAATGAAGTGGATTAAGAAAATTATCAGAACCAATGTCAGTTTAGTGGTGACCCCAGGCATCACCTAAGGGCATATCTCCTACTATAAATATTGCCAATGTAACTTCTTCTGTTAGTCACTACTTGATAAGGGGAGGAGTTAGTCCACTGAAATATTGTCCTTAGCTTCAAACCAGAATGTTTTAATGGGGTCTTTTTATACTTGATATATATATATATATATATATATATATATATATATATATATATATATATATATATCGAGAATAAAAGGCCCATTATAACATTCTATATATATATATATATATATATATATATATATATATATATATATAGTCATATATATATATATATATATATAGTATATATATATATATGTATATATGCTATAAATGTAAATGTTCATGCTCAAACTTAAATCTCCAAAAGTTTTTCAATAATAGCCTTGAAATTTTGACACAACATTGCATTCGAATGCGCACATGTTTTTATAATGGGGTTGCATCCTACCTGCCCCCCTCCGAAGAGGGTAGGGGGGAGAAGGGATTCCCTGAAACGGTGCTGGTTCTGCCCGTGAAACAGGGCTGGTATGCCAGAAGACCTAATTACTTTACAAATTTATCATACATAATTTCTCCATATGACTTATCATTTGGAAAAGAATACTATAGGGTAAACATCAATGACATCAAAGAAGGTGGAGTTTGAGAAGGGGGTTGACAGAGAGAAAATGAGAGGGAGAGGAAGTGAGAGAGAGTAGACGGGGTGTTAGGGAGAAGAAAGAGGAAAAAAGAGAAGGAGGGTTAGAGATTCAAAGACTTGATAGTCCATCTGGGGAGACATCGTGTGCTCACCTATCTCTAGGAGCAGGTTTTACTGTTCATTCACAGTATCATAATGATTTTGTCTAGCTTTGTTTTGAACTCTTCCACACTGTTGCAGTTTACAACTTCTAGTGGCAGTTTATTCCATGTGACACATATTTTGTATGTAAAGAAGTTCCCAGCGAGGGATGTGCTGCATATCTTCAGTTCTAGTTTCAATCCATTATTTCTTGTATGGTTTTCGTTTAACGTAAATAGGTTACTGTCTACTTTTCTTATGCCTTTTAGTATTTTGAATATATCTATTAGTTGTCCTCGCAATCGTCGTGTTTCTAAGCCATACAGTCGTCTTCGGTATCCTATTTGTCTGATGGATGATATTGACTTTGTGGCTCTTGCTTGTGCCCCTTCTAATCTATTTATGTCTTTTCTTAGTGTTGGTGACCAAAACTGTACTGCATATTCAAGATAACGTCTAACTATTGATGTGTAGAGCTGCAGCACCGTTTCCTTGTTTCTGTATTTGAACTGCCTCTTTATGTATCCTACTAGTTTCTGTGCCTTCTTTTCAGCTTTTATGCACTGTTTTGTGGATTTCAAATCCTCGGTAATAATGACTCCAAGGTCCTCCTCTTGTTCTACGCTATTTATGCCATTCCCAAGCAGCATGTAGCTGGCGTGAGGGTTGTTTGTTCCTATTTGTATTATTTTGCACTGATCCACGTTAAAAATCATTTGCCATTTTTTTACCACTCTGCTATTTCCATCAGATCATTTCTTAAACTAACCATTGCATCTGGGTCTGCTGCATTTACACTTAGTTTGGTGTCATCTGCAAATTTGGCTATCCTGCTAGTTAAGCCTATATCAATGTCATTAATGTAAATAAAAAACAACAGAGGGCCAAGGACAGAATCCTTAGGAACTCTGCTTGTCACATCTGCCCATTCTGATACTTCACCATTTATCACGACTCTCTGTTTTCTATGTTAGTCAGTCTTCGATCCAGTATGCTATTTCTCCTACAATTCCTAAAGCTCTAAACTTTTGTCATTAGTTTCTTGTGTAGAACTTTGTCAAAGGCCTTGGAATTCTAAGTAGAGTATATCTATTGCTCTACTAATGTCGTAAATACCAACTATGTTATGAAAAAACTCCAAGAGGTTTGATAGGCAGGATCTGTTTTGTCTGAAACTGTGTTGGCTGTTTAAAACAAGTTGTTTCTATCAATGTGATCCACAGTTTGATCTGCAAATATGGATTCAAAAATCTTGCAAATGACTGACGTTAGACAGATTGGTCTATAATTTCCCGGCTCCCCTCTTGGACCTTTTTAGTGAACTTGGGGTACATTACCTACTTTCCATCCTTTTGGTGCCTTTCTTTGTTCAGCACTTTTTCTGTAGAGTTTATATAGGTGAGGAGCTATCTCCTCTTTTAGCTTTTTAATTTCTCTTGGGTGAATCCCATTCGGGCCAGGAGATTTGAACTTTTTGAGTTTGTCTATTGGTGAGAAGAAAGAGTGAAAGAGACCATAATTGCTGGAGAGAGAAAGAGAGAGTAGGAGAAAGGAGCGAGAGGGAGAGGGAGAGAGAGAGAGAAAGAGAGAGAGAGTAGAGGGGGTGTTAGGTAGGAGAAAGATGGAAAAAGTGAGTGAGAGGAGAGTTACAAGGATTAGGATGTCTCAAAGACTTGTTAGTCCAACCGGGGAGACATCTTGTGTTCACTTATCTCTAGGAGCAGGTTTTACTGTTTATTCGCAGTATCCTAATGATTTTGTCTAGCTTTCTTTTACATTCTTCCACACTGTTGCTGTTTACAACTTCTGATGGCAGTTTATTCCATGTGTCAAATATTTTGTATGCAAAGAAGTTCCCACAGTTGGATGTGTTGTATCTCTTCAGTTCTAGTGACCATCCATTATGTCTTGTCTGGTTTTCATTTAACGTAAATATGTTACTGTCTACTTTTGCTATCCCTTTGAGTATTTTAAATGTTTCTATTAGTTGTCCTTGCAATCGTCGTGTTTCTAAGCCATACATGTTCAGCTCTCTGGTCGTCTTCGGTAACCTATTTGTCTGATGGATGGAATTAACTTTGTTGCTCTTGCTTGTACCCCTTCTAATTTATTTATGTTTTTCTCAGTGTTGGTGACCAAAACCGTACTGCATGCTCAAGATGAAGTGTAACTATTGGTGTGTAGAGCTGCAGCACCGTTTCCTTGTTTCTGTATTTGAATTGCCTCTTTATGTATCCCACTAGTTTCTGTGCCTTCTTTTCTGCTTTTATGCACTGTTTTGTGGATTTTAAGTCCTTGGTAATAATGACTCCAAGGTTCTCCTCTTGTTCTACACTATTTATGTCATTCCTAAGCAGCATGTGGCTAGCATGAGGGTTGTTTGTTCCTATTTGTAACAATTTACACTTATCCACGTTAAAAGGCATTTGCCATTTTTTTTACCACTCTCCTATTCTCATTGAGAGGGAGAGACAGAGAAGCGTAGGTGTTCGGGAGGAGAGAGAGAGAGAGAGAGAGAGAGAGAGAGAGAGAGTTGGTATTAGTGAGAAGAAAGAGGGAGAGAAACAGTGATGGTTGAAGAGAGAAAGAGTAAGAGAGAAGAGCTTTCCCTTTTCTTTTCTTTCCATTTAACCAGACTGAACCACAGCAACGCGTGACCGGGCACAGCTAGCATATATATATATATATATATATATATATATATATATATATATATATATATATATATATATATATATATATATATATTTATATATATAATATATATATAATATATATATACATATAATATATATTTATATATATATATATATATATATATATATATATATAGAATATAAAAGAACATAAGCGGTCACAATACTAAGTAACCTACGTACTGTAAATCGCTTCTATCCTTTAAATGTGTTACCTTCAAAATTTGTAATCATGTACTATCTGAATTTATCAAACAAACTTTATTTTGCAAGATTCCAGCGTTATTCTCTCGTTTCGCTATACTCGTACATTTTCTCAGCTGGAGTCAAATTCATATGTACATAATCAAGTAAAGCAAAAGAGAATATTGACTGAGATGAATATGGAACTGGAGCAATAACTTATGCATAATCCATGAATAACTAACAAAGACGGTGCCTGAATAACGCAATCAGTCTCAAAGGCAACTAATGCCATAAATCAGGAACTGATATTCATAATAAATAGAGGGACAGAACTCTCTTGAGGTAAGAATAAATTGAAAGCGAGTCAAAGGAGTCGAGGTTATTGAATCATCGGTCAAAGGAAGTATGAGAGAGAGGGGGATTTGCCATAAATATATTTTCATGAGAAATTCGTCTTCTTGACATCAGGAAGTTGAAGCGATGTCAAGACTATCTTTGTGACACGTCATCTACACGCACCACCGAACTCCAAAGAAAATCTATGCCGAGGTTTTCGTCATCATCGAAAGTTAGATCATGGTTTCTCGTCAAGGGATACGAAGGTTAAAAATACTTGATTTAGACAAAGGCCCAAGGGATGGGCAGCCAAAGGCCATCTCTGTAGATTCTATAGTCTATATGTAACATGTATTTGCCATTGTATAACGTATCCTCGCCTCCCAAGTATATGACATTGCATAGTGATAAGTGGAAATGTATACTTGCCTCTTTGATAAGTGGCAACCAAACATTCAAACTCAATGACATGCCTAGCAGTACGTTCGGTTATCCACGCGCATTGTCCTTTTTGTATCGTAAACTTACCTAACAAAGAACCTACATTTTAGATGAGTTTATTTATACGTCTTATCCATGGATGGTCGAAAGGTCTCGCAGTCTCCTTCGTTTATTTTTCCTTCGTGGTATATATCTTTATTTATGGATTTATCACGTACCCAATTTTCGTGATTCAGTTATACATATATATCTATCTATCTATCTATATATATATATATGATATATATATAAATATATATCTATGCATATATATAGTATATATCTTTTTATATATATATAATTATATATTATATATATGTGCATATATATATGCATATAATATAATAATATATATATATATATATATAATATATATATATATATATATAAAATATATATCTATATAATATATTATATATATAGTATATATATATATATATATATATATATAAATATATATATATATATATATGCAATATATATATGCACATATATATATATATATATATATATATATATATATGCATATATATATATTATATATATATATATATATATATATATATAGATAGATATATATGTATAACTGAATCACGAAAATTAGGTACGTGATAAATCCATAAATAAAGATATATACCACGAAGAAAAAATAAACGAAGGAGTACTGCGAGACCTGTTTGTATATATAACATTATTATTATAGGATATATATTGTATTGTATCTAGTTCAACTTTGTCAAATTTACTGGTCTCATTCCAACCAACGCTTTCCAAGCTCTCGTCCAAAGAAAACTAGAAAAGGAGAATGGGGACAGAGGGGTTGGAGGTAATCTCAAACGATGAGGGATCTGCTGTTTAAATGGGAAAAATATCATTAAAGGTAGTGACAGGAGAAGTATAGGGAGGCTCCTAAAGCTTAGCAGTACTTGGAAGGCAATTCACATTGAACTGCGTAA
>NC_087213.1:36295728-36308228 GCF_015104395.2 Macrobrachium nipponense
ATTATTACAAAATGAAGACATCTGAATTTGTTAACAAAACTAGGAAATGTTCATTTACTATTTTTATAGTGTTTCATAATAATGGTGGTACTGATAATAAATGGATGTGATCCTCAATGACTAACGGTGGCGGTAACTGGGCAAGGCAATTGTTATCAAAAGAAATAAAGGCCATGGGAAATTAAATGAATTTCAGCACAAACAAAGAGAAAGAAGTCTCTCAAGGTTGGAGTTAATAAAAAGTCAAAGGAATACGAGATTATTGAATGATCTGTCAGAAGAGATGTCGTAGTGAGAGGAGGATGTTCTGTGAATGTGTTTCTATCAAATTTTCTTCTTATCATCAAAAAGTCCAAGAGAAGCTCGACACTCTTTGTGTGTCTTGTCATCTACACGCACCAGCAAATCTTAAAGGATACCAAGATTTCTGACACCTAACACATCATCATCTGTGGTCGAAAATATGTTTTTGATCTTGAACTTGTAGTTTAGATTTTTAGTGTATACTTAAATTGACATCAACACATTTATTTTCATATAAATCTATACAGATTTGAAGTTAACACAAATTACACTCTGAATTGAGGATAAGTTGCTTGGCATGGTTTACAAAACCACTAACCGCATGATGTAGAATGCTGTGTGGGACTCCGAGTGCCTGGTAACAAGAATGAATATCTATTAGAATGAAGAAAGCCTCCAAGTGTGGATGGATGAATGAGATGAGATCTGTCTTCTCGTAACTGAATGAAAATGGGATATTTCAAGGGATCAGGAGACCTATGTAAGCATATATAAGACTTTCCAGGATAGATTCTTTCGAAGTACGAATGGCACAAAGAACTCGAAAATCGATTCAAGGACAAGGTTTCATACAGACTTCGCGGTCAAATGTTCCTCACAATAACACGATATGGCGATTTAGTATAGATAGATTGATTGGTAGGTGGGTCCTATTCCCTAACCCTTCCTATGTATCCCCAAACCTCCATATTCGTCGCTTCTGAGATCGGGCAAAAAGTAGAGACAAACCAGCGAACTCCCAACACCATTGTTGAGCAAACTAACCGGTAGTGCCCGGTGTTGTGAAGCCTGACATGGATCGACAATGCTGCCAGTTACAAGAAATATACATAATGAGTATATGTACGTAAGTGCATGTATAGCATATATATATATATATAATATATAATATATATATAGTATATATATATATATATTTATATATATATTATTATTATTATTATTATTATTATTATTATTATTATTATTATTATTATTATTATTATTATTATTATTATTATTATTATTATTATTCCACAATGTGTCCCAATACTTATGTTATACAACATTGTTTACATCAGACTAACCCTAAACTTTTATGCGTTATGTTCATGATACTTACACATCAACGATTGATAACATGCAAGCGGCTGCGTTGTTATATATACGTACATAGGCCTGGTTACCACTCATTTGCTAGAGCCCAACAAGACAACAATTCAGTTCACCTACAAGGAAATATGGATATAACAATTATGCCAAATGGAATGGAGGCGGTTGAAGGACCAACGCAGCCGAGCGATAAACGATCGTGTAGTAAGATATTTAGGCCAAGGCCAAGCCCTGAGACCTATGAATCATTCGGTTCCGAAAGAGAAACTAACAGTCAGTAACAAGGTTTGAAAGGTGTAACAGGAGGAAAACCTCACAGTTGTAGTAGGAAACAATTTTTTAGAGAGGGTGGAAAGTCAAATTAGATCTGAAAGGAGGTACAGTGAAATAATTGAGAAAGGTTTCTGCTAGGGCCCGAGGGGACGCTGAAAATAACGTTAAGTAATGCCTACAGTGCAAAACTTGAGGTAGACTGACAGCATTAACCCCGCTACGGGGCCTGGATGCCAGAAGGTCACTTGGCTCAATACCAGGTTTTCATTCCCTAAACTCTAAACGCAAACCGTTATTCCCAAGTGTCATGCCCCATCACGTATGTTGCTGTTCACTCATTAATAGCTACATGCTTGTTGAATTCGAAATGGAATATAGAATTTAGGCTAAAGGCCAAGCGTTGATTCCTACGAGGTCATTCAGCTGGGAAACGGAAAATGAAGGTTTGAAAGTTGTAACCCGAGGAAAACCTCGCAGTTGCACAATGAAACGGGTGCTAGGAGAGAGTAAAAAGTAGATTGAAGAAAGAGGATATGAATGGAGATGCAGTGAAAGAATGAAAGGGGTTGAAGCTGGGGTCCGGAGGGACAATATTTGATGTTATTCCTTGCCCTAACAATTTGTTTTCGTGCCTCACTTCGTCGCCCTAACTTCTGTCCCATCCTCCTCGGCCTAAGCAATTCTTTATTGAGTCTGCCATCCTCAGCTTAAGCAATTCCGCAACTCTCCCGTAGGTGGGTAGTGCCGTCAGTGCACCTACCGTGATGCACTGTGGGGATTACTTAAGGTTCTTTGCAGCGTCCCCTTCTTTTTCTCTACCTCCCTTCATATTCTCTTTCTTCCATCTGACTTTCTACCCTCTGTAACAACTGTTTCACAGTGCAGCTATAAGGCTTGTCTCATGTGATATTTGTCAAACATTACTGTCAATTTCTCTTTCAGCGCTGAATGACCTTATAGGTCCCAGGACTTGGCTTTTGGCCTAAACTCTATGTTCCAGTTCCAACTCTTTCCTTCCCTTCCGGCTTTTCCCGGCAAAGAACGATCAGTTACGATGAAGCTCGCTTAGCAAATCTGTATTGCCTTTATAGCAAGACCCATATTAAACGACGGCAGGATTGGTGTAAAAACAGACTGAGCAGCATCCCGAGATGTGTCCTCGTAAAGGAACCCTTAGTGGTGTTTACCTTTTTCCAAATAAATTAACAATCTTCCAGGAAAGTAACCTCCATGATTTGAGAGCTACTTCTTTCACTATAATGATTATTGTTCGCGCCTGGTACCAGTTTCTCAGATTCGTTTCTTTAAAATTAACTAAGCATATTTTAAAGATAATAACATGTTATCAGAACCATTCTGTTCTAGAGCAACCAGTTTATTAAAAACCGTATTGAGAAGTAATTTGCAAAATATGGGGCCTCTGTACCAATAAGTTATAATCTGTAATTTACTTCATTCACTAATTTACAAATTCCTTCAGTAGATTGCAATTTTCATTTCTGTAATAAGAAACGATAGCAATTAAATAGACCCATTGACACAAATGCCATTTCATAGGATACATCCACATGAAGCATTCCACATCTGACGGCAGTCGAGTTAAAATCCTCCAAAGTTCTTTGATTACTAAGATCGACTATCTTGCTCGTTTATCTCCCATTCGGTGTCAAATTCAAAACTCACTAAGCCAGTAACAGTTACTATCCTAAACAACCAGTATTGAGAATTATGTCTTTAAATTGGTTTCTGGATAGAAGAGAATAGAATGTAGCATTTAGGACTATGGCCAAGCGTTGGTATACCTAGTATGAGGTCATTCAGCGCTGTAAGGCAAATCTGAGAGTAGAGAGGTATGAAAGGCGTAGCAGGAGAAAAACCTCGCAATAGATAGGAGAGAGTGGAAAGAAAGATATAAGAGAATACGAACATAGGTACGGTAAAATTGATATAAGGGGTTGTAGGCCGGGAACGAAAGGATGCTGCAAAGAGCCTTAAGTAATGCTAACAGTGCACCGCATGGGGTCCACCGTCGGCACTACCACTCTACGGTGGTTTCATGTTAGTTATGAAAATAGAATAACAATGGTCATCACCCTATATTGGTGATGTATTAAATTGAATGGAAATTAAATTGTGCTAAAAGCGAAGCTCTGGGACCTTTGAGGTTATTCAGAATCGAAGTGATCTATTAAACACATTTATAATTAGTCATGTAGTCACTGAATATATCCTCTAATAGTTCACTTTTGGGCATTGCAATTCTAACATTTGTTGACTACAGCATCATCCTCTGATTCCGAGGAAGAAGAATCGTATATTCCATATGCCGAAAGCTCATCCGCGTGTGATGAAGAAACCGTGATGATAATGATGACGCAGTACAAAGTGGACCTACTTTTGATGAAGAAAAATGAAGTAGATGGGGAATGATTCGTGGAACTTATCGCTCGAAGAGGTGTGGGACAATAGGCATTTTGATGCCCGAGAAATTATCGCTAAAGGACAGCCAGTATAAAACATTTTTGATTAAAAAAAACACTGGGACCTACATTTTACCGTCAAACAATGTAAGATTTCTTTCATTTGCTGTCAGGTCAACAAGAGCCACTGGATTGCAAACTGATAGATTTGCTTTGATTTCTGAAGTTTTGGACAGATTTATCAAAAACTGTATTGTTAGCTGCAGACCACCCGAGAATATAATAGTGGATAAGCAGTTATACGAAATGTAGGTGCCCATTCACGCTGTATATTGCCAGTTCAGTATTCAGTTTTGGCTAGCGGTTGATGTAAAATCAAGATGAACGCTCAGTGGATTTCCATATCTTGATAAAAACCACAGTCGCCATGCAAATCAACCAATCACCGAATATGTAGTCCGGAAGTTGATCAAATCAAAAATGGAAAAAGGAAGAAATGTGATAACGGATCCGTTTTTCACATGCGATAAAACTGGAGGAAAAATTACAAGCTACAAACACGAGACTTGTAGGAAGAGTAAATCCTATTCGAATAGAGATTCCCACATACATAAAAAAAAAATCCCAAGGAAACTTGTACAGCAGATTAGCGCTGAAAAAATAATAAATACACTCTTACAGTGTATCAATGTAAGCAAAACGAAAATATACTTGTAGAGCTAACACAACTCTAGATATTGGAAAAGATGCAAAGAAAATTAATCACTGTGCTTCTTCGATCTACTCCGTAGCTAGCAGTGGAAGCGATACTGATAAGATATTGCAGCAGAACTTTCCATAATTACTAAGAAGATAAAACAGTGCCAAATAGGGTGTTGCAATGGGAATAAGACTTCAGACATTTGCCACCAATGTAAAAGATCTGTATGCAGTAAATACACAAGCAAGGTGCTCAGGAAACTGCTTCGCAAAAAAAAAAAAAAATGTACTTGCAAAAACTGACATTACTCCCTAGAGGAGAACGTGAGATAATGTAAATTGACAACACATTATCGCACAGGTATATTTAATTATTTATTTTTCAGTCCTTTTTTATGTAAAAGCCAATTGTTTTTTAAGTTTGATAAATACTGATATGTGTTATGCTATGGTACTCAAATACAGATGATGTACAAAGCGTATATATATATATATATATATATATATATATATATAATATATATATATATATATATATATATATACCTGTATACCGTTAAACCTTCGCTTTACTGACTATAGCGACTTCCAATAGTAAGTGGAATTCGGCGGTCATTCGATAGTACCGTCGTTCTAAGGAAGAGGGTTTTGTTATAACCTGCTGCTATAAGTCCAGGCTTAGAAAAAAAAGAACTGTTGTTCTAATTAATCTTAATCCTGTTATGACCTTTAATATATTTCTTCTTCCAGTGCAGCAAATAATGTCAATGCAGCAAATTATAACATTTAATCTATTTCAGGTTTGATAGTAATTGTGTAAGTTTTTCTTGAGATAATTGGGTTATCTTATTTTACTGATTGTCAACTTTATTGTACTTTCTTACTATGAATAATTAGAATATTTTGATAGGCGAAAATGCCAATACATGTACGGTCATTTTGGCCTCTCGGTCGTTCTAGGTGTGTACCATTGGTGGTCGTTCTAGTGTTAAATGTTTTTGGTGAAAGAAACTTTGCATCTCAAAGCTCTATGTGGTCAACCAGATTTTGTTTGCCAAACGACCTACACTATCCCCTCAACCCCATTAAAAACGTCACGCAATACTTTTAACAAGATTCCAACTTCAGTATTTCAGAATTCTTTATTTTCATTTTTCATCTATAACTAGAAATTCGGTTCACCTGCGTTAAATCCTATATTTAAAACCATGTACCTTAACCTCAATATTCTTTTATGTACGTATAACTTAAAATTCTTTTCATCTACGTTAAATCCTATATTAAGCCAGGTACCTTAAGACCTTTGTTCATGGAAGCGTAGCTGACCATCATATCAAATTTTCATGTATGGTAATAACTTCTTTGCACTAGTTCCATGAAACAAACAATTTTATATTTAGTTTACCTTCTAATTATACACCATTCTGAAGTAGAAAAATCACGTGATTTACATACGGCGCTATTGGTACTGTGCATTCATTCATTAGTATAGTATGGAGTCAGATTTCAGCTCGTTTTCCCACGAATTGGATAAGGTTATTTGAGTCGTCACAACCAATACCTAAACCACATTTCCGCTATACGTAATACTGTTAAACAGTCTGGTGTATTTCTATAGCAAGCAGTTTTTACCTTCAGCATCTGTAATTGTATGTTTGATAAATCAGTTTCCACAAACTTTGTTTTCCCTATAAAAATACCCAAGAAGTAACCATGAACTGAAAACTTAAGACCCATTATTCATTAATTAAAACGATATAATAAACAAGCACATGGTAGGTTTACGAATGCAGAATATCCGAGGAACCTAACTAACAAACCTATCAGGATTTTAATGGAAAGTGCAGTATGGGCAATTTAGAAATGAAATTAATATTAGCCTACATCTATCGTGTCGACATAACCCACCGGAAACTTGCTACCATCTGGAGCAAAATTATCTCGTACATTTTATACCATAATTATGCATTAAGGCTGTTTTGGAAACATTTTACGTTACAATGCTAATCTGCTTCTGATGCCATTTAAAGTTGAAAATTTTCGCTATACGTAGAAACCACTCAAACACAATGTGAAAATTGCCAAAATCAAAATTAAGATGACCCACATGATCAAAGTCATATTCCTAAAAAGATTCCTTCAAGAATTCAAGTAAAAGTTAAAGAAACCGCTGAACTCTAAAATAAAGCAACGAAGTTACGTAATGTGATCTCTTGTTAGGGAAGAAATTATCACAACAATAGATCAGTTTTGACACTAATCATTATCCAAAAGACTCTACAGCTACCCTATTCGAAAATGCATATTGGGACATGCATTAACTGCCTGATGACCTTTTAAATATCTCACGTGCTATATAGCAAATCCGATCAAACACCTGACTGCCATGGATAGCTTGTCGAACACTGACGTTCATTACAGCATCGCATTCACTAGATTAATGGGCACCAACAATTGCATCCTGCACATGTCTTCACAACCTCTTTATCTATGTTAATGCGTATTTACATACTTAAAGCCTTGTTAATGGAGACCATTGGAAACTCATGCATTATGGAAAGTATCCCAAACTCACTGCCTGTGTCCATGAACAGTTCCACAACGCACTGCTCAATGAAGCATCACATTTCCCGCTGATGTTATGACCAGCCCCACACAGCGCTTCCCTATTCAAGAATAGTATGAATATCTCAGTGACTTGTGGTCATGAACAGCATCATAATAATTGTGCCGATAGTACCATTTACTCACTCTCTTTGTTCAAGGATAGCCTAAAGCTGGTATCACACTAGTCATTTCTTGCTCGCTGTTTTGGCCAGCATCCAGCCGATAATTGCGAGCAAAAGTGTTGTATCGTCACACTAGGAACTCGTGGTTTCGAGGAGCCGTAGGAAAAAGTAAACAAAACTGATCAGCTGATATCTTCATGGCGCCCAGAAATTGTCAGACTGTTGCAAGATGTGCTGCAGTGGTGTATTTCTCGGAAACTTCCGTGAAAGCAAGAGTAACAAAAAACGTTTGTGGGTTCGAGAGTGGCTCAGGAGAAGAGAAGCCAAAGGTCTGAGAGTACGTCCTATCAGCAGCAGCCATCTTGTTTGTCTACACTACGCTGTGGCTCGCGGCTCGTGCTGGCTGCTTCCCGTTCTATCGGGAAGCTAAAATCTCGAGATAAAAGCTCCCGGTTTTTAATTATTGGCAGCAACGGCTTGCTGTTCGAGAAAAAAAATGCCTAGTGTGAGGCTGGCTTAACACGCACTGGACAGGGTTCATGGAAAATAAATTCATTGCCCACGTTCATGGATGGCATCACAAAACTATTGCCATTATTCTGGGGCATCATCACAAAACTATTGCCAGCGTTCCTGAATAACATTACAAACTCATTGCTAGTATTCATAGAATAACATATAAACTCAATGATAACGGATATGGATCGTGTTTTTGAAATAGCTATACATTACCAAAGCATCGGATATGGATCGTGTTTTGGCAATAGCTATTTATTGCCACAGCCTAATTGGCAAAAATACGCAGTGATGTCCTATGTTGATATAAAACACTTATCAAGAGTAAATCAAAGAAATTTAATGGGAAATTTAGCTAAATCTAGCAGGCGTGTAGCTAGAGGCTAGCAAAACGTCATTACTGAATGCCCCTCCGCCCCCTCACTATTTGATACTGTAATATGACGTACTTTACTAGCGTGAACGGACGTTTGAGAGTAAGACAAATTAGTGCTGATAAAAGAGCGCCGACAATACAGCGCAAGACAATTGAGAACAATAACAGTTGAGCGCCGACACTTCAGCGTCAGAAATGCAAAAGTATGCTAAGATTTGAAAACAGATTAACAATGATCAACCAGGGTGGATCACCAAGATCCCCAGATTTATTTGCACCCTGAAGTGGTTGCTGTTCTTTTTAAGTACCAATCACGTCAGCGGATTGTACGACGACAACGGAAACTTAAAGGAATGCCTGTCTTGGCTCCAAATAACGTAGGGGAAATTGATATTCCTCAAGAACTTATTTGGACGTATGCTGGAGAAATTTTTCTTGCATATGATTTCGGTCTCGATGACCCTAATTGGTATTTTATATTTATTACTTCTGATCATTTGAGATTGATGAAGGAAAATAAGCAGTGAATGGGTGATGGGACGTTCAAAGTAGCTCCCCAGCTTTTTTATCAGTTATATGTGATTCATATTTTATATAAAGGAAGCATCCTTCCAGTGGTTTATATTCTCTGGCAGAGTAAGTCTGAGAAAGCATATAGCAGTGCTGTGACACAACTACGTTTAATGGATAACGAGATTTCTCCATCCTACATTTTGTGTGACTATGAGAAAGAATTTCATAAATCTTTTATTTTTGTCTTCTGAAATGCCAAGGTATCTGGGTGTTTCTTCCATTTATCTCAAGCCATTTGGAGGAAAATTCAAGCTGTATCTTGGACGACTCTATATTCCTTTATTTTCCTTTCCACAAAAAAAAAGTGTCTAAAACCAGCAGAAGTTAATTCAACAACTGTTTAACAATGTCTAGGAAATGCAAAATATCAAAACATCTTTTTCCCAAAAATAGAAAAAAGAAAAAATATCAGTAGGGACAGTAGTAGAACAGTAGAAAAGTTGCTAAAACAGTATAAAGTTAGGATCAAATCTAAAAATATAATTTTGCATTTCTGACGCTCAAGTGTTGGAGCTCAACTGTATAAGTGCGTCCACACGGTCGAACAATGTCCGATGGACCAACATTGTTACCAATTAACAATTGACTGTCGGTCTTTGGCTTGTGAGCAGAGTAATAGCAGTGGTATACAACTTCATCTGGTACCAATATTTGTTGCCAGATCTACTTCCATTGTTTCAACACTTATGACGTCATCCGGCTTCGCCTATTATATGGTAACAATGTTTGTCCGCCTGAAATGTTTGACTGTGTGGACGCACCTTTAAAACTGAGCTCAAGTCTTGGGCTCTATTGTCGGCGCCCATTTCTCTTGCGCTCAAAATTCGGTGCACCCTTTACTTGACGCTCCGCTAGTAAACTTAATTAATGAGCACTCAGATGTTGGTAGTAGTAGGATATGGAATTCTTATATTGTTTCACAACTCAAAACCTACCCTACATTCCCTATCGCTCTCTCTCTCTCTCTCTCTCTCTCTCTCTCTCTCTCTCTCTCTCGATGAGCCATGTCTCTACGTTTGGATAAAAGAAGGGAATGGGCATCAGATGAGATTATTAATTACGCAATACATTTCCTTGGCTTATTCAAATTTTCTTTTAACTTTAAATGTGCACCAAGTCTTAAGGCCTGTCCAGACGAGCAGACGTGATCGCTAGGGAGCGCGGTTGATGAGCAAATTCTACCTGGCTTTCCCACGGCAGAGTTTACAAATAGGCGGACTTGCCCAATGCCCTTGTCCTACGATGCCAGTACACTGTAGAGTGTCGTCCAAAAAAACATGGTGGCTAGTATTGCTCAGAATAGAAACTGTTGTGCTGCATAATAATTTGTTTATGTATAAAGAAAAAGACAAGAATGTGGTGCAAAGATTGGCTACATAGATGTTTATGGGAACCGTGCAACAATAGTGCGTAACTACAATATGCTTATGAACATGATTATAGAAACTATATAAGAATGAGCGTAAGCACATTCCATCATGGCCACCGATTCCATTCACTCCTGGCAAAGGTAGAGGCATACGTCCGAAAAGAAGATACAAACATGCGACACAGCAAACCAGCAGAGGCTCGATTGGAGGCAACGCTGACATTTTTCAGTAACAGAAATAGAGAGGAATTCGAATAGATATAAAGAAACAATAACTAAAAAGAGAGACTGGAATTCAAACAGAAACGAAGCAACACGTACTAAAACTATTTTTAGTAACAGAGAGAGAGAGAGAGAGAGAGAGGAGAGAGAGAGAGAGAGAGACTGGTATTCGAATAGAAATGAAGTAAAAGTTACTAAAACGGTCCACGAGAGAGAGAGAGAGGAGAGAGAGAGAGAGAGAGAGAGAGAGAGAGAGAGAGAGAGAGAGAGAGAGAGAGACTGGGATTAGTATGAAGCTAAATTGCCAAAAGGAAGTTTTTTTTTTTCTCATAATGACAGCAGACATTTGGGCAAATGACCTTGAAGAAAAGCTGGACTGAACAAAAATATTTTTGTTAAGCCTTATATGTTTGCCTTGGTAGAAATTGTCTAGGACAAAGTCCTATCAAAAAATGTTTGTCATTCAGTCGCAATTTTTATTTTACTCTGGGAACTATAAGAATAGTTCAAAATACTTGGTGTAGTAATGAGACCCACGACTGCAAAATTATGTATGTATAAGTGCATGCATATATATATATATATATATATATATATATATATATATATATATATATATATATATATATATATATATATATATATATATATATATATATATATATATATATATATATATATATATATATGTATATATATATATATATATATATATATATATATCTATATATATATTATATATATATATATATATATATATATATATATATATATATATATATATATATTATATATATATATATATATATATATATATATATATATATATATATATATATATATATTATATATATATATATATATATATGTATGTATATGTACAAATTATATATATATATATATATATATATATCTATATATATTTATATATATATATATATATATATATATTGTGACAAAGTACCAAGTATCTGGTTACTACACTTATCATTCATTATTGTTACCTCACAACAGCCAGACACCTGAACCCTCATCACAGGTACTAAACGACTGAATACTCTAAAAGCAACAGTGATCCCTTAACAACTTACCAGTATTGCAGAAAATCAGACTAAGTTCATCAAAACAGGTGTGAGGTAATCTTGTAAGTAATCAGATTAATCAAAGGGCATCACTCCATCAACAACTTTAAAAGTCTAAGTATTTCCCTGATTTCAAAAGTCTAAGTACCTCCCTGGTTCTAAGTCACTTCAAGTTAATTGAAGGAAAACAAATCAATTACTACTCTATGTATCTACCTAACATCAATATAATCATAATTAAATGCATGTATACTGGTGAGAAATGAAATACATATAAAAATTTTGAATACAGAAATTTATTATCCAACTCAAAATTTATAAGTGAAATTCACAATATCAGGGAAAACTACTGTTACTTGAAAACAAAGTAAAGTTTAATTAATTCTTGAATCAATTAAGTAAAATTAAATCAAAATTAATTTATCACAAAATTCAAGAAAATTAATTCAATCAGAATTCAAAAGTTTTAGGCAATAAATAAAATTTGGAAATTAATTCACAAGTGCTAAACAACAATAAAACTTCAAAAGAATTCTAAGTAAATGCAAATGAATTCACAAGTGTTAAATTCAATTAAATGGGCATCGATTAATTAATGAAAATAACTAAGTTACTTAAAATGTGAATGTAAATGAAAACACAGAAAAATGTGGAAAATACCAAAATTGCAAAAAATATTAATCACACAGAATGTAAAATAAAAACACACTTCAATAAGAAAATGAATAAATGCACAAAACAAAAATCACTTCAAATGAAACAAACACAAAACACAAAAATTTGCAATGTGTAAAAAAGTAAATCTTATCACTCAAACCATTGTAACCATTAGTTACTAGTTCTCTA
>NC_087213.1:36318228-36328228 GCF_015104395.2 Macrobrachium nipponense
TTATGGAATTGGGGAAGCATTATCATTCATTCTACTGACGAATACTTATTCAAACTTAAGATTGCTTGCAGTCAAGCCAATGCCTCAACTTGTAGAGAACATATAATCATTCTGTAGCAGTCACAATTCTTGTGGTTTCTTGTGATAAAGCTTTGGCTTTTATAGAACCGATGACCATTCTCGTTTTCACTTGACTCACATCAGCGGTGTGAAAGTGTTCCCCTGTTGAAGATACTATTTCTAATGGGTCCTCCTTGGCCATCGTCTGAACGAGCGCTCTGCACAGCTTTACTTCACATGGCCATACTCAGTCTTGATTTATCTGCATTCCATCTGAAAATTATTTAAGTTATCATCCACACGCTTATTAGCTCCTCGCCGAGATTTTTTATATGGTATTGTGAGGGATAAAGAAAATTTTAAAACAGAAAAGTTAACACGTACAAAACCAACAGACTTGACCAGTACAAAATATATAAATATAAAACAATTTCGTTGAAAAACTATAACGACCACTTGAGTTTTTTGGACGAACAGTCATTAACGTTAACTATGAAATTTAAAGGATGCTAGTCCGTATTAAAGAGTTAAATGATCACTGTTATATGATTTGATTTTATAGGTTTTAGGCATAATGCCAAGCACTGGAGCAACTAAGGCCATTCAACGCTGAAACCGAAATTGACAGTGAAAATGTTTGAAAGGTGTAACAGGAGGAAAGCCTCGCAGTTGCATTATGAATCAATTGTTAGGAAAGGGTGGAAAGTAAGATGGAAGAAAGATATAAAGGAGGGTACTGTAAAAGTAAAGTAAGTAGTTGCAGCTAGGGTCCGAAGGGACGCTGCAAAGAACCTTAAGTATTGGCTACATTATATCTCGAGAGATGCATTAACAGCACTACCTCCTTACGGGGGTGATCACGGTTTAGCTTATAAAACTAAATTCTAGCCTGTTTACTTTATCAATAACCATTTTTAAGTGTTATTTTTTTAAATGAACATTTTTTATAACTGTTACGAGTTGTCCTAGATATAAATTAATTGCCCAGGTATGAGTTTCCCGATATGAGTTTTCCGGGAGTCCTGGTATTAGTTGCCCAATCTGCTAACAGGACTTGAAAAGTTCATAGCTATGAGTTACTGACAAACTTCAGTAAAACTAACTCCATCTTCTAACAGCAAATCCAAACAGATATAGATCTCGTTCTGTAGAGAATTTTGCTTCGTTTTGATGATTTTCAAGAGATTGACTACTGGGTAAGCAAGCCCTATTAATTGACGTAAAGGACCCTCTGAAAATTCTATCAAGTCTAGGGCCAACTTTGCGCTTAAAAATTCAAATTAAGGCAAAACCTTTATGACTTAACCTAACCACAAAATTAATCTTCAGGAAGCAAAATTCTCAAGTAAAATATACCAAGACAAATTTGTTTTCATGTCGAATATTGCCGTTTGACGGCAAACTTTAATTTCCTCAAACCTTAATTTCTGCAAACTTAATCGGGTGGGAGGTAGTCAAGCATATTTAGGCACCCAATACCTATCAGAACTTACAAGCAAACTAAACGATAGATTAAGTCTGTACTTATCACCAGAAAGAAAGTTTTATTAGTTGGCAAAAACACACACCCAAGTATCTGCATATTAGGTCATACGACCTACTATGCAGAACATGAGGGCTCCCCCACCCCTTTAGGGGCACAGCCCCTAAAAGGGTGGAGGATAAGGTGTACATACTATTCGAGAACAATTTATACGCATTAAAAGTAAGTTTACAGCAGAAACTGAATTTGAAAACTAAAAAAAAAAAATTAATAAAAAAAACTTGAAAAGTTAATTTATCAAAAACATTAAAGGAAATTTATGCCAAATAAAAAAAATAAAATTTAGACATTAAAAATTGAAATTTATTACGGAAATAAATTTGTGCCAAATAAGAAGAATTAAAAAGTATTTTACAAAAAATTCCAAAGTAAATTTAAACAAATTACAAAATAAAATGTTAATAAAATCAAGTATATTAATGAAAAAATTTATGACAAGGATTAAAACTAAACTTGGCAGAAAAAAATATCTCCTACATACCTGCAGCTAAAGAGTACAGCTTTACCATGCTTGAAGCTTTACAATCAGAACAGGAACTCAAAGTGATACGTGTGCCAAAAACATCCTGGAAAAGAAAAACTTTAAGGGCTTGTAAATCTTGGGCGTTTATTCGCGTCACATTATGGGTAAACGTCCAGAAAAATAATTATAATGACTGCCAAAGATTAGTACGAGAATAAACACGCAGCAGGCTTCGAAAATCCTCAGACGAAATATACAATATTTCCAATAATGTAGTCAAGCGCCAGTGTTACCTTTCAGAAACTCATGAGTTTATTATAACTTCACTAACAAAGTGACAACAGTCTATGGAATCTCAAGCGGCAACTGTAGTCTACCCGCGTGATAATAGCGTTTGTTTCGTAAAAACTAAACAACAGGACCAATCACGGTACGATAAATTAAGGAGGAATTGAATACGCCACCTTTGACGAAAACAGTGATTACTTTGCAAACTCCTGTAAAAGGTCTAACGCCGAGAACAATGTTACACTTGAAGGTCCGAAATCCAAAATTCCGAATACTTCGAAGGCTCAAATGTGGTAAACTCTAGCGATGTTGTCATTTGCCAAGGACTTTAAAGTCTTAGTAGTGTCTTCCTTCTTGGAACATGACCGAATGCGATCCATGGATATCCAAGATTTACTTGAGCGTAACTCGTAATTTCTTTTTGTAGCTCACGAAATAATTTGTAGCACAAGCCTTTCGCATATCATTTTTTTTTTTACTTTTATCACTGATAAAATAAGTTTTAATTCACGTGATTACTTTGTTATAACTATATATAATGAAGTATTCTATATATACGTATACACACACACACACACTCACATAATATGTGTGTGTGTGTGTGTGTGTGGGTACTGTATAATGGTTATAATACATAAAACTTGCTACACTGGTATATGATTGGCAACCGAGTACAAATGAATATTACTATAATTAATTGTGCTTAGCCCTTGCATTACTACTGTGAAACTGATACCTCAGTTTTTATGTAGGTTATATATGTTTTTTTTTATTACTGAAAATTTAGGCGTTAAGTGCCTCCTTTGAGAAAACATTGAAAATCCTCCGTTTTGGATCTTTATTTGAAATATTTCACTGATTTTTTTTTCGTTTTCATTTTGTTCATGTACAAACGTTTCATTTTGCGATGTAAATATATATATAATATATCTATGGTATATATATATATATATATAATATATATATATATATACACACACACATATATATAGATAATAATATATATATAAATATATATATATATATATTATCTATTAGATATATAAATATATATAATATTATATATACAGACAATATATAATATTATATATATGGTATATATATATATATATATATCATATATATATATATTGTAATATCAGCTACTTAAGTTTTATCTCGTGGCTCCATTAAAGTAAACGTTTTTTTATTAATTACTGTCAATGCTCCATCAGTTCACTTGAGCCTCGAATTCTTGGTTCGAGTTTTGTATTGTTGTGCTTCCCCCACCGAAGGTTCTTATTTGTCAATCGGTACTCCATCCATGAAAAGCTTTCTTTACTTTCATGTACGCACGGTCTAGGTATAGCTAGGCCGTGCACGTACAAGTGTTTCGGTTGTTTGTACTTCCGACGCTGAGCCACTAAATGTTATTACATTACAATGACATCATCATAATCCCGTTACTTAATCGGTTAAGAGGCGATTTACATATTTTTCGTCTGAATGAAGAGAAGATTGCTTTCGGCTCTCCTGTAGAGAAGTTCTCGCCCTTTTTCACGGCTCGTTGATCAGTGTGGCGATCACCACCTTGCACCCTTGCCCTGCTGTATTTGGTTGGACGTCTTGCTTCGAGTGGACTCATCTGCTGCTGATGCATCAATGTCGCTGGATGCATACACCCGACCCCCTTTTGTGGCTACGGTTGCGTTCTCGTGCTTCCAAGTGTACCGAGACCATCGCCATCGCCCACATCTTGAGTCCTCCCGACTACTGTTATGGTGACGCCTCTAGAATCATCCTACAAGCAGCCGTTTTCTCGAGATCTCTGAGAGTCGTTAGGAGGACTTCTGGTCATGAAGACGAGTAAGCTTCCGATTTTGTGCCTTCTTTGTATCCAAAAATAGACTCGTTTCCTTGTGGTTGAGCAATAGTGTCCTGGGACGACTAATAAGCAGGAGAGCCATCGAAACTATCACTTCTTTATTAAACTGCTTTCAGTGCTGAGATTGTGTTTTTGTCCGACGCGTGGGAACATATATGTAATGGTGCATTACTGTAAATATTGTGTCGAGTTAGGTTAAGAATATTCTTCTTAGTTTCATCTCTCACTTATTACTGACTTACTGAGGAAGTTGTTTTTCTCCCTTCTCCTCGGCACTCTCCTTCTTGACTATCTTTAGAGTGAAGGTTAACTGTGAGCCTGAATAGGAGTTGTAAGTGCATGTGACTGTGCCCTCAGCAAATAATTCGAGGACGTGTGCAAGTAACTTCTTGTATTAAATCTGGATTTGTACGTTTGTTTTCAATTACCCCCTCAATAAAATGTATTTTATGGTCTCTATTGCTAGTAAATTTTATTCTTTAGCCTACAAGCTATCGTAGTAAGAGCAATTTTGTTGGAAGGCCCAGTAAGTAGAAATAAGTGTTTTTAATAAATATCTTATCAGAACAACAGAGTTAGTAACAATATATACACATACGTATATATATTACATACATACTGGTTATATATGCACTCTGAAACAATGAAGCTACGGACAAGTACCATAGGTCATAAAATACTTAGCTGCTAGGCGTTAGCCACTGTTATGCCGGGACCTCATTAAAAACATCTGTTGCGGAAAGATGTGTAGCCTGCAAAGCAAATCCAAAAGTACTGTCAAATATTTGGAACCGACCTACTTTTGAGACTTTCGTGAGAAACAGTTTGTAGCGACTTTGCCTTTCTTCAGAGTTCTGTGTTCGGTTCTGATGCGAGCGAATATTTTAATGGGAAGGTTGAGGCCTGTTTATACACACACACACACACACACACACACATATATATATACAAATATATAATATATATATATATATATATATATATATATATATATATATATATAATATATTATATATATATAATATATAATATATATATATATATATATATATATATATATATATATATATATAAAATAAAATAACATATATTATATATATATATATATATATTATATATATATATATATATATATATATATATAATATTATATAATATATTATATATATATAATATATATATATATAACAGACATCAAACAGGAGAGCAGACAGAAATATGTACTCTTGATTAGCCTTTTTTTTATTAAATGTTTATCCCTAACGTTTCATAATCCATGATTACATTAGCAAGGGTTCTAGAATAAAAAAAAAACACTGAAAAGTTTAATATGCAAAGCACTAAAATATTTTTTTAATTATGCTCGTAAATTTTCTATTAAAATGCACCTCATGACAGTATAGAAACTTGGCATAAACGTGTAGTTTGAATACCGTAAGAGTATATAACACGCAGTTAAAAACCTTTTGTTAAGCATTTTATTGAGGCTATTAAAAACTATCTTTGAAGGAAAAAAATTGTTTAGAATATTCCAAAAGGAAGGTATAACTTCGACGTGAAAAGCTGTCCAACTAGAGGTGAGGGAAAGGGCCCTGTGAAAGAGAGTCGTAACAGAATTGACCTTTACATTATAAAAGCAATAACCGCAAAAATTGTCACATGATCCTCTAAAAGTCTTTAACTAAAAATCGTGGTAGTAAAATTACTACTATATCTGGAGACCAGAACTTCAAGGAACGGCAGTGTATTGCCTACTTCCTTTTCCCTCACAGGCAGGAGAAGGGCGCAGGAACACATACTCATCCATTAGATACATTTATTTTCAACGCGTTTCTTGACCCATGGTCACATCATCAGGACATCTATATAAAAAAGGAGCATCCGAGCACAATTAAAAGAAACATACATAAAGCATAAGAAAACTTAAAATGGAAACTAAGTCAAACTTAAATACTGAATCACACTTAAATACATTCACACATTAAAAACCAAGAAAGCTTAAAATGATCTTTAAAAAAACTAAAATTAATAAAAGAAAAAAAAAGGGAAAAAACAAACTTAAAATGAAGAGCAAGGCGCACCTCTCAAAATGGCAGAGACAAACACACTCAAAGAATACACAAGAACAGAAAAGAAGGCGGACAAACACAAACAAACAACCCAGTTATGCTATGAACAGGGGAACAGCCGATGATTGGCAATTCAACGTAGGTACAATTCTTTTTATAAACAGACTTTCCAAAAGAAGTAGTTCTCCGGGTTCCTTGGCTTGACCAATAATTTTGAAGTTGTTGTATTTTATCGATGTCTGGCAACCTCTAGCGTGGGATCTGATATTGGAAAGTTCGGGATTAGACAATCTGCAGCTCATACGATAACTCACGCCCATGTGAGAATCGGCCCTGACCTTGAGGAGACGCCGAGTCGAACCAACGTAATTCCCGGAACTACATCGGGGCACTTGTACTCATATACGACACCCGACGTCATCAAGGGACAGAGCCGATCCTTGAAGGGAAACAAAGAGACAATAGTTTTAGGATTTTTGGGGATTAGTTTAATATTTAGAGAATTATATATTTATTGAAATAATGAAATTTTAAAGTTACAGTAAGCCATTCAAATTAACCACTAAAATCCAAATGTCCTGATGCTCAGGTACGGACTGCTCACAGCATTAGAAGAGGAGCCATTTTCTTGATGTGTTTGAATAGCAAGTGGTGTTAGGAGAGGCTGGTTGTCTTGCTGTCAATTATCTTAATCAAAAATTATCACACGTTGAATTTACCAACGCGGTTTTGGTTTTCGTGGTCGTTAACCTACACTAACTTAAGAGGCTTAATAGTTGAAATGTTTTCACTCACAAACATGTATATAACAGGAGAAAAGTCATGAAATCACAAAAGTGGTAGTAAAGCCCAGCCCCAGGAGACAGATATGTAGGTTAGAGGATACTAAGGAAGGGGTAGTTCCTAGGGCTTTACTCCGCAACCTGATAAATTATGATGAAAGCGAAAAGTAAAAGTAGGAGTCTTTTCTCAATCAGTACAGAAAGCGGGTGCCTTTATAATACGCATATCGAATAGGCTTCGGTTTGGACTAACCACCGCTGATCATGTGAAAATTATGCAAGAGATCCTGATTCCAGTATCAATCAACACTGACCCGTACCAGACTTTTGTTGAATATTACTCGTCTCAGCATCAGGAACAACAGCAATCGGAATAATAAGTTAAAAGCCACAATAATGTATATATATTATTGTGGCTTTTAACTCATCTCCGGTCACGGCACATGATGCGCCATAGATAACAATCGGAATGAGTTTGCCCCGTATTATTCTCGACGACAAAAAAAAAAAAATCCTACCCACAAAGAAGTGTTACGTTTATATGCTCGAGCGTTTCTGAATAGATACATTTACTACGTTTCTCCAAATTGCATTGCTTGAAGAAGTGCCAGTGTCTATTTCTTCAGATGTGGTTAGCGTTGTGCGTATTATAATAGCACTCGCTTTCTATACTCATGGAGAAAATACTCATATTTTATCAGGTAGCGGAGTAAAACCCTACGCCCTAATCTTTCCTTTGTATCCCTTGACCTCCATATCTGCCTGCCGCGGCTAGGCTTTGCTACCCATTTCGTGATTTCATTACTTTTTTGCCCGTGGTCGTAGGATACTTCAGACAGCAGACGAGACCCAGTTCAAGGAAGGTCATGTGTAAACAAAGGACGCACGTCTACAAACAAGGAGTTAATCAGAAAAAACTCAACATCGCGGTTGGGCCAATTATGACACAAGGCTGAGATAACATTGGAGTAAGAACAAAGACAATGGCACTGGTAAAAAAGTGGCTTGGAGAAACATTAGAGAGAGAGAGAGAGAGAGAGAGAGAGAGAGAGAGAGAGAGATCGTGGTTAGCAAACTTTTGTTATGTAATCAAAGTTGATATAACATATATATATATATATAATATATATATATATATATATATATATAATATATATATAGATTATGGGAGAAAAGTTTGAAATTCCAGTGGGGATATGCGCCTTTAATTTTTTTACTCATACAAGAGTTTCACTTATATTCTAACATTTTAATAAGCATCTCCTCAAAGACTGCAGAGAAAGAGTTTTGATAATAAATGTAGGATGAAAATTAGGAATCTGCATAAAGTGACGTAATTTCCTCTCTCTCTCTCTCTCTCTCCTCTCTCTCTCTCTCTCTCTCTCTCTCTCTCTCTATTAGATGAGAGAATCTAAGAAAAAAACCGCATCAATATTTTATTTTCCTTTATCTATTCTTCCGAAATAGATATATTTCAAATATTAATATATGTCTGAATGTATACGCATCTATGGCATGTAAGTATGCATATATATAATATTATATATATATATATATATATGCTATATCTATCTATATATATATAACATATATATATTATCTACATATACATACATACAATATATATATATATATATATAAGTCATCACATTTCCGTGATTCATATACATATATCGAGCTACAATGTCCTTTAATATCTAATTCGCTCTACCTCGGAATTAATATATATTTTCATATATGCTTAACCGAAGGGGAATTTTTTTCTCGATAATAGATTTGCTGGACCAGGGCGCGAACCTATGGATCCTTTCAAACCCAGGAACGTCAGTGAAGCGGTGGTGTAGTAGGAAAAGCTTCACTGACGTTCCTGGGTTTGAAAGGATCCATAGGTTCGCGCCCTGGTCCAGGCAAATCTATTATCGAGAAAAAATTCCCCTTCGGTTAAGCATATATGAAAATATATATTAATTCCGAGGTAGAGCGAATAGATATTAAAGGACATTGTAGCTCGATATAATATATATATATAATATATATATATATATAATATATATATATATATATGTATGTATATACGTTTGTGTGTGTATGTATGTATATTTGTGAGCATTAATCATCTAACAAAATTTAATACATTTTATTGAAATTTGTGCATTCATAGACACGAATAAACATTAATGTTATGATATTTTTCGTAAATACGTGGAAAACATAACCAAAGGGCAATATGAAATTACAAACAAAATTTAATACGGCACTGAAACAGCATTTCAACAGAAAGTAAAATAAAACTTATGACAAAACAAAAATTTTAACTTTAGGAAAAGGGATGAAATATAACAAATAAAAAATGTGCCGAAGCAATCACGTTTTCTGTATATCGTCTAATGCTGTATAAAACCATCCGCTATGACCGGTAACGTTTCAGTTGCTCACCAGGTAAGGTGGAGTGAGGGTGCGTCCCATGCCTCCGGAAAGCGCTGCCAGATACATGATCCATGGCTAACTATAACCTTAAATTTGTTATGTATGATGACTGGAGGGCGGATGATCAAAATACCAATTTGCAGCCCTCTCGCCTTTGTGGTTTTTTAAATCTGAGGGCGGACAGAATCAAGTGCAGATCGACGGACAGACAAAGCCGTCACAATGGTTTTCTTTTACAGAAAGCTAAAAATAATCCCTGACGACATAGGAAAAAATATTTTCTCTGATGTAAACAAAAATATCCACAAGGGTCTTTTTTTTTTATACTTGTATCGACACCAGACAACTGAAAGGAATGTATTGTTGTTCCATTCGTCGTCAATAGATGAAAGCCACGTTTTTCTTAATAACTTCCTTTTGACGGAAAGTTACGAGTTTAAATGTTTCCACACATCGGAAAAGAAACTTCCTGAATTTGTAAAGAAATATTAGATACCTTATTTT
>NC_087213.1:36335728-36340728 GCF_015104395.2 Macrobrachium nipponense
GCCTTGGGGAGATGCGAACCCGCGACATTTGAGTGGCATACCACAACACTAACCACAATACCAGCGGACCAGCTAAACCTTGAAAAAGGCGAAAAAGGTTAAAATAGAAAGGAGAGTTTTCCGTGGACAAACCTGTGAGAACTCAAACACCAATCCATGAATGTGATTCGGCAAGATTTTGAATACCAGAAGCGAGGCCTTGGAATTGGTTTATCTGATTTTTGAATGGTATAAATTAATTTCTTGGACCCGAACATATAGGTCTAGACATTGGGACCATCATTCTAGGTAAATTAGAGCATGAGGTACAGGGAAAACTTAATTTTCATTAGACGCGATTGTGTAGAAAATTTCATTCAAATGTGTAATTTTCAAACGGCTATTGCAAGAAAATGGCCACCTTCCCAGAAGTCTACCCAGCCCCCCCCCCCCCAAACCTTTTTTTTAAGCCAATACCTATATGCATCAAATCTGAAGAGTAACTCTCTGCCTCTCTCATGCACACAGACCCCCAACCAGCCCCTCTACTAATTAGACCGCTTGCTATATAAGTCATAAAATCACTACCACATGACAATTACCCTCAAACTTTTAAGACTGACTTATTTATACATACCTTATCTTAATGTGTAAAGTTTTAATATATATTCAAAAGATTTACAAATGTATGTGAAATAAAAAAAAATGCCTTTCGCTACTAATTATTCGTTCTTTTCCTGCATTGAAAAACTACGTGCTTTTTATTTACTGGTTTAAGGGGCGTGTTCTCGTCCAAGGAGATTGGGTAATGGCAAAAAAATAAAGCTGTCAAAAACATAAGCTATAAAATGTTACTTTCCTCTTTTATTGCCTTGATGTCAAAATATAATTATTTTGAAATGGCGATGAGAAATTAAGGAACTTTTACGTTGCAGTCAACACAAATAGTAAAAAAAATTCTATGGAAAGTACAACATATAAAAAGAAGTACATCAATTTTATAGACTCTAAACCATAACATTTTTATTTATGCTACAAAGTTAATTCTTTTACAACTGAGAGATTATTAAAAGACGCTTACTGTGCAATATACAAAAGAAAGTTTAACAAAAATTCTGTTGAAGTAAAAATTCATATTGACGATTGCGTCAAAATTGCACAAACTCTTAAGAGCAATGGTCTTTGTTATTCTCGAAGTTAAAATATTCATATTTTTTTTTATGAATGCACATTCATAGTTATTTATCATGCACTAAAACTTTGGTGTGTGTGTGTCTGCGTGTGTGTGCGTGCGCGCGCGCTAGGTTCTATTTCACGGAAACAGGAAGACTGAAGCCTATTAATTAACAATAACCAGCGTTATGATTGTTAACAAACACTGATTGATCATCGAACAATCATTAAATGAAAAGAAATCATTCACTCGCCAATGCAGAGTTCACCATTTTTATTGTATTGTTCCACTGTAGTGAATATTCATTTCCTTAATGTACTACGTTACACCCAAAAACCTTGCCGATTTTTATATCAGAAAACACTCATCACTTTCACTACTCACTTTAACGAAAAAAGACATGATTATAGACAAGAGGTGACTGTCAAGGGGTACTCGCTCCTCATGGCAATCGAGTGGCTGTTAGATACCGACCCTCAATGTGTATTTTGTGTTTATAGCTCAGTACCATAACTTTGAACATTTACTGCATAGCCAGAGGTAAATAATTATAAAACATAGTCTTTATTTTCTATGGAATTCCGTATGTTTACAATATTACTGGTTATTTCAGGCGAGTTAAGTACTTACTTCCCCTCTATACCGTTTTTCTGAACTGGTTTTGTTTTCCACGTTATACAAAGTGAAGGGGGTTCACTACTGAAACTACAACTCGAAAGGGTACGTGGCGAGGAAAGGTTGAAAACCCCTGGACTACAGGGACAGGATTGCTGGGAAAGTTAATGACTAGCGCCCCAATATCTTCTCACAACTTTTAACCCAACTCAATAAATGTAAATCTGAAATGAAATAGAACTTATATTTGAAATACTGGTTGAAGCCTCGACTAACCAACTTTTAGCAATTCTTCAGTTTTTGTTTATTGAATGGAACGTTTCCTAATTAAACTTCCACTCCTCTTACACTCTTCAAACATGTCATGAGGTTCCTTCAAACCTCTAAGTGTCCTTCGACTTTTACTGCTGAACTCATTGATTTGTGAAGGTATTATTAATTTGACAGACAGCTTTATCATTCTAGCTATGGCACTAAGAGCACGAATTATAACCCCACACAAAAATTAGTCAGAAAACTAATACATCGGTGATTTTCAAATATTTACTGGACTTCCCACCTCTCAGTAGGGCACAAAATTAAATGACAGCCGCCATCGTCTTGCCACCACCAGATCAACAAATAATGATTTAATGTCTATCATCCTCGTGTAAAAATAAAGGAAAATTATCTTTTCTCTTAACACTAACACAGACTAAATAGTAGCTGAATTGTTTTCAATTGAAAGGCATGATGAAGACATCCCTTGGTCAAACCCATTTTCCCCTAGTGAAAAACAACATAATTGACTGGCCCACATGGAGAAAATAAAGATAACAAAAATTATCAAAGAATATGACTAATACGTTCTCTGAATGCCCAGCACTTGAAACCGAGACTGTATTTCAAAATCCAATAAACGTTGAAATGTCTCCTTTTTTTGTTTAATCTTCATTGCATAAACATTTAAACGATAATTACTAGTTATTGAGTGAAAAAAATTTAAAACACCGAAAGTGTTCAATGTGCTGATAAACTACCCCTTTGGTAGATGGTAAAACAAAGATATATGGTAACGTGCCGACAATGGTGGGTAACAGTGGAACACTTACATTAGTAAGGAGCTTCTTTGTACCCACATTTCATTGGTGACTGTTGATTTTTGTAAATTAGGATATTTTTGTTTTTTCCATCCATTTATATGCTCCATGTTACTTCATGCGTGGCGTTTTAATTTGCCTGGTCCTTATCATCAGGATTAGACGTTACAATTCTCTTCCTTGTTACTCTGAAGACTTTTCAACTGACGGTGAATACCCGCAACCGGTATCTCTAACACTAATAATAATTGTGATCAGTATTACAGTTCAAATGCATCGTCCTCTTGAAAGTAAGATGAAAGATTTAATGCCAATAGCTGCAGTTTTTTACCGTCAACTCTAAAAATATAGGCTATGTCCTATCTTTTCTTTTGGTCTGGTTTAAGATTAGACATTACCCTTAGCATTAAAAGCTATATTTCTCTAGGTATTCATTTACTGTTACTGTTCTACAGGCCTAGCTTTCTTGCACCCACACTATCTCACTTTTCAGGTGGTCTGTGGTTGTCATCTTACATACGCGTTAAATATATATATATATATATATATATATATATATATATATATATATATATACATACTATATACACACACACACACACATATATATATAGTTATATATATATATATATATATATATATGACGATTAACCCTTATTGTATAGTCACTTCAGTGGGTCCAGTATGTTACCACATCACAGCTTGAAATGGTGACAAGTATTGACAGAATCTATTACAATATAAAATATTAGCTCTATAGTTAGTTGCTCTTTATCCCATTCCGCTGTATCTGTATCTTGATTTTCAATCTAGGCCTAATATCTTATGAAAACCTTACATTTCGGTGGACAGATCTCTTCCCTATTGAAGTGTTGTTATTTTTCTCGGTTAGAAGGATAAATATTAACAACTATTCAGATGATTCATAAATCAAAATTGATTTTTATCTTTATTAAGAAAAATAATTTTTGTAACACATATCTCTAAGAATGTATATAAGCATATTTATGACAGGAGGTTATTTACACATGTACATTTGCTAGCAAGAGTTACTACCTATAAATTCACACAGACAAGTAAACAAAAATGACATTTTGTAAAATAACTCTAGTAATACTTATAAGCATATTTATAACAGTAGATTAGGTACACATATACATTTGCTAAAAATAGTTACTACTTATAAATTCACACAGACAAGTAAACATAAATTAAATTTAGTAGAAACAACTCTAAGGATACTTATAAGCATATTTATGACAGCAGATTATGTACATATGTGCATTTGCTAACAAGAGGTACTACTGTATACTGATACATTCACATAGGCAAGTAAACAAAATTACATCTAGTAAAACATCTCTAGGAATACTTATACGAATATTTATGACATCAGATTATGTGCGCATGTAACTTTGTTAACAAGAGTTTTTACTTAAAAATTCACATACACGATAAAAGAAAATGGCAACCTAGCGACTTTCCCACAATTCCTAGTAATGTAGAAGGTAGATCACCTCATGCCAGGCGAGACACATGAGGACCGAGCTGAAATTTGCGATGCTTCACTTCAAGAAAATATGATGTTCATAGTAGTCAGCGCATTTAGTAAAATCGTCCATGGAGAGCCGATCACCTTGTATCATCCATATACACTCTTATATGAGTCTAATTTTTTTTTATTGGAGAGGCGTAACTGAGCTAGTTCTTGCACGAGCCTCTTAAGTTATCATGAAGATATGTTGACCGAATCTTTCACAAAACAATCTGCACACAAGTCATCAAAGATATGAAAACGTTAAGAGTAAAAACATTTTTCATTAGCGTGATTATGAGCTTATCACAGACAGGACTCAAAAAGGGAATCAATTACTGTGATTAACCTTCTTTTTATACTGATCAAAGCAAATCTTTTCGAGACATTTCAGAGTCAGAGAGCTTTGAACGTACAGCTACAGTTAATGTGAATCACATCAGTCACTAATCACCTTCTTTCCGGATAAAGGTGAGGAAAAATCAGGGTCTCTCTTGATCTGGCCGCCGTCCGAGAGGTCTTAATCTCCAGGTGAGATGGGACATTAATTTCCTGATGGCAGGATCATCCCTCAGGAAGAAGGAATACTGAGGAGTTAAGGAGTGGAAAGAGAGTGGGA
>NC_087213.1:36345728-36360728 GCF_015104395.2 Macrobrachium nipponense
CAGTTATACGTATTTTGCCTAGCTTTTCAATTATACATATTTTCTGTTTTCTCTTGGTATTATTCTTTCAATTCGCTTGGTGAGTTTTTCTGTGTTTCCCTTGTCTTATATTTTATGGTCCTTTTCTTTTCTTGTTTTAAGTTCATTTATATATCTATTGTTAATGCTGCGTTGCCATTTTTGTGAAAATTAATTTTTTTTAGCTTTTTAATACCGCGAATCTATCTTTAGTGCAAGTTATTTTCTTTTTTCATCCTTGAAAAAGACTATGTGTCATGAAACGTTGACGATAAATTTGTAAGAATGAAGGTCTTCCATTCCCTTGTTCCTTGAAGATGTACTTATTTGCATGTATATACATGTTTTAAATGTAGATTTGTGATTTAAAGCAGAATTAACTTTGTACTTTCCTAGCAACACACACACACATATATATATATATATACCCTATATATATATATATATATATATATATATATATATATATATATATATATATATATATATATAGTATATATATATATATATATATGTATATATATATATATATATATTATACATAAATACGTGTGTATGTATATTTATCGACGAATACTCCAGTTTTCTGGTTGCCAGGAAAGTTCAAAGTTAATTCTACTTTTACTCACAGATACATTGACAACATGAGCTCTGGCAGCTTAGTTCAGCCTTTATGCTGCCAGCCATATTCACAGCACTTCTAAATACTATTAAAGAAATACTCCATTATCTTATATATATATATATATATATATATATATATATATATATATAATATATATATATATATATATATATATATATGTATATGATATGTATATATGTGTGCGTGTGTGTGCATGTGTGCGTGTCTGTGTGTGTGTGTGTGTGTGTGTATGTATGTGTGTTGTATGTTTATTCTAATACTAACTTCCATAATAGGAAGCACTGGCAATGAAAAATCTCGATATGAATAAGATGAACGGAAAAAATACGAGCGTTATATTTCAAATATTGTGTGAACACTGTTTCAACCAATAAAGAATTTTCAATTCACTGGCAAGAAGAGAGTTGGTGTCTTTGGTTTTCTGTAAGCCTTGAGGGTATGGAATCGGGAATCTCAGTCTTTTATAAGCAGAATCTGAAGAGATCAAGTTAATCCTATTTGGTCTCCATCACCTTCTTCACAGATTAGTGTTATTATTCTTCGCAATTAATGGAACATTCACGTATTTAATACTTTAAGCAAAATCTACTTCCATGGACCATCATTGATATATCCCAATTAATATTGTGGCTGAGACTGCCCATTTCATCATAATACTGATTTTTTCTTATAATTTTTTAATGGGGGACGAAATTTCCTTCTCCGGAGCCCATTTAAGATTTATTGCATCTCATACAGATATCTATGCGTCAGTAAAATTGACTGCCATCAAATGATGAGGAAAACATCAAAAGCTTAATGATCTCATGTCCGTACCTCACCCAAAAAACTGATACATACATACATACATACATACACATATATATATGTGTGTGAGTGTGTGTATGTGTGTCTGTGTGTATACACATACATACATGCATATTATACACACACACACACACACACACACACACACATATATATACATATATATATATATATATTATATATATATATTTTATATGTATATATATGTATATATATATATATATATATATATATATATATATATATATATAGTATAATATATTATATATATATATATAGTAGCAACAATAATATAGATATTCGTATGTTTACAAGTGCATTTCATAACTTAAAACTTACAAATAAGAATGACAAATATGATATTCTCTCATTATATTTCTCAAATTATTTACTTTAAGACAGTCAAAATCCAACGCTTTTATCTCCTAATTAACATTATTAACGATAAAAGAACATTGAATCGGTAACATATAATTTGGTCTAGGATTCCAGGTGTGATCTGTAAACAAGACAAAAAGGAAGCCGATAAAAGCATGAGCTACGAAGGAGCAAGAGGAATGTAGCACAAAGCAATCCGAGTCCCATCATTTCTTCTTCTTCTTCTTCTTCACTCGTGGAAAGATAATTCACTTTTGCCTCCCCTTGACTCTCAGCGGAAGGCTTCTTCACTTATTCTTGTTCCGTTTTAAGTCTGTGTTTGGGATGTCCCGAGAGATAAGAAGCGGATGGCCGCTTCCACTCTTTTTCATAATAAGATTCTTTTTCCACGTCCCGAAGGAGCGCTGCAAACAAGAAAAGGACATTAGGAGATACTGGAAGACCCTGCTTTTGTGATCCGGGCTGTTGTTCTCATTAGGAGATACTGGAAGACCCTGCTTTTGTGATCCGGGCTGTTGTCCTCTCATAAAGGAGTTTAAAACATAGCAGGAGAACAAAGGGATAGGATGATGTTGATGACTTAAGTGTACATCCAGAAGGACAGTCTTTGTTGTCACATGATGAGGAAGCTTTTGTCTTGATGGAGGCTCTAATCATCTTACGAGGCCCAGAAGTCAGTCTGTTGGGAATCGCCTTAGTTTTCTGGATTCACCTGCTTTTATCATTAGTTCTTTACCTTCAGGCTTTCAGTTTTTGTTATACAACTATAATTTAAATCCCTATGACATAACGAATCTGAATTTGCCACTGCAAACTCAGGTAGTGCATCTAACGTTGGTGCTACTTTGGTTAGTTATCTACGCGTCACCTACTCCGAGGTGCTAGTACTAAATGTACAGTAGACGGCCGTACGAAGATATCGTTTATTAAGATAATTAGTCGACCACACAATATAGAAATGGGTGTATATAATACTTGGATCCCCGAGGGGCTATAATAGATTCACATCAATCGTACATTTGATGTCTAGAACTCTCCTTTACGGCGCTCCTGATTGCCTGTTTATAAGCCAATCACAGGGATGGAAACTCTGTCTCTCGAGAGGGTTCACTAGGCAGGATGTATGTTACACCTCTCTTGGGGGATACGTCTTTCAAAAGTATCCCTCAGGAGAGGTGGAACATTCATGCTGCCTATGTGAACTCGTTCGAGAGACTGGGAGTTTCCAGCCCTGTGATTGGCTTATCAACAGCCAATCATGAGCGTCGTATGGGACGGGCCTAGACATCAGATGCACGGTTGATGTGAATCTACTTTAGTACTAAACAGAGCGTCTCAAGAAGTTGCCGCCATATTAGTTCTAGCACCTCGGAGTAGGTGATGCGAAGATAACAAGCCTAAGTAGCATCCTAAGGATAATTAACATACGAGACCATACCACAGGTAGTTTCGTTTTCCGATTGTTTCACAAGATGGGTCACAATATGTTATTGCATATTTGCAATATATATATATATATATATATTATATAGTATAGATATATATATATATATATATATAGTATATATATATATATATAGTATATAGTATATAGATATATATATGATATATATATATATATATATATATATATATATATTACTGAATGAATACTGGATGTAAAAAATAACCATGAGTACAATTCATCTAAATAGATATATATATATATATATATATATATATATATATATATATATATATATGTATATATATATATATATATTATATAGATAATATATATATATATATATGTATATATATATATATATATATATATATATATATTATATACACAGATAAAGATTGATAGATTAATATATATATATATATATATATATATATATATATATATATATATATATATATATACAATATATTATATTTATTATCTATTAGATGAATTGTACTCATGGTTATTTTACATCCAGTATTCATTCAGTAATTGTGGACATAAAGACTCGATGATGTCCATTTTCTTGTAACATAAATATTTTTTCTAAGAGAAATATTTCCAAGAAAGTTTTCTACCAAGTGTCATTTCGGGAAACGTGGCACTTTTCGTATTCTAATTTTCATGCTTTTAAGTCAAATTTCAACGCCGCAGTATCGATTTCACTTTATTTTCCAGGGAATGTAAGCTAAAGGATACATACAACGTGGCCTTTTTGCTTGAGTTTTTGAACTTCATTGAAATACCTAGTCAGTATCTCCATACTCATTTTTACCTAAGAGGAGGATTCATTCTAAAAAGGAAAATGATTCCATTTTATATCTACTGCCAGGTTTGCTTATTCTCTGGCATATGTACGTAGACGATTACGGAACAATAAAAAAATAAAAATAAAAAAAAAACTATCCAGGGCAGAGCAGAAATCACCCAAACAGGAACTAACTCCTACTGGAAATGACTGAAAAGTTAAATGTTATTCATGAATGCTATGAATAAATTTCGAAGTAATTACGCGTTATTTTCCATTCACGTATTATCTTTCAATTCGTTCCTTCGTCTCTCTCTCTCTCTCTCTCTCTCTCTCTCTCTCTCTCTCTCTCTCTCTCTCTGCACGAACATCGTAATTATTCGAGAAGTTCGTCCTGACGTTAAACACAAAAGGCTGCCACTGCATTACCCAAAGAGGAGAAGAATAATCAGGCCCGAATAATGCAAGATGGCATTATCATATCACCGGCACACTCTTACACAGTGAGAGAGAGAGAGAGAGAGAGAGAGAGAGAGAGAGAGAGAGAGATTACGATGTAAATAGCAGAAATAACAGCAAAATGATCAATGTATTTTGTATATTTGTTAATGTTTACTAACTCCATTTCAGCTGGAACCTCAAAAATAACTCTCTTTGGAAAGGGATATGTTAATAGGGATTGAGCATTGTGAATATATCAGAAATCTTCCTCTTCAATCCCACGGCTATCCCTACATTAAGGGGTCGGTTGCCTGATGTGCCTTTCCTTACAACACCAGGCTTTGTTTATTGTTTGGCAAAGGAGTTTTTACGACCGCATGCCTTTGCTGTTTTCAACCACAGTTATTGGCGGTGGGCATCGACTTTAAGTTTCCCTTTCACACTTTGCGATTTAAAACCGCCTCCACCAGCCGAGCGGCACCGCGCTTACAAGTCGACTGATAAACCTAATGGAACCTTTCACACTGAAGCGGCGCGGATTTTTTGCCGCCGCGGCGCCGTTTTGCATGAGATTTGTCCCACTGGCTGGAAGCGGTGCCGCTCCCGTTGTAGGTTGTAGTTGGCCATCAGGTTCAATGCACGTCTTCACACCAGGCGGTTTTTCCCGCCTTTACAAGCGGTGAGCATTAGTAGGTCACTGCTTTTCATCGCGAAAACATATCAATTATATAGATATGGATGAAGATATTGATATACAACTAATTTCTTTAGTTGAAGCGAAACCGGTTTAATGGGATAAAAGTATGGAGTAGTGTAAAAGTCGTAACTTAATTACATCTGCTTGGGTGACTTAGTAACATCTGCTTGGAGAGAAATATGCTGTGATTTAAATGGAAAAATGTGAGAGATGCTTGGATGAAATTACTAAAGAAATTGTTGGAACAAAAATCATGTACATCAAGTGGAAAACCTACGAAAAAGTACATATTCAATGGCCAACTCAGCTTCTTGACGAAAATTGCAAATCAGAGAGAAACAGAAGAGTTTCTCAGCCGATACAGAAACAATGAAACTGATATTGAACATCTTCGCGATTCACCTGCAGGAAAGGAAAAAAAGCCTTCCACGAACTGGGAGAGATAAAATAAAAAGACAAAAGGTTGATGATGTCGAACAACGAATAACCAAAGCACCGGAAACTACAGAAAATCGTCACCTCCCTTTTTTAAAGGTGTTATTCCTGCAATAGATCAGTTAAGTGAAGCAGAAACTCTCCGATTTCAAATGGGTGTTTTGAATGTACTGCAAAACATACAGAATTCTCGAGTTTTTTCACGACTTTTCCATTCATATCCACAACAAGTGCACTAGCCCCCCCCCACCCCCCCCCCCACTAGACCCCCCCCCCCTACCCCCTTATGATGTAAACCACACCACAAGATGCCCTGTAGCACCACCTGCATCTTCAACGCTTGTCGGACCAAGCCTCTGTGCCAGGACAGATGCAGCACATGCAAACGCCGAAGATATCAGTGGGAATCGAACATTTCTAGATACCTGTCGACTTCTCCAAATTCACAGATGTCAGACATGTCAGATAATCACTGTATTGGTTTTCCAGTAACATCTTAATTATACAATAATAATGTTTCATTAATCCCGTTACATTCCTATATTATTTTGCATGTCCTTCTTAGTTATCTTTAAATATAATTAATTACGCTAGAGTCAACCTTGAATTATCCTTTTGAATTTTCATACTTTGTGTGTGTGTGTATGTCTGTGAGTGTGCGCGTGTGTACGATAGAGCCTAAAATAATATGATAATATACGCGATGTTATTCCTTCTTAGTTATCTTTAAATATAATTAATCACGCTTGAATCAACCTTGAATTATCCTTTTGAATTTTCATAGTTTGTGTGTGTGTGTGTGCGTGTGTATGATAGAGCCTAAAATAATATGATAATATCCACTATGCTATTGCTTACCTGACGATAACTGCCAATCTTTGTGCAAGTGAAATAGAGACCCTGAATGTTTTATATTCTCGAAGTAGCGTGTCATACAAGAGTGGCAGGAGGTTCTTACGTAACTTTAGAGATTCTAAAGTAATTTAAAGATATATCGTCCTTTTTCAGTTCTCCAAAGAGAGCAGCAAATGCGCCATGCATGTCTCTTTTGGCATTTTCTTTCTTAGATATCCATCTTGTATCATTACTGCATACTGTTTTCAAAATTAAAAAAAAATAATTGCTCTGTAGGCGGCGACCGCGCAAATGAGCGGTGTCGTCCGCAGTACCTGCGGCTCGGAGACCGCCTCTACTTCGGAAAAAAATCGCGTAGCGTGAAAGGGTCTTAAGTCAATCTGCAAGAACGGTTTCCACAGTTATCGGCGGTGGGCCTAGCCTTTTACTAAAAAGTAAGACTGCAAGGCAGCAGCTGTCCTTTTAGTTACACGCCTACCACAGGGTGGGAACTTATTTAAATCTATTGGGTTATAAATATGGATATTGTAGGGAAAACGATAACACTGCAGTTTTTTCCATTACTATGAATGCTGCTTATAACATGAGCAATACAATTCTAATATTCAAGAGTATTCTTTTTTAACAATCGAATTTTCTTAATAGCCCTTGGTAATGAGTTCATGATCATTCAAGATATTGTAACCATTTATGTATCATGGATATACACTGCTTACAAAGACATAGGTTCATGAGCAAGAATGGTCTGATATGCTTTGTTCTTCTGTTCTCATATATTTTTCCGTATAATCTAACGGCTTTGAAAAAGGAATTATGCTTAAAGACTCAAAAGAAATTCACTTGTATTTTGATAAAGAAAAGTAATTCACACTTTAAACCCCAGATGTTTATTTCGACCAATTTCGCATATAATCTTCTCACTTTTCATTTCTTTTTATTTTATTATTTATTTACTTGCATTATGCGGAAGAAACCTTTTCAATACTATAGTTCATTTATTTTAGACGTAAATATCGACAATTTAGCTTCCAATAAGCAGCAGTATTCGTATTTCATCACTTATTGTTTCAAATACGAGTAAAGTTTCCTTGACAAAAATCGATTCAGTAAATGTAAGAAAGAAATGTAATTAAGATTCATTAATAAAATTGTCGATAAATTACCAGTGTTCTCAAATAATATTTTTGTATAACATATTTTACAAAATATGGAATTTGTAGTTAGGAAATGACCACACACGCATCAGTACCTGATAAAACTTCAGTTAAATTTGCTGTTGTTTAATGATTGGGGATAATCTGCGCTGCCTACACACACTCACTTGCACACATACACTCATTCCCTGATACATACACACACACACACACACACACACACACACACACACACACACATATATATATATATATATACTATATATATATATATATTATATATAATATATATAAAACGAGATTAAAAATCTCGTTCTCACATTTTAAAAGGTAGTGATGGACCAGAGCGTCCAAAGGCAATTGGTAACACATTCTCTCTCTCTCTCTCTCTCGAGCTTCCCAACAACTCCCACTCTCTCTCTTTCTCTCTCTCGATACACCTCCCCCCTCCATTATCTAAGGTCATCAAATCAGACACGGAACTTACAAAAATATGCAGTTATTTAAAAGCAAAGAATTAGCTAAATTAACTCAGGTTCTTAACGGAAAGATTAAATGAATGATTGAACTCAAATAACCCCACTCCATATTCCTAGTCCAATAATCCAATATTATCTTAGTCATAAAACTGGCCAAGTCATAATACAGTACACCATAGTAATTAAGTCAGTTCCCATTTCTCCAGAATAATCCCCCTTCTCCAGATCAATTCCCCTTGTCCAGAATCGCCTGTTAGAAGACAGGAGAACACCCCGATAAGCATAAGATTATAATCAAAGATCATATAAATAGAACATCTCTGAAATAAATATTCAAATATAATCCAGTCACAACTTTTGGCCAAAACAAAATAAATAGGCTTACCCATTCAACACAGTATGCACAACACCATATCAAAAACACCTTTTGCAAAAGCCATGTTGGCTCTACCTCTCTTGCACAGATCTATCCATCTTGGTAACACTACATTCTCATATGTAGGGGGAAAATCTCGCACATACATATGAACTCACACATTGTCCACACCCATGAACTGCTTGTAACCAGTTTCAAAGGTCACCTCTGCATCAAGCGCTCATAGCGACAGGACAAGGCACTGATTTGCTAAGACAGCAATTTTGATCACACCACCCCAATGAAGATACATCAGCATTCCCAAAGCTCGTCACCACGAACAGTCTCTAGGGAAGTTAATGATAACTCTCAAAATTCTAAGAAAGTCACAATACATAACATTACAAGTGAGGGCCTAAGAACCACAAGGTGGTAAACGCCACTTTTTAAAAAATGAGTAAATTGCCCTCAAAGTCTAGCATTCATTACTCTGCTTCTAAGAAAGATATTGATTTAAACTAAGTTTCATATGAAAGCCCTACCCTTTATATGGTTGGTAAAATTTAAAAAAATTGTGGGGTGCGCTTGTGCGCTAGCATTCAAAATGTACCCCTAACCCCCCACATTTGTGTATATTTTATTCATAACCAGCACTTAAACCATAGTTAAATGTGTAAAAGGATAATAAAGTGTTATTATATTCGTGTTATAACAGCAATAGATGTAATAATAATTATAATAATAATAATAATAAATAATAATAATAATAATAATAATAATAATAATAATGAGCAGAGGCTGGCAGACCAAGTAAGGAACATAAAGAAAAAGAACTGGCTCTCCCCAACAGAAAGAGAAGAACTGGAAAGGGAAATGTCACACGACAACGAATTACACGAAGATGAACTGAGAGACGATACCACAGAAGACGACAGGGAGGATGAGGTATCAAACAACGACACACGAAGAAACACCGACGAAGTAACAGAGAGGACGGAATGGGTAGAAAAGATTAGACAATGGATGGAGCCAGATACAGAGAGAACAAAGATCCCCTCCATGAAAGCCTACAACACCAAGAAATTAAGGGAGAAAACAAGTGAGGTCAATGAAATAATGGGCATAATACACACCACCAGTATCACAGAAACAAATAACTTGACATATGCAGGAGCAAGATTAGTAGCAGAACTGATGGGGATTCGAACACCAACACCACCAGCACAACCAACCCAACAGAAACCAAAACAGCAACCTCCGTGGAAAAGGCGCCTGGAAAAGCAAATCATGGTGATTAGATCTGACTTGAGTAAACTGAAAGAGATGGCAGAAAAAGGCTAAGAAGCAAGAAAACAAGGGAGGAACTCAACGAGAAATACAAAGTACAAGAGAGGGGACTAAACAACACAATAGAAGATGTAAAACAGAGGCTTAAGGCCAAAGCACATAAGATCCAACGGTACATGAACAGGAATAAGGGATACCAACAGAACAAACTATTCGGAACCAACCAGAAAAGACTATACAGCCAACTAAGAGGGAAGACAACCACCCAGAAATTCCTGAAGCCGAACCAAGTAAGAGACTCTGGGAAAACATATGGAGCAATCCGGTATCACACAACAAACATGCAACATGGCTCCAGGAAGTCAAGGAAGAAGAAACAGGGAGAATAAACAAGATTCACAGACATCCACGACAGACACAGTCAGACACCAACTAAAGAAAATGCCAAACTGGAAAGCCCCAGGTCCCAATGAAGTCCATGGATACTGGCTCAAAAACTTCAAGGCCCTACACTCACGAATAGCAGACACAACTCCAGCATTGTATCTCAAATCACCAAGCACCCAAATGGATGACCACAGGAAGAACATCCTTGGTACAAAAAGACAAGAGTAAGGGAAATATATCCAGTAACTACAGGCCTATCACCTGCCTACCAATAATGTGGAAATTACTAACAGGTATCATCAGTGAAAGGCTATACAACTACCTAGAGGAGACAAACACCATCCCCCACCAACAGAAAGGCTGCAGAAGGAAGTGTAGGGGCACAAAAGACCAGCTCCTGATAGACAAAATGGTAATGAAGAACAGTAGGAGAAGGAAAACCAACCTAAGCATGGCATGGATAGACTATAAGAAAGCCTTCGACATGATACCACACACATGGCTAATAGAATGCCTGAAAATATATGGGGCAGAGGAAAATACCATCAGCTTCCTCAAAAATACAATGCGCAACTGGAATTCAATACTTACAAGCTCTGGAATAAGACTAGCAGAGGTTAATATCAGGAGAGGGATCTTCCAGGGCGACTCACTGTCCCCACTACTCTTCGTCAATTGGCAATGGCTACAGAGGGGAGAGCTAAAGAAGGAAACTGAAGGAATGATAACAGCGGCACAAGATCAGGCCCTAAGAACCAGATATGTTCAAAGTACGATAGACGAAATAACATCTCTCCCATATGTAGGAAGTGCAATACGAAAAATGAAACCATAAACCACATAGCAAGCGAATGCCCGGCACTTGCACAGAACCAGTACAAAAAGAGGCATGATTCAGTGGCAAAAGCCCTCCACTGGAGCCTGTGCAAGAAACATCAGCTACCTTGCAGTAATAAGTGGTACGAGCACCAACCTGAAGGAGTGATAGAAAACGATCAGGCAAAGATCCTCTGGGACTATTGGTATCAGAACAGATAGGGAGTGATACGTGCCAAACAGACCAGACGTGACGTTGATTGACAAAGTCAAGAAGAAAGTATCACTCATTGGATGTCGCAATACCATGGGACACCAGAGTTGAAGAGAAAGAGAGGGAAAAAGGGAAAAACTGGATAAGTATCAAGATCTGAAAATAGAAATAAGAAGGATATGGGATATCCCAGTGGAAATCGTACCCATAATCATAGGAGCACTAGGCACGATCCCAAGATCCCTGAAAAGGAATCTAGAAAAACTAGAGGCTGAAGTAGCTCCAGGATTCATGCAGAAGAGTGTGATCCTAGAAACGGCACACATAGTAAGAAAAGTGATGGACTCCTAAGGAGGCAGGATGCAACCCGGAACCCCACACTATAAATACCACCCAGTCGAATTGGAGGACTGTGATAGAGCAAAAAAAAAAAAAAAAAAAAAAAAAAAAAAAAAATAAATAAAAAAATAATAATAATGATAATAATAATAATAACAATAATAATAACTATAGCAATAATAATACAATAATAATAATATAATAATAATAATAATAATAAAAAATTATATAATATAAAAAAATAATATCAATAATAAGGTAATACAGTAATATTGGTAATAATATTGATAATAATAATAGTTATAATAAAATGTGTACTCACCATGAAAATACTTTCGTGGTATAACAATCATGGATGTTATACTAATAATAATAATAATAATAATAATAATAATAATAATAATAATAAGTAAAAATAGGAGAAATTTATAATAATATTAATTAAATGATAAATTAGCAGGATAATTAATGATAATACGGTAATTTATTAGTATTGATGATGTTGACCATGATAATATTCCATCATCATAATGTTTAGCCATTAAAATAATTATCACCAATATCATAATAATAATCGAACAAAAAAATTATAGAAAAATAATACTACTACACTCACTACTACTTCTCTAAAAAAAAGAAAATATTTTAATCTGTACTCACCATGAAAATACTGTACATCCGCTAAAGAACTTGAAAATAAGGGGAGGTGGGGAATGTAAACTGTGCGGTGATTGGCCGACACTTACGGCCGCCTTATGGGGAAAAATGCTGATTTGCTTAGAGCTGACTACCCGCTTAGTGACGCGCGCTCTCATTGGCTCACTCTTGAGCTGCGCACGTACTTCCTTGTGGTTCTAACTGAGCCCTTATGAGGCTGTAACCTCCGCGCGACACAACGTTCATTCATGTAGACAAAATCGATAATTCCTAATGCTCAAGTAGGGATTTCGACCTTTTTGAAACTCCTGAATAGCATAGAAATGCAAAAAATAGACAGAGGAAACGTTGCCAAATCTACTGGTACGCCTAACTCAATATTGGTGGGGCTGGCGTTTACAACTCTGTGGTTCTGAGGCCCTCAACTGTATTTAAAATATATCATAGCACTCTTTTATATAGCATTCATTGGAAACTTGAATATCAAGTAAACGGTCCCTGTGTGCTTCTTCCATGTGAATAGGTTTCACCAACCGAAAAAAAATGATATTGATTATGGAAACTCTGGAGAAGATAAAGATTATCTTAGGGGTGTAAAGTTGTAGAAAATTATTTGCTCTTATATTCATTGTCACAGTCTGTTACCTATGAAAACTGATTCATTGTGAGCTCTCTGGTGTTGCCTATGTAGAATGGAGATGGCGTATCCCTGACAATGTTAAAAAATACAGCTATAAGATCTAGGATGAAGATGGAGGCGTACTCCGTTCTCAGTTAGACGACATTTGAATTTCTTATTCCATTTCACAGAAGCCAAAATGAAATTAAGTGAAGTTTTATGGGATACTCTTATTCCCTGACTACGAGAACTTGACACCGAGTAATACTCATCTTGTCAACCTGATATGACTCTTAACTTCCTCTGAACATAATTTGTTTCTTGCGAGAATATGGATATAAGTTTCTGATATCAAAAACATCACGCTTATGAAATGGAATGGAATGATCGATAAATTAGAGCAAAAGGCCAAGCGCTGGAACCTATGAGGCCATTCAGCGCTGGAAGGGAAGTTAGGAGTAAAAATGTTATAAAACTGTGATCCATATCATTGCGAGTTTTTCTTAGAATATGCAACGCCTCACTCACTAACATAAATTTTACATTTGACAAAGAAAATAATAATAGCTTACACTTTCTTGATACCTTGGTTATCCGGGAGAATGATGGTTTCAGCCCTGGAATTTTTCGTAAGGACACATTTACAGGTTTGGGGCAAACCTTTCATTGTTCCTGTTCACGTACTTTTAAACTCAATTCATTATCAGCATTACTTCACAGGGATATGGTATGGCCCTGACTTCAAAGTGGAGCTTAGTTCACAATGAAGTTCATTTCCTGTGGGAATTCTTCAGTACCAATTGTTATCTAAGTGCCTTTTTTTTTTATTTATGTCAGAAAGGCCCTACACAAAAACTTTCAGTCATCAGCTCTGGTACATTTAGCTTCAAAACTGAAATATTATATCAGCTTCCAATGCACTTATGGTACCATACTGCAATTAGGGAAGATAATGAGCAAACAATTCCCAGCAGTTGATGTCAAATTCATATTAAGGAATCCAAAAATTAAAGGTGGAGTTTTTTGACACAAAGGAAAATTACCGACTTTAATGGGAAGCACGCGCTGGGTACTCAAAGTATGATGTGAATCACATATAGGCATTAGTATCTGCACAGGGAGTAAGCTTTCTAGCCCTGATCTTTCAAATATTAGAAACCATACGCAAATATACAAATGGAAAATTAACTACCATGATCCAAAGATCATTTCATCGAGCCATAATGAAAACCACCTCCCCATACTCGAATCCCTAACTATCAAGTACCTTGTTCTAACCTTAAACAACACTACAACAGGTCCTTCATATATTAGACCTTCCTCTGTTTATCCCGACTCTTTTTATTTAGCACTGGCAAATCTTTCAGCAACCGAACCTCGGGTTGCAAGGTTTGTCTTAAATCAATTTTACTTTGACTTTGATACATTGTGTGTTTTAAGTATTATTTTTTGTTTGTATTTTAATTGCATATGATGATTTATGATAATATTACTGGATAAGTTTATAACTTATATGTTTTTCTGTTTTTCTTTTTTAACCTTGTAAATGAGACCATTGTCTTCAAATATTAGCAACAATAGAGAAACCCGATGTACTGAGGTTTTTTGCCTCTTCACCTGTTATATATATATATATATATATATATATATATATATATATATATATATATATATACTATATATATATATATATATATATATATATATATATGTGTGTGTGTGTGTGTGTGTGTGTGTGTGTGTGTGTATGTGAATGTGAGAATGTGAAAAAGCCAGTCTTATCTTAGTCGTCCACCTTGAGTACATTTTTACATGGTTTACAAATACGCGCGTAAATCTTGTTTACAATCTCTCTCTTAGAGACAAAAATATTTTCGTGTACAATTAATGGTTTGATCATAGAATATTTATTCAGTGATCCCATCATACCTCTTACACCTATCTGTATACAGAGCTGATGTTTTGTTGACTGTTGAATAAGTAAGCATAAGATAATTCAAGTACCGCCGTAGAAAATATGAATATAGTTGTTTATTTATGCTGAATGCTGAATATCGTTTAATAAAAGCCACGATATTTCTTTTATCAAACTTCCAACGAAATACAAACTTTGTGATGGAAAAAGTTGTAGGGACCAGGCCTACTGTGTAGATATCTAGGAAAAATCTGAGGACTAGAT
>NC_087213.1:36368228-36378228 GCF_015104395.2 Macrobrachium nipponense
GTGAATCACATCGTACCTTGAGCAGTCGGCGAGTTTCCCACGTTAGTCTGTTCGTTGCACGAACAGCAAGTATACAAGTAAACTACTGAGCATTTCAGGGCCGTGTCTAATTGATTTTCGTCGATAAAATCTCACCAAAGCATCGGATATGGATCGTGTATTAGAAATAGGCATTTGAAGCCACAGCCTAATTGGCAAAAATATGCAGTGATGTCTAATTTTGATAATTAAGGCATTTATCAGAGTAAATCAAAGAAATTCAAAGGTAAGCTAAATCTAGCAGGCTCGTAAATAGAGGATAGTATAACATCATTACCAAAGACCCTCCCACTCATAGATACTGTAGAGACGTACGTTACTAGATACCCCGCCCATATACGTACTGAATGAATGAAGACTGATGTTGGTAGTAGCAGTAACAGTAGTATATGGAATTATTTTATAGTTTCATACATTCAACTCCCAAGTAGAGTACAGTTACAATTAAGGAATGGGCATTAAATGAGAATATTAATTTTCTAATACAGTTCCATAGCGCAATCCACGTTTTTGTTGATTTAAAATATGCACCAAGTCTCACACAGTCTCTGTGAAAACCATTATCACCCTGCAGATTCAATATGTGAAGTATCGTTCTGATACCCGCGAAATTTGCCAAGCGGTCTTAGGGTCTATGTGGATAAAGACCAGTATTTAGCCACTGAATAAAATGCATTATTTAGCATATTTTGATTTTCCTATGCACATGGCCACATAAAGTGTTGATAATGATATTATTAATCATAATGATAATAATTTCATTATTATTCATTACTGTTATTGTCATTATTGTTAATAATATTATAATCACCATCATTATTGTTATTAATCATACTTCGACATCATGGAAGAGGATGATATAACATATATAAATACATATGCCGTGTACATACACATATACAGACAGATATGGTACATACATAAATGCATATACACATAATACATAATTGAAATGTGTGTGTGTGTGTGTGTGTGTGTGTGTGTCTGTAAGGAGGTCAGTAGAATAGGCAAGTTGTTAAAAATGGTCGTTGCAGCTAATCAGTGAGATAGTTTATTAGTCAAGCAAATTCGGTCATTGTTTATTCTTGGTCTGAAAAGTTAGAAATACCTTGATATTAACAAAATATTTGTATATATCTCTTTTTCATACTCGTTATTCTAGTATAATCCCCATAAGGCCATCTTTCACCTCTTGTCTAAATCGTTTAGTGTTTGTGTATCGCCTTATTAACCATTTACCCGTTAATAATGAGCATATGACGCATACGATTCTTTCTTTGTTGCATACTGCAAAAAATACGCAACACGAAAGCAGTCTTGAAGCCATGAGGACAATTTGATGGGCTTGTCATAGGTGAAGCAGCAGTCACGTATACCTTGACTTTGACCAATGACGATCGGCTGCCCTCGCCCTGTTGTTGGCAGTGTTTATTATTATGTAAGGTTACCAGGTACATTAGGGCAAAATATCGTACCAATCACCTCTAAATGATCGTATTTTCGTTTCAATATGATTGTATTTCACCAATTCCAAAAGTCTTGTCTAGCTGATAGTCAAAAGGTAAATAGAAATACTGTTATAACTGCTATTTATTCCTATAGTCAACATAAAACTGTAAAATGAAAATAGTGCTATTGCCATAATATATATTTACCAAATCCCCTTGCTATAATAATGTCATATGTATATATACCAAATTATTCATTACCGTGGTATCACCAATGGAAACCGTAATATTATCTTCATTCTCAACAGTGCTTTGCCTAGCCTTTCCTTTGATACTTATTCTAAAAGAGTGTTAAATATTTGTGATTCACACTACTGGGAACCCTGCTATTACGTCTGATGTCATAATTTATGTCACAACTAGCCTCTCTCTGGGTGCCTACTAAATTTAGCCAAGTTTCCCCTTACATTTCTTTGATTTACTATAATAAGTGCCTTAATTATCTATATTAGACATTATTGCATATTTTTGCCAATTAGGCATTGGTTTCAAATAGCTATTTCGAAAATACGATCCATACCAGATACATTGGTAAGATGTTATCGACGAAATTCGATTAGACACAGCCCTGAAATGCACAGTTGGCCAGACCACATCAAAGTAGGTAATTTTTCTTTGTGTCTAAAGAATCACGTATGGTTTTTGGATTCTGTCACAGTTTGCACTGAACGGTGGGTGTTTGGGTTCTTTAACCAACCAACCCTACTACTTAAAGAGGATGACCTTCGTTAGCAAGTGATAACACAAGTAAAATCATAACAATTTATTTAACACTATGTAATTAGGATCAATTTAACACAGAGGGTATTCAAATGACAAAACAGCTTTTCATGCTCATCTAGGCAACACTGGCATATAGGTGCTGAATGACGAGCCCGTCTTGGCCCATCCACTAGAGCTGTGAGCTGTGATCCACTGCAGGTTGCATAAGTGGTGCCACGGACCCACAGGAATCGTTGACAACTTGCACTCAGAAGCTCGAACTGTGGTGTGTGTACTGCACCCAAAATGGTCACTGGAACAAAATACAGCACTTGCATAATCAGTCCATTCGTAGTGTTGGGTCCTCGTACGTTGAGAGATATATTAAGAAAATACCACACAGGTAACAGCAACAGTACCACACAGGTAACAATACCACACAGGTAACAGCAACAGTACCACACAGGTAACACCACACAGGTAACGGAGTTTTCCCAAGTTCACGAAGCATGGGAGCACCCAAAATCACGTAGCGTTGGACAGAGAAAGACCCCGACCACTCAGTTCCAGTGTCGAAGACGTCTCAAGAACCTGGCTGCCTAATAAACACTTAACCGAGCCCGAGTAACCACCGCGACGAAACTCTAGTTACAAACTTGAAATGTATTCAGCGGTATAATTGGAACATTATACAGTAATTATAATATTAAATGTGACAATACCTCCCTTCCTGAGACACAAAATATGATTTTGTGGTACATTACAAGGAAAACTATATAAAAAGGAATGTACTAACATTTATGCAATGTGACGGCTCAGAAGATCAGCTCCTACGTTTTCTGACCCCTTGATAACCTCCACTCTGAAATTATATGACTGTAGAAAAAGAGACCATCTCATTAATCTACCATTGGAAACCTTTTGCCTTTTGAAGATGCACCAAAAGGCTTGATGATCTGTCTCTATTATAAAAAATCTGCCATACAAGTAAAGCTTGAAACTTTTGTAAAGCCCAAACAATAGCAAGACACTCTTTCTCTATGACTGCATACCTCTGTTTCACGGTCCATCAGCTTACGACTTGCATAGGCAATAGGATATTTCCTCCCATCATGCACCTGCATCAAAACAGCGCCGACCCCACTGTTGGAAGCATCTGTCCTTAGAATAAAGGGTTTGGATAAATCTGGAAGCCTAAGAATAGGACTACAAAGTAACATAGATTTCAAAGTTCGGAATGCATTTTCATGTTCTTGTTTCCACTCTAACTTATTTGGAAATCCTTTCTTTGTCAAATCAGTTAATGGAGCTGCTAAAGATGCAAAAATTTTCGGCACATATTTCCTGTAGTAGCCAATTAACCCAATGAATGACCTGACCTGTTTCTTTGTTTCTGGTCTTGGTGCCTCTTGAATAGCCTTCAACTTGTCATTTGTAGGTTCAACAGTACCACTGCCAATTAAGTGTCCTAAAATACAACCAACTGGGTTTTGAGCAACTTCACACTTTGACGGCTTTGCTGTCAGGCGTGCCCATCTTAGCCTCTCCAAGACTTTCCTTAATTCTTTCGAGATGTTCTTCCCAAGATTCTGTGTGAATGAGGATGTCATCCAGAAACTCATCAGTGTGTTCCAAACCTTTTAATAATTTACGCATCAATCGATTAAATGTTGCTGGACTGTTGGACATCCCAAATGGCATGTCTTTGAATCTGTATAATCCATCGGGAGCTAAAAATGATGTCAAATCACGATCCTCGGTTCTCATTGGAAATCTGCCAATAGCCTTTACAAAGGTCAATCTTTGAAAAGAACTTGCTTTGGCTAATTTTTGTCATTATTTCCTCTGGGTCTGGCATAGGTTCAGGATCAAAACGGTTACCTTGTTTAAACTTTCTGAAATCAATGCAGATTCTGTTACTTCCATCAGATTTCTTTGCCACTACAATGGCACTGGCATATGGAGATTCAGATGGCTCAATGACATCCATATCTAGCATGCTCTGTATCTCTGCTCATACTGCTCCTCTTAATGCATAGGGGATTTTATATGGTCTGTTTCTGATGGGTTTCCTCAGTAGTCAAATGGACTTCATGTTGAATGAGATCAGTTCTCCCAGGCAGATTCTGTCAAAATCAAAAACCCATCCTTAAATTCATGTAATAAGGTATTCACAGATGCAAGCTGTTCACTAGTTAATGCTTGGCTGACATCGACATCAGCATAAGACTGTTGCTTTCATGGGTAATAGATGGACTAAGTGTTCCTTATCATCGGTTTCCTCTGAATCTATAACAGCACAAGAAGCCAATTGAAATAAAGCATTGCCACTTAGATTAGGCTCTAGTCGCTGATTATACTTCTTAAGGAGATTTGCATGAAACATACGGATTTTACCATTCATATCTACCCGATAATCTGCTAATCCTTTCTTATCAAGGACTTTTGAAAGGTCCCTTCCATTGCATTAACAGTTTGTTGTGATCAGTTGGGAGAAGAATTAAAACATAATCACCCACCTTAAAAGTCTTAGTCTTTGTTTTTTTTTTCTGTCGTAATATTTCTTGTATCTTGCACTAGATTTCTTGAGTTCCTTCTGTGCTAGTTCACAGGTTCTTGACAGTCGTTCCTTCAGGTCTATCACATACTGGTAAGTACTTTTCACATCAGGCATAGTTTCTTCCTTCGTCCATAACTCTTTCAGCACAGTCATGGGTCCTCTGACTGTTTCTAACCATATTAAAAGTTCAAAGGGTGAAAATCCAGTACTTTCTTGTGGACTTCTCTATAAGCAAATAGCAATGCTGGCAAGTACCTGTCCCAGTCTTTTGGTCTTTCAGAACTCATTTTTCTCAACATTGTTTTTAAGGTTCCATTAAATCTTTCAACCAAACCATTACATGCAGGATGATAGGGTGTTGTTACTAACTGCTTAACAGACAAAAGTCTACCTACCTCCTTCATGAGATTTGACGTGAATTGCGTACCCATGGTCTGACCAATATTTCCTTTGGGATCCCAACTCTACTGAAAATTTGTACCAACGCCTCTGCCACTTGCTCTGTCTCAATGCCTTTCAGTGAACTGCTTCAGGATATCTGGTACTGTAATCTACCAATGTTAATATATATCTATGACCACTATCAGTTACTGGATAATTGGACCTAACAGATCTACTGCCACTCGCTCAAAAGGTGTGGGGTCAATCAATGGCATCTGATCAAGAGGAACCTTTGTTACCTTGCCCTTTGGAAATGTTTTTCTGGCATACATCACAGGACTGACAGTATCTTGTTCACCTCTCCTTTGGAGTCCAGGCCAGTAAAAGCTGGTTAAAATACGATCTAAGGTTTTCTTAGCACCGAGGTGCCCTCCTAAAATACTGTCATGAGCAATGCTCATCACCTTTTGCCTTAAAGATTCTGGAACATAAGTTGTTTGAACAATTTGTTATTGCTTACCTTAGGTGACTGGAATAGTCGATATAGCAAGCCTTTCTCTACAGTAAACCAGGTTACAATACCATCTCCCATTACTTTCCTCTTACCAGAGATTGCATAATTTCGGTACACTCCTAGTGTTTTATCTTCTGCCTGAAGTTCCTTCATTTTGTTAACTGAAACCTCACATCCACCCCTCCTGCAACATTCAATGCTTTCATACCTTGCTTGTTTTTTATAGCCTGGCCTCTGGTTACAACAGATTGAAGAACCTCACTACCTTCCTTTTGGTTTTCTTTCTTACACCATTGTTCATCCGGATCCAAATGATTTCTGGCACCTTCCAGGTTTCCTTTTTATAATTAAATCATACACAGGTTCTTTCATACAAAGAGCATTTACTTTCCCTGTATAGAAAGGTGTGTCAATATCAATTGAGGCCTCTTCTACTGTACGCACTGTACCATCTATCAATACACATTTTTGAACATGACCTGTCAACTGATTATCTTTTACTAATTTACGTTTTACCACTACACCACTGCACCCTGTGTCTCTTAATACTGTAACAAAATGATCTCCAACATAACCCATAGAAATAGGCATTTTGTCACATACCTTGCATGCTCCTCCTATTACTGGTAGAACATGTCCACATGCCAATCTCACCTGACCATCAGTCACACAACAGTCCATCAAATGCTCGGTCACTAAACATGCTGACCCAATCTGAGATTGCTCTTGCATGGATACATCCTGGTACACTTTGTTTCTCTGACCTGTTTTCTTATGCTGCTGCAAAGACTACCACCATTAGTATTTACAGAATTTGACTTACACTGATCCAGCTGACTCTGTAAAAATGCTGCTTTGTATGGATTCCTTGGGTCTACTGGATGTTTTACCTGTCTGCTTGGAAAGACAGTCTCGTGCTACATGTCCTGGTTTATTGCAATTGTAGCACTTTCTCTCACGTCTTCTCTGCAAAGGGTCTGTATACTGCATTTGCAATTGCCCATTGTGGCTGGCACCTCTGGAACTGTTTCCAATTAGAGAGAGTTTCTGAAAAGCCTGCGAGTCTTTAGTAAAAAAGAGAGTAACCATGAGCTTCAATAAACTGATCAGCAAGATTAGACATTTCATCCACATTCTTGGGATGTCGTTCTTTGAGAAACATAGACAGAGGTTTACTACAACTGTTCATGAACTGCTCCCTCAAAAACAAATCCTTGAGACCTTCATAACTTCGCGTACCTCCAGACAAATTCAAGCCATTTTTCCACATAAGTTATCCAAGTCTAGCCAAGAAATTGCCGAGGGACCCTCTCACCGGTGGTCCTGGCTTACAGGAACGAAAATTTCGATATGAAACCCTCCTCAGTAAGCTGGAAACGCTTCAACAAGCCTGCTTCAAACCATTATAATCCAAAGCCTCTGAAACCGGTAGGCGAGAATAAACCTCCAGAGCCTTACCTTGAAGAAGAGCACTAAGATTAATAGCCCACGAAGATGAATCCCATCTAGCATTGGACGCAAACCTCTCAAACCTCTGCAATAAGAATCTATACAGTCTTTAGATTCATCAAATGAAGGTAGCTTAGGAAGCTTAGCCAGGGAATTAGAAAGCTCACCTGTAGTACTCGCAACCCACTCTCACCTCTCCTGCTTTCACTTTATGCAATTCTGTTTCCATTTTGATCTTTTCTAACTCAATTTCGCTTTCAATTTTTTTGCTTCTCTCTCAGCGGCTCTCTCATCTCTCTCAAATTGTTCTCTCTCTTTCTTCTCCCACAAAGTCTAGCAATACCTGCCCCTGCAACCCCAATCTTTCTCCTAATTCTACATACTCCATCATGAAAAATATATGTAAACCTAGAAAATGTGAACAACAAAATCTGGCAATATTACCTACAAAGAATGCAAATACAAAAAGCATTAATTGTAAGCATCTTAAAAGTATAAAGTCAACAATCTCAGCATCAATTATCCATACTGGAAACCTTAGTATGTCAGCGGAATTAACAATGATTGCGAATTGTTTCTTAAACCATATTGAGTAAGACATGCACTGACACAAAATACTTGACTAACGAAAGGCCATCCCACCGCTGCCACCAAAATTGTCACAGTTGCACTGAACTGTGTTGGGTTCTTTAACCAACCAACCTACTACTTAAAGAGGATGACCTTCGTTAGCAAGTGATAACACAAGTAAAATCATAACAATTTATTTAACACTATGGTAATTGGATCATTTAACACAGAGGGTATTCAAATGACAAACAGCTTTTATGCTACATCTAGGCAACACTGGCATATAGGTGCTGAATGACGAGCCCGTCTTGGCCCATCCACTAGAGCTGTGAGCTGTGATCCACTGCAGGTTGCATAAGTGGTGCCACGGACCCACAGGAATCGTTGACAACTTGCACTCAGAAGCTCGAACTGTGGTGTGTGTACTGCACCCAAAATGGTCACTGAACAAAATACAGCACTTGCATAATCAGTCCATTCGTAGTGTTGGGTCCTCGTACGTTTTGAGAGATATATTAAGAAAATACCACACAGGTAAACGCAACAGTACCACACAGGTAAACAATACCACACAGGTAACAGCAACAGTACCACACAGGTAACAACCACACAGGTAACGGAGTTTTCCCAAGTTCACGAAGCATGGGAGCACCCAAAATCACGTAGCGTTGGACAGAGAAAGACCCCGACCACTCAGTTCCAGTGTCGAAGACGTCTCAAGAACCTGGCTGCCTAATAAACACTTAACGAGCCCAGTAACCACCGACACGCTAGTTACAAACTGTAATTATAATATTAAATGTGACAGATTCCCTATGATGAATTTGATATCAACTGCTGGGAAATGTTTGTTCATTATCTTCATTAATTGTGGTATAAATGAGGTATCATAAGTGTGTGGAAAGCTAACATAATAGTTCAGTTTTGAAGCTAGATATACTGGAGCTGGTGGCTGGAAGATTTTCTGTAGGGCATTTCTGACATAACTAGAGTAACAATTGGTCCTATCGGATTCCTGCAAGAAATTAATTTAATTATGAAACAGCTCCAGTTTGAAGTCAAGGCCATAGCTCTGTGAATTAGAGCTGATAAGGAATTAAGCTTAAAATTAAGTGAACAGGAACTAAAAAAATTTTGTCCCAAACCTGTAAATGTGGCCTTGCGACAAATTCCCATTCTGAAACCATCATTCTCTCATATGACCAAGGTATCGAAAAAGTGCAATCTATTATTGCAGTGGTGACACAGACTCGGAAAATCTAACCCTTTTGCCTTTACCTACCCAAATGCCCTAGCTAGATCTATGATTAACGTCCAACAAAAGCCAGTCCCCAAAGACACAGGAGTATACGAAATCCCATGCCTGGACTGTGACCACTATTACATCAGTTTTATAGGAAAATCATTTTCCCAGAAATTAATATAACATGAACGGTCAGTTAGGTTTGGACAACACAGCTCAACTATTTTTAACCATATAGATAACCATAACGACAAAATAAACTGGAACTGGTCACGTATAATTTATAGCAGCAAATGTCGGCACAAAAGCCAAAGGACAGAGACAGCCTGGAATAAACAAAGGCAGGTAATGAGGCAATGAACATCTCAAAGGGCACCTGGGGTTCAGATATCATAGATAAAATCTTCCTTTAGAAGATTACAGAGAATTTATCAATCGGGGTGACCTAGTTAAACGGCTCCGCTGTGGATGTATCTCTTGGTATAAATACTCCCTTTTCTGTGACTTTTCTCATTCATTACCTACCTGTAGAGAGAGACCACAGTCTCTGAAATATAGTACTTACTTTCTGTATCTTTGTATTTTATGGGCTTCTTTTATTAGATGAAATTCAGTTGTAACAGAATATTTTTTACCAGTAAAATATATATATTATATATACATAGTATTTAATTTTGCTTCTGGAAACATTCTGAATTAAGTACTTCAGTCACTTTTCCCTAAAGTCTAATGCATGCCAAGCGATAAATCAAAGTATCCTAGCTCTCATTATGTACCTGCTCCGTAAATATTAAAGTAAAAGAATAATTATAGATCGCTGTGTGATTAAAAGTCAACCCATCCTTATATCTTCATTCATAGGGTTGAAATGGATGGAGACTTTAAAATAAATCAATGCTTAACTATTAGACAGTCGGCGGCCATAAGTCGAACCTTGCAAATATAGAATTACGTTCTTTTAAGAGGTGGAACAATATACTTCATTCATTATCCAGGAGGAAATATTACTTATATATATATATATATATAATATA
>NC_087213.1:36385728-36428228 GCF_015104395.2 Macrobrachium nipponense
TTAAACGTCCATTATTTGCCTCGATAACAAAAAATGTCTCCTATATTTTAAGCATCAATTTCAGATAATGATTAGATTTTTAAGGGAAAGAATGTGGGCGTATTATTACAAATTCAGATAGTGCCATTCGTGATATGATTATTCAAATCACATCAGTAATACAGCGAAATGTCAATCACTTAAATTAGTTTTTATTTTGGATGTGCTGGTGATGACGTTTGTATCTCCGATTCCGGTCATGAGAAAGAAATCAAAATGAACAATATTGAAAATAAATCAATGAGCAAAAACGTCACGAGTGATTAAATTATCTCTTTCAACCACATTCCATGTAAAATAGAAATGAGAATCACAGGTTTAGAAACAATGCGGTAATAATCAGACTTCCTTTAATACCTTGAGGAATCTTACCTCGATCTCCAAGACTCAGTAATAACAGTCCCATTACGTCATGACTCTGGATTTCGCAAATGTCTCGCTATTGTACCGAGGAATTACTACTACTCCTTGTGATTACAATATCCCTCGCTAATCCTTAAATTGCCTACGAAACGGGCTCCAGAACAGAGATGCTCCTTAGCGCCCAGGTAAAGAGGTAATTCACTCCAATATCCCGAAGCAGATCCATTGTGAGGAAACTTCCGCCCTTAAGTCTAATTACCCTCCGTCGGATCAGCAGCGAAAGGACGTGAGTTCCTTCCCTCTCATTAGGGGCGTCTACACGGAGACCCTGTTATTAGGGCCGCGCTGAGCGTCGGAAGGTAATTAATGAGTTTTTAAGTAGTCGATAAAATTTCCTCGACGGTTATTTGTATCACTAACAAAGTTACTGAAATTTCTCGACCGAGAGAATTTTTGCTTTCTTACGAGTATCTAACAATTCTTATTCCCGGCATTTTCGTGATGTTTCATTTTTGACTGAATATAGAATTATGCAATAATTTTACTTATTTTATTGAAAGATACTTGACAATGTCTTTAAATGACCTACACTATTTTCGAGATGTAGCAATTAAACAAGTAAAAAAATGCGCCGAAGTTTTTTCGGCGCAATACTTCGGCGCAATCGAGTTTTCTTTACAAAGTATAGTACTGTATAAAACCATCAACCCTGACCGGCAGCTCTCCAGTTACTCACCGAATGCGGTAGAGTGAGGAGATGAGGAGAGTGCGTCTAATGGCTTCGGAAAGCAATGTCAGATGCACGATCGATGCTAACTTTAAACTTAATTAATATAAAAGACTGCTGATTCTAGAAGGTTGCAATTTGGTATAATTAACGACTGGAGCGTGGATGATCAAAATACCAATTTGCAGCCCTCTAGCATCAGTAGTTTTTTTAGATCTCAGGGCGGACGGACGGACAGACAAAGAAAACCGGCACAATAAGTTTTTTTCGGCGCAATCGAGCTTTCTGTACATCGTATAATGAAGGTGGTCTCGGTATAATGCTATATGAGCCGCGACCCATTAAACTTTAACCTAGGCCCGGTAGTGGCCTGGCTTGTTGTTGTCAGACGCACGATTAGGGCTAACGTTAACCTTAAATAAAATAAAAACTACCGAGGCTAGAAGTCAGCAATTTGGTATACTAATGATTGGAGGCTGGACGATCAATATAGCTACCAATTTGCAGCCCTCTAGCTTCAGCAGTTTTTAAGATCTGAGGGCGGACAGAAAAAGTGTGGACGGACAGACAAAGCCGCCGCAACAGTTTTCTTTCTAGAAAACTAAAAAGGGGGAGAGTAAAGCACTGGTCGCGCAGGTTAGGAAATGTAACTGTTTCTTTAAATCTCTCCAAGAAAAAATAAATTGAAGTAAAACTGAAAATATCAGTTTAGCGACGAAATGAGGCACATTTCACGCCTAATTATTTCTATAACCAAAGAGATATCAAAGCCATTTTGAAAGACAAATTGCTGAAGTATTTCACAAAGAATTTTTGTAACATTGAAAGCAAGGTATTCTAGATGAAAATGCATGTAGTTCTAGATTTGTTGTAATTTTTTGAAAATAATTTATTGAATAAAAACTTTAAAAAAAAATCATGTCTTCACACACACACACACACACACACACACACACGCACACACACACGCACACACACACACACACACACACACACACACACATATATATATATATATATATATATATATTATATATATATATATATATATAATATAAATTTGTGTCGTGTGTATTTATGATGAATTTTGGAGGTCGGATGCAAGATCAGAGGATACTTACTATATATTAAGAGTGCCCTATTTTGATACACACACACACACACACACACATATATATATATATATATATATATATTATATATTATATATATCATATATACATACTCTTATCTTTAAAAACTGAAGTAAATTCATCATTAGAAGTATTATTCGTCAAAAAAAACACCTCCGACTGACGCCCTGCAAAATATAAAATTTCGCCGTGGGAAGGAAATATGTGGCAGAGCATTGCTAAATGTTCCAACAATTCAGGTGCGGAGGAAGGCAAATATGAACTGAGTCACCTTACTTAACACTGGTTTATTTACATCCAGGGGTTAGATTCCACAAGCGAAATTTGATAATGACCCTCGAGAGTATGAAGGATGAGGAGAGACTCTTCAAGCCCTGTTTTCTTGCTGGTTTTAGCGCGATGCCGTTGCCTTTTCTTTCAACAATAACCGATGGTTTCTCTTAGTACAATTACAAGTGTATATATATATATATATACTTATATATATATAAAAAACTATGTATATATAGTATGTATATATATAATATGTATATATATATATATTATATATATCATATATATCCTGTATAAAAATACGTATATACATACATATTATCATGTGTAGGTGTGGGTTTGTGTATGTATGTTGGTGCTAATTTTTGTAACATACACATTAGTTTATTCAATGCCTCACCTTTTAATAGCTGATGGATTTCATTATCATCTGCAATAATCTTTTTTTTTCGACTGAATTTATTCTTCCATTCGAATTTATATTATATGCTCCTTTTTTTCAAAATATAATTTGTCGGAGGAAGCCACACAAAAAAAAATATTACATTTTTTTTTATTCTTTTTTTTACCGTCCGGGTCATTGACTGTCGAGGCTCGTGATCGAAAAGGTCAATCAATCAATCAGCCCAAGATGCTGACATTTTCTGGTTAATTTTCTGAAAACTATGTTTGAAATTCATCCTGTCGAAAAATGAGAATTGAATCTCTTATTGTGGACGAGAACATTTGGAAGATAGATTTCCATGAAATTACGGATGAGTCATCAAACAAATTCTTGTATTTCGATAAATACTTTTCGAATGCTCATCATCATAGTCTTGACAACAAGTATCTTAGTATGCTTGAAATATTTTGATAATGCTATTAATTTTATGTTTATGCTAGTTTTTATTTGATAAAGTCTAAAGACCCCCATTGTGGTTAGCGCCGTCAGCACACCTCACAGGGTGCACTGTAGGCATTACTAAAGGTTCTTTGCAGCGTCCCTTCGGCCCGAAGCTGCAACCCTCTTCTTTCCTTTTACTGTACCTCCATTCATATCTTTCTTCCATCTTGCTATCTATCTCCTAACAATTTTATCATAGTGCAACGGCGAGGTTTTCCTCCTGTTAATATCCTTTACAGCACTGAATGACCCCATTGGCCCCAGTGCCTGGCCTTTGGCCTACACTCTTTATTCCATTCCATACCAAGTCTAAAGAGTAGCAGAAAAACGTTAACGTGAAATGGAAATAAAACCTTTTTATATAAACATATGCGAGTAAAATAGTGCCAGAAAGCGCACATCAAAGCGTCCTTCTACCAGGAGGTACTTTTAGAAAGTAGAGTTAGGTATCAATTTAAGTATTAAAAACCCTTTGATGTTATTTGTTTTACAATGTATTATGGATACAGGGAGGACTCCTGAATATACGAAGAGGGATTCATACAAAGGCGCCGTTAATTCCTAATGTATTCGCTTTGTAGTCATTTACATCCGAAATGAGCACATTACATTAACGAAAATTAGCTTGTCTGAATATGAAGGGAAAACTATCTATTCTAGTGCATTTATATCTTGCATGCTTAACGTTTATTCTTCAATTAATGAATAATGAAACAAAAGGAACTGAATTAGTATTAGGGCATGCAAATGCAATCAGTCTTCTCACGAGGATGATAATTTCTCTGATTGGCAGATGAACTGTATTTTGACTCGTTTTATTTAAGTGACTCTTCGCGTTGTTCCTTTAACTTGATTTGATATCAGAAATGATATCATTCTACATAACAGATCATTTTGAAAACGTGAAATCATTTCCAGAATCCCTCCCTGATGAGCATGTACCAGAATTCTCTCCAAACATTTCTATTCTTCTGCTACTCTTCGAAACCTTCGAAGAAGTACTGAGCTTTATGTTTTACTACAAATCCACGTAGACATACGGAAATACAAAGAGAGAGAGAGAGAGAGAGAGAGAGAGAGAGAGAGAGAGAGAGAGAAACTTATGGCTCTCATAAACTACACGCAACATTCTAGTGTAAACTAGACTTCATACGTTGCGCATAAGCGGAATGAACTCTGCAGGGCGAGGAGACAGCTCTTGGCTTTCTTGGAGCCTGATTCAGCCTCCGTTACCCAGGAAAATAAAAATGGAAAATTGCGAAGCAGACGATGAAAGTGTCTCGAGGAGAGGCACCGAGGGTAGACAAGGAGGTCATGCTGTGCCCGTGAATAAAAGGTGAGGAATATCACCCCGGCATCAAACGCACCAAGAAGTTGGGAAGCGTCTTATGATGGAGGATAAGGAGGACAATTCTCTTTTCGTCTAAATGGGGGAACCGGATCAGAATACAGAAAATGGCGGAGACGTTTGCCAACAAGAAGGAAAGGAGGGGAAAATGGAATGTCTTTGGTTATTTCTCAATTCTATACACCTGGTGCTTTAAACAATACAATTTAATTATATTTGAATGTCTTTCACATTCAGATTAATAGGTTATATGCAAAATATTTAGTATTTTAATAAATGTGCACACATAATGACAAAGAGGCCGATGCAAAGGAATATAATGAAGATCATAGATTTTATCAGCGAAAACTGAGCAAGAAAATTCTAGGTATTTGGCAAGTGGCACAAACCATAACTTGATAATTACAATTAGTCCTGAATTATGTTGAGCATCTCTGAAAAAAGAAGGAACTTATAGGAATATATAGCACACCGCTCTTACTGGGAATGGATTTAATCATTAATTCGGCAGTTCAGAAAACTAATATAATCACCTACAGATCTTTTTTAGGAGCAACTATTTAGCACTCGAGTTTCCTAAAATCCCATGCAATAGAACACGATCAGATTCAAACTTTGATCTTAACTGAAATAGCGTAGTGGCAGCCTAGGAGACAGTGATTAGTACCATCCCATAGTAGTACGTTCAGCTTCCTTTTGTAGTCCTAAATTTATTAATAAAAAATCAGTAGCAAAATATTTTGAAGAAATGCAACCTCTTGCATTTTGGGAACAAAGAGTGCATGCTTGTTGTTAAACAAGAATGCGTTAGATGCAGAAAAGGGACTGAGCTTTCCAGATGGAAAAAGATACTGGTGTTATCAGGATTTAAAAGCACGAAAAGCAGATCATGGCATTTATCTAATACGTACTGTGGATAATTGTAGTATAACTTACCTAATAACGGAATTGTGTTTTTTGAGACTACGATATATCATATAAGCTGAGGAAAACAGTTCCGATGGCATGCTCCTTAAAAATAAAAAAAGTTAGTTGGTTAAAATTTGGGCTTCATTCCTTCAAAGTAGTCATGGTGATACTGTTCTCCGAGCTTCAGCCATCCTTGGAATGCTCTCAAGGAGTCCCGGTCTTTGAGCATGTCAGGCACTATCAACGGTTCGGGCGGAATCTCGGCCACAATATCAAAAGGCTATGCTTTAGCTTAGATTTCACCTTTCCTAGATAAAATCCAAGCTGAAGGGTTGTAGTTTTAGCACCGACTAAATGCGCGTTAAGAACTCTCCTCTTTGTAATAAGTAAGACTGATTTTGGTATAATGTGATTGGACGATAATTTAATTAGACTGATTCTATATCATTATACTGGTAAACCTCCGGGTATAGAAATTTTCTTTCCTACAGAACTGACGACAGACGAGCAAGGAGGGGCAGATTGTCTTTTCGATTCCACGCTACATATAAAAATCCTGCTCAACTAGGAACTTACCCGAAATAAAAAAGCTAGAATGAAACCCCAAGATTTTTTTGTTTATATGCAAGAACATGATGACAGAATTTTGTGTGTTCTTTGCCTCTAATTTATCCGTCTATCAGTGACTATATGATCTGAATCGAATGTTACCATCGAGGGCATAGAATGTAAGACTTTTCTAACTCTTGCTACAGTCTTCGTCATTAACTTATTTTTGGAAAGGAAATGAAATAAACAATTCTAATACATTTTTACACTAGGCTTCTTTTCTAGTACGTTATAACATCTATGTAGTAATAAAGTCCGCGGTAGTAATGCATGTATACTGCTTTATACAGGAAGAACTTCTGGAACAACACCGAAGAACCACGAAATTCACCAGTTTTGGAGACCGAACAAGAAGTAAGGAACAAGACGATCAATAAGGCATTCCTCTACTGTGCCATGACGTTCCCTTAGTAGAATTGCCTATAGATTGTTGAGCAATTCTAGAGTTACTTGAAAGAATAACAAGCTCTTTATAATTTCCATTTTTCAAAGATGCTGTAATATGTAATATTATTTCTACGCGTATTCAGGTAGAAGAGGCCAACTGATCAAGTTTGCGAAAGCTTTATGTATATAGTAATACACAGACACACTATAGCGGACTTTAGTTCTTCCATTTAAGATCACGAGAAAGTGATGATTTCAAATAATTTCGGGTCTCTGATGCCATTCCTTAAAAAGCCGGTGAGGATTAAAGTACGCCATGAATAACATTAGATTCTCCGCTTTCCAGTTTACCTGATTAGTGTCCAGTCGCTCACCTTCAAGGCTCAAACGAAAGAAAAACTTCAAACCTTTTCACTCGATTCCCTCTAATCGTAAAGAAAAAAAAATACTATTGAAATATAATGCGGTTATCTCTCTCTCTCTCTCTGATGGAGACTGACGCTATGACTCAACAAGTGGCTTTTAGCATAATCTGACTGTGAAAATTTATTCAAGCTCTGTCGGTAAAGAGAAGGAACTGCCAGCTGAATACTTTTGAAAATTCATAGGTTATGAATAAAAATAAATAAAGAAAAAAAAACACGTACACTCATCCATGCGAAACAATAGCCTTTTGAGGGAAAGATTTTTCTTCAGATGGTAAAAATTACTTGGATGTATTTCAGTTAGGAAACACAGGAGAGCAAAATAGAAGAAAAGCTACAGACGTAAATAATTTATTTTTTATCATTTGTTTTATATATGATTTGTTAATAAGCCTATTGTCTTCGGAGGAATTCAATCATCGCTATCAGTGAATATTAGCCAGGGAGGGCGCCTCCTGTGTCTTATTAATGGAATCTAGACCTCAAAGTTTTTTTTTAAAGTAAATTTAAACATTTTTCATATGTAATCATTCCTTTTTCACATTTTTTTTTGTAACACTGACCAACCAACAGGTACATAATTAGCTTGACTAAGAAAAACTAAAATTATTAAAAGAATGTACAAATCACTGTCATAATTTCTATCACGTTGCAGCTTTTTTTCGAGTAAATTGATAATGTGAATATTAGCCTATAAACCCAATATGTTCTTCAGTGAAAATAAGAACTACTTTGGTATACCATTTCTCAATCAATAAATAAAAAACAATTTAAATCTGAGAGAAAATTATTTGCTTTAGTCATCCATATTTTCTCTGAGGATTTCAATGGAAATTACTGAAATATATTCTTTTCTTTATCAGGAAATCAGACTAGTAAGAATCCCTGAATGATTCCTCAAGAAGAAAATCTTATTTTGGCTGTATTCATGGTTCTCTACTATATAATTTATTAACCAAGTAGGTGACTGACCGAACGGCGACGTAGCGGCCACCTCTCTCTGCACGCGACCACTTCCAGAAAAAGCGCTTGACTTATGCCACTATTTCGTAATTTAGAAGAGAACACATTACTTCGAGGGAACGTAGAGATCTCGGTGTGTTGCCAGGATGGGCCACAACCTCTTCACTGATGCTCATGGCAGCGAATTCAAGTACTTTTTAGGGAAGAAAGCCCGCATTCCGGATCGGTGGCCGCTATGTCGCCCCTCGGTCAGTTGCACTTAGTAACTACAGGATTTATTTCGTAGATCCAAGGACTTTCTCTTCTAGCCGCGTTGATTGTTCTCGTTAATAGTAAATCGATTCTAACTTGCACAACACCCCCACCCCAACCCAACCCAACCCACACACCGCCCACCCACACTCACACTCACCACCACACATACACATACACACACACACACACACACACACACACACACACACATATATATATATATATATATTATATATATATATATATATATATATATATATATATATATATATATTCAGTTATATTCCACATAGCAAAATGAAAAAAGTATGTCTCAGAAAATGCCCAAAAATTTCGTCCTCCAATGGACCTCTTCTTGGAGCGTTTATTTCCTAAATAAACGCTCCAAGAAGAGGTCAACGAAGGAGCGCAACTGTTGCATTTACTGAGACATACCATTTTCATTTTCCTGTGTGGAATACAACTGAATCACCATATCTTCGTGCCTAGGAAGATTATTAGTACTATATATATATATATATATATATATATATATATATATATATATATATATATATATAATATATATATTTTTTATATTTAAATGTAGAATCTACTAGTCCTTTTTTGTCAGATACATATGAAATTGCAATAGCCACAATACCCTCTTGACTTCTCAAATTCTTTGCTCTTTTTTGATACGCTTGTAGTGACAAGCGTATCCAAAAAAAATTAAAGAATTGAGAAGTTAAGAGGGTATTGTGGCTATTACAATTTTCATATATATATATATATATATATATATATATATATATATATATATATATATATATATATCTATATATATATATATATATATATTGTTACGTATATAGGGCCTTGAGAGAAGCTAGATACGTAAACGGAAATAATTGAGGGATTTCAAGAGGGAATTGCTTGAACTTACCGTAAAACTGATAGTTATTAATTTCTTTCTTTAGAGGGAAGGTCGCCAGAAAACTCAGCTCGTTACTTTAAACTATTTATTTACAAAAAGGCCCGTGCTGGCCTGGAGAAAAGTTAAATGATATTGGCCCCCACGTTGGGGCTTATAGTCTCATTCAATTCAAGCTGATTTTCATTCACTTGGGTTAATGCACACTTGCGGGCAGAGACGGCACGTGACTCATGAAATCTGGAAAGAATCCCAGATTAAACGAGATAAAAGAAAAAATTACTTCTTGCCTTTGATTAATTAATTCTCTAATACTGGGGAGAAGGAACTTTTAAGGTTTCACTGAAGTATGCAATGACTCCATTGGTCTGGGACGATCACACAAGGGGAAGCATGCGGCCATGAGGCAGTGAGAGGGAACAAAGGGATGAATTCCTTTTGTTGCTGGAAATTGAATTGGGAGAATGAGGATCAAAATGATAATTTGTTGGGAGAGACTGGCAATATGCTGTTCCACAAGACGTACCTGGATGTCGTGTTCAGTGTGGACCTTTGCAGAAAATGTGGCTCTTCGTAGAAAAAGCATAGCGGCCCCTTTGTCTGAGCCTGGGTCATCGGCGCGCCACTCACACCTGGGTAGGCCTAACAGGAAGGCAGGTAATTTGACCTCTGTCCGAGATCACGTCTCGCAGCCGACTGAGACAGAATTCAGTTGGGTTGCTTGGGGGTTGTTGGAGGTCAGCTTAACCCCCCACGATCAGGCAAATCCTGGAAAACAAGCATACAGCCAGCAGAGGGGTCACAGGAAAGAGAGCTTAAGGTATAGGTCTAAGAAGTACCAATCTGCCTACACCCTTCCCTTTGAGATACGTCCCTACAGCTGATAAAGACTCTTTTTCCCCCCAACTGGGGAACTTCCTATCTCTAGCTGGCGGGTTTTGGGTTTCCCGCGGTTACTAAAAATCAGCTGATATTCTAAAGAAATGGCTGCCGTTTTCCAAATCAAATTATTTAGTTAATTGCGGGTAGACGAACGATCTATAAACGTCACAGCTCCCCCTGTTAAGAAGGCATTCACTCCCTTTCGGGTGTGAAGGTCTTGGCTTAAATAAATTGATCGTCTCGACTACCCCGTTCTCCTATTCCAATTTGAAGTTTTTTTTTTTTTTTTTTTTTTTTTTTTTTTTAGCAGGGATACAGCTAACTACAGTGGCCTACCTAACTTATAGGCAAAGATGCTAAGTGTACTAACTTATATAGTGAGTAGTCTAGCCTAATAAATAACTACAGGTTGTCTTGTGACGACAGTCTACTCTACCCCTAGATAGGTTACTTGAAATTCTACTTGCTACTAACCTAATGCCCTGGTACTAAATCATTAGCCTAAACCTACTCAATACAGTTAAATGAAGACGCAATCATTCCAGAGTGTGGTACGCACAGCAGTAGTTCAGCGACGGAACTGTTAAAAAATACCATAATGAGAGGGGATGATGAGTGGTTAATTTACCAGGAGGGAAATGCAATGAGGTAATTATATTTAAGTGAGGGTTAGTATTACAATGGCTAGGGGTTTAGAGGGTTAGTGCTACTGGCAGAGATCAGGGCTGGCTACCTTCTCTGGGTAGGTGCCAGGATCATTCTGCAAATGAATGCGACACTGTACCTCGGGCACAGGTGTCAAGGAGAGCATGTGGCTCTTTTGTGTTAGTTTTGTTAATGATTGGTTACGTCCCTTCTTCTTCTTATTCCTCCAGGACCTGACTATACCAGTCCTAGGAGTAGACGGAGGCACAGACTCTGGGGAAAGGCCAGAAACGCCGGCAGGAGCAGAGGCAGTGGTAGCTGAGGGATTGCAGGAGAACACCCTACTTCGGTATCTGCAGCAACCGTCGTAGAGTGGAACCTACTGCAGGGGAGGCCCTCACTTCGGCTGCTGCGACAACCGTCGTGAGGGGAAAACTCCAGGCTGACTCCTGGTCGGGCAGTTCCTGGTTTTTCCAGAGGAGGTAGCTACAAAGGTAAGGTCTGCCGGAGGTCTCCTCGGGCGACAGAGGTAAGGATGAAGAAGAAGGAACTAGTGATTGGCCATGGGCTGTGGTAACTCCATGCCTGTTGAGGATCTCCTGTAGGAGGATCCTTGATAAGGTTAGGCGCCGGCGCTAGCTCGGGGCCAGGCGCAGAGGTCAAGTTCGGTGGTGGCTCTACGTCCAGGCTGGACGGAGCTTGGCACTGCTCAGTGCTGCCAAGTGGCACTGGCAGAGAGTTGAGGTCGACTGGACCTGTGACGGGTACCGGAGGTGCAATACCTCTCAGCGAGCCCTTGGAAATGGGAGACAGAGGCTCTGTCTCTTTTGGAAGGCCAAGCCTTGTGGAAAGTGGACATTGTCCGCTGCTGGTAGTCGGCTAGGGCACCTAGGCCATTCGTGGAGTGCCCTATTACGTTACAGGTCTTGCAACGGAACTGTGAATGGTCAATCTCCCTCCTTGGTAACGGGGGAGACTGTTGGTGGATGTACTTCCTAGAGGTAAGTAGAATTTCGGTGACTCCTTGCTTTGGAGTGAATTGACATGGGGTTAGGACCCCTAGGCTTTTTGAATTGTGAGGGGGAGACTTCATGTCCTGCCCTAGGAGGAGGTCGTAACCTCCTGGGATGTAGCTTGCAACTGCAAGAGTACTTCTTTGGAGAAGTGAGGTCTAGTGACCCTCAATTGGACGGTTGGAAGGATCAGTTTAATGTGATTGATACCTTCATGGTGATCAACCGACGTCTATCAACATTAGCCCCTCGGGGAATTCTGTCTTCCCGTATCAGGAGACTTGAGCGCCAGAGTCGTCGTAGGCTCTGACTGGCTTGGCTGATAATGACTTTGGAGGGGTGCGACGGTTATAGGGCCCTTAGCTGGGGGTCCTAGAGAAGAAGGATTAGTAATGGCCATTGCGACGGCAGGAATATTGTGGTTCGCGCACCCTCCGTAGTTGGCAGACATGTGACCCGGCTTGCGGCCACAGTCTCGGCAGAACTTGTTCCAGAACCTCTTCCGTGGCACTGGATGATAAGGCCGAGATGCCCCAGGTTGCGAATCTGCGGAGTCACCAAGGCTGGCAGTGTGCTCTGGCACAGGTGAAGAGTCCTCTCTGGCAGTGATGTGACGTGGGGAGGTTAAGGGAACCTCCGTTTGAATCACCCTCGGAAGCAATTTCGGGGTTAACTGGTGGGCTTACCTCTTCCAAAAGGGAGGAGGTAGGCGGTAAAAAGGTAAAAGGCTGGCAGGATGCGGCAGGAATTTCTATCTCCGGCACTGGATCAGGACCAGGCTCACAAATAGAAAGGATGTCAGGCTGACCAGAGACGGCGGGACTAAGAGAGACAGGGGTGTCAGGGCTGGAAGCTGGCAGAGTGGCTTGAGCTAGGATACTCTCCTTACGGGGCCTTCTCCCGCTTGATGTCGAGTTCCTTCTCCTTGAGAGCGAGCTCATGCTTTCGCTCCTCTTCCCTTGCCTTCCTTTCTGCTTCTCTTTCTTTTCTCTCTGCGTCTCCGGCTTTTTCTCTGGTTTTTCCCTTTCTTCCTTTTCTTTTCTTGCAGGCGCGCGGCAGCCTGCTGCGCCTTTATCCACTGGTCTAGTGCTGGTTCCAGTGTAACCAGCCTCCTTGCCCAGAGTTATGAGGACTCGGACTCTCGAGCTCTACGGCAAAGAAGTCGCGGGAAGCAGGGGAAGACATTTCCCTAGGCTGCAGTAGAGGCTCTGTGAAAATGAAAATAATGGCCAGGAAGGGTACGGAATGGAATAGGAGTGCCTACTGTGGAAAGTGGCACTCACTTGGAAAGATGTTCTGCGACGTGGTAGAGAAAAAGTCTGAGAAGACTGGGTGCTCTGTGGCACTTGGGAAGTGTCCCGTAAGTTGGTGGCACTTCTGGATTGGCACCTTCTAAAGAGGTGAAAAAATCAAATGGAGTGTACGGCGTACGTCACACTTAAGGGCGTTCCTAAGTTGGGAGACGCTGGAATGGGCTACCTGTAGGTCCAATACAGGTGCACGGCACTTATGAGGAGGCGTTCCTTGGTTCAGTGATCCAAAATGGTGGATACTCTATAATGAATGAGCGTTCCGTAGGACGGACACGCAGGTATAGGGCTACCTGTACGTCTGTACAGGTGCGCGGCACTTATGAGGAGGCGTTCCTTGGGCAGCACTAGTAGTGCTGGTATTGCGGCACTTCTGGGAGGCGTTCCCTTGTTGAGTGTTCCGAAGGATCACTGACCCTTGTACACGGACACACTAATTATTTGGGCGTTCCGTAAGGACGGACACGCAGGTTTAATGGCTACCTGTACGGCCTGTAACAGGTGCAATGGCATTTATGGAGGCGTTCCTTGGAGCACTGGTATCGTGTTGTGTCCCGGACACTACATGCAGATAACTTAAATATACTGAAGTGAAATGGCACTGCTCATGGCAGAGTGTAATAGTGGAGGAGAGAAAGTAAAAGGTGGGAGTACTTCAGCAGCCAGTCGATGGACAGTGTCAAGAATTAGTGGCACTGTGAAATGGTAAGACCTGACGTGCACTGGTGTGCCAGTCCTAAACTGGTAACGACTTCCCTGTTTGGAAGTAATGAATTGGCGTGGCACACTGTGCGAATTGTGCTTGCGGTATACGCAAGTCTTTTGTGATAAAAAATGAACAAGACCACTCGGGCAACGACAGGTAATGATAATTGAAAATGCTCAGTCCCTCGCTGAAGTACTCGGTAAATGAAATAAATAAATGTTTTGCAAACTGCAATGGACACATGCGCGTACGTATCACGCTGCGTAAATGAAAGACACAAGAGACTAAATAAGGTTAATTCGGCATGCTACAATTAATGTAAGATGTAGTACTCTTGGCTTCGTGAATACTGGTTCTGGTTTTCTCTCTCTCTCTCTCTCTCTCTCTCTCTCTCTCTCTCTCTCTCTCTCTCTCTCGAGAGGGTGAAAAATGATATATGAATGAACTCCCTTATATTTGAATTGAACTACTAATGTTCGTTTAATATGACGCACTTGCGTTAAATTATCTACTTACGTTAACGTTTTTTGTGAAGAATTGCTTTTGATAACGTTTATGAAAAATGATAACGCGCTCGTGTGAACGATTTTTACGTTAATGTAGCGGCTCGCGCTTATGAAATGATTTGCGTTTCAATATGAATTTTACAAAGACGCGTTTTTACGTTAACAATTCTTGTGATTTACTGACTTGAGATTTACGTTAACTTTACGTAAGCTTACTAGGTCCCTGTTGAACAGTGAAATGACGGTATTGGGTTTTAAAACGATGTTAGCAAACAATTGTAAATGAGGTTACGTTAAGTGAAATGAATTTTCGCTCAGCGCGCGGAGTGAGCGATGCGAGGTGAAACACGTGAGGCGAGCTGACCAGCGCTGCGATCAGCTGATTCTTCTGTAAATGCGAAGGCAATTTACAACACAAAATTCTACTTTTTTCTTATTCAAGGCGAATTAGTTAATTTCTCTGGCAGAACGATAGATCACTAGTACCGAGATCGATATTATTTACGTTAAAACTTTGAGACTTACGTTACTTTGCTTAAATTGTTTAGGTAATGTTTAAAGGGATAAAAACATGGCTGCCGCTGTGAGCGAAAACGAAAGCTGGTTGAGACCGCGCAGGCGCGAAAATGCTCTAAGCTGAATTAGCTGAGAGGTAAACGGTTACCAACACTTGGAATGAAAACTAAGTTAAAAATGAATACCCTAACATATCACAGACAAAAGAATTGTACACTTCTTTTGCCGTAACTATTAGTAAAACACTCCTAACTAGCTAGGCTTTCTCATACAGCAATAAACCCTGGCAAAGCACTTCCTAGTTTGATCTGGTCCTTTCTGGCATCTATCTGCACAGTGTTCGTGAGAGCTCCTACGAAGACAGCACAAAGTAACAGAAAATTCGCGGGGCAAATTGTTTGCTCGCCGCTAAAATAAAGCTCTGGCGCATTCGCCGTTACAATAATAAGATTTCTACCTACGCTCTTTTTGACCACTTCAACAATAAAAATACTTAAACGTACCTTAAGCTAACATTGGTTATAGAATAATCATAATGAATGGAATACCTTACCGTGAGTCAGTGTGTCTTCTTTCCCTGCAAGTGTGCTTGATTTACTTTTTTGTAAAATAATTTACAGTTTACGTTTTACAACGGATAACGCGATTTACAAGCTTTTTTAAGCAAGCCCGGATTCGATCCTCGGCGAGGTCGACAATGTTACGTATATAGGGCCTTGAGAGAAGCTAGATACGTAAACGGAAATAATTGAGGGATTTCAAGAGGGAATTGCTTGAACTTACCGTAAACTGATAGTATTAATTTCTTTCTTTAGAGGGAAGGTCGCCAGAAAACTCAGCTCGTTACTTTAAAACTATTTATTTACAAAAAGGCCCGTGCTGGCCTGGAGAAAAGTTAAATGATATTGGCCCCCACGTTGGGGCTTATAGTCTCATTCAATTCAAGCTGATTTTCATTCACTTGGGTTAATGCACACTTGCGGGCAGAGACGGCACGTGACTCATGGAATCTGGAAAAGAATCCCAGATTAAACGAGATAAAAGAAAAAATTACTTCTTGCTTTGATTAATTAATTCTCTAATACTGGGGAGAAGGAACTTTTAAGGTTTCACTGAAGTATGCAATGACTCCATTGGTCTGGGACGATCACACAAGGGGAACATGCGGCCATGAGCAGTGAGAGGGAACAAAGGGATGAATTCCTTTTGTTGCTGGAAATTGAATTGGGAGAATGAGGATCAAAATGATAATTTGTTGGGAGAGACTGGCAATATGCTGTTCCACAAGACGTACCTGGATGTCGTGTTCAGTGTGGACCTTTGCAGAAAATGTGGCTCTTCGTAGAAAAGCATGGCGGCCCCTTTGTCTGAGGCCTGGGTCATCGGCGCGCCATCACACCCTGGGTAGGCCTAACAGGAAGGCAGGTAATTTGACCTCTGTCCGAGATCACGTCTCGCAGCGACTGAGACAGAATTCAGTTGGGTTGCTTGGGGGTGGAGGTCAGCTTAACCCCCCACGATCAAGGCAAATCCTGGAAAACAAGCATACAGCCAGCAGAGGGGTCACAGGAAAGAGAGCTTAAGGTATAGGTCTAAGAAGTACCAATCTGCCTACACCCTTCCCTTTTGAGATACGTCCCTACAGCTGATAAAAGACTCTTTTCCCCCCAACTGGGGAACTTCCTATCTCTAGCTGGCGGGTTTTGGGTTTCCCGCGGTTACTAAAAATCAGCTGATATTCTAAAGAAATGGCTGCCGTTTTCCAAATCAAATTATTTAGTTAATTGCGGGGTAGACGAACGATCTATAAACGTCACAGTTCCCCCTGTTAAAGAAGGCATTCACTCCCTTTCGGGTGTGAAGGTCTTGGCTTAAATAAATTGATCGTCTCGACTACCCCGTTCTCCTATTCCAATTTGAATTTTTTTTTTTTTTTTTTTTTTTTTTTTTTTGTTTTTTTTTTTTTTTTTTTTTTTTTTTTTTTTGAGCAGGGATACAGCTAACTACAGTGGCCTACCTAACTTATAGGCAAAGATGCTAAGTGTACTAACTTAATATAGTGATGTAGTCTAGCCTAATAAATAACTACAGGTTGTCTTGTGACGACAGTCTACTCTACCCCTAGATAAGGTTACTTGAAAATTCTACTTGCTACTAAACCTAATGCCCTGGTACTAAATCATTAGCCTAACCTACTCAATACAGTTAAATGAAGACGCAATCATTCCAGAGTGTGGTACGCACAGCAGTAGTTTCAGCGACGGAACTGTTAAAAATACATAATGAGAGGTAATGATGCGTGGGGATGATGAGTGGTTAATTTACAGGATGGAAATGCAATGAGGTAATTATATTTAAGTGAGGGTTAGTATTACAATGGCTAGGGGTTAGAGGGTTAGTGCTACTGGCAGAGATCAGGCTGGCTACCTTCTCTGGGTAGGTGCCAGGATCATTCTGCAAATGAATGCGACACTGTACCTCGGGCACAGGTGTCAAGGAGAGCATGTGGCTCTTTTGTGTTAGTTTGTTAATGATTGGTTACGTCCCTTCTTCTTCTTCTTATTCCTCCAGGACCTGACTATACCAGTCCTAGGAGTAGACGGAGGCACAGACTCTGGGGAAGGAGCCAGAAACGCCGGCAGGAGCAGAGGCAGTGGTAGCCTGAGGGATTGCAGGAGAACACCCTACTTCGGTATCTGCAGCAACCGTCGTAGAGGTGGAACCTACTGCAGGGGAGGCCTCACTTCGGCTGCTGCGACAACCGTCGTGAGGGGAAAACTCCAGGCTGACTCCTGGTCGGGCAGTTCCTGGTTTTCCAGAGGAGGTAAGCTACAAAGGTAAGGTCTGCCGGAGGTTCATCCTCGGGCGACAGAGGTAAGGATGAGAAGAAGGAACTAGTGATTGGCCATGGGCTGTGGTAAGCTCCATGCCTGTTGGAGGATCTCCTGTAGGAGGATCCTTGATAAGGTTAGGCGCCGGCGCTAGCTCGGGGCCAGGCGCAGAGGTTCAAGTTCGGTGGTGGCTCTACGTCCAGGCTGGACGAGCTTGGCACTGCTCAGTGCTGCCAAGTGGACACAGAGAGTTGAGGTCGACTGGACCTGTGACGGGTACCGGAGGTGCAATACTCTCAGCGAGCCCTTGGAAATGGGAGACAGAGGCTCCTGTCTCTTTTGGAAGGCCAAGCCTTGTGGAAAGTGGACATTGTCCGCTGCTGGTAGTCGGCTAGGGCACACCTAGGCAATTCGTGGAGTGCCCTATTACGTTACAGGTCCTTGCCTCACCCCTTGAACGGAACTGTGAATGGTCAATCTCCCTCCTTGGTAACAGGGGGAGACTTGTTGGTGGATGTACTTCCTAGAGAAGTAGAATTTCGGTGACTCCTTGCTTTGGAGTGAATTGACATGGGGTTAGGACCCCTAGGCTTTTTGAATTGTGAGGGAGACTTCATGTCCTGCCCTAGGAGGAGGTCGTAACCTCCTGGGATGTAGCTTGCAACTGCAAGAGTACATTGCTTTTTGGAGAAGTGAGGTCTAGTGACCCTCAATTGGACGGTTGGAAGGATCAGTTTAATGTGATTGATACCTTCAATGGTGATCAACCGACGTCTATCAACATTAGCCCCTCGGGGAATTCTGTCTTCCCGTATCAGGGAGACTTGAGCGCCCAGAGTCGTCGTAGGCTCTGACGTGGCTTGGCTGATAATGACTTTGGAGGGGTGCGACGGTTATAGGGCCCTTAGCTGGGGGTCCTAGAGAAGAAGGATTAGTAATGGCCATTGCGACGGCAGGAATATTGTGGTTCGCGCACCCTCCGTATTGGCAGACATGTGACCCTTGCGGCCACAGTCTCGGCAGAACTTGTTCCAGAACCTCTTCCGTGGCACTGGATGATAAGGCCGAGATGGCCCCACAGGTTGCGAATCTGCGGAGTCACCAAGGCTGGCAGTGTGCTCTGGCACAGGTGAAAGAGTCCTCTGGCAGTGATGTGACGTGGGGAGGGGAGGTTAAGGGAACCTCCGTTGAATCACCCTCGGAAGCAATTTCGGGGTTAACTGGTGGGCTTACCTCTTCCAAAAGGGAGGAGGTAGGCGGTAAAAAGGTAAAAGGCTGGCAGGATGCGGCAGGAATTTCTATCTCCGGCACTGGATCAGGACCAGGCTCACAAATAGAAAGGATGTCAGGCTGACCAGAGACGGCGGGACTAAGAGAGACAGGGGGTGCAGGGCTGGAAGCTGGCAGAGTGGTCTTGAGCTAGGATACTCTCCTTACGGGCCTTCTCCCGCTTGATGTCGAGTTCCTTCTCCTTGAGAGAGAGCTCATGCTTTCGCTCCTCCCTTTGCTTTCTGTCTTTCTTTCTTCTCCTCTTCCCTTGCCTTCCTTTCTGCTTCTCTTTCTTTTCTCTCTGCGTCTCGGCTTTTCTCTGGTTTTCCCTTTCTTCCTTTTCTTGCAGGCGCGCGGCAGCCTGCTGCGCCTTTATCCACTGGTCTAGTGCTGGTCCAGTGTAACCAGCCTCCTTGCCCAGAGTTATGAGGACTCGGAGCCTCTCGAGCTCTACGGCAAAGAAGTCGCGGGAAGACATTTCCCTTAGGCTGCAGTAGAGGCTCTGATGAAAATGAAAATAATGGCCAGGAAGGGTACGGAATGGAATAGGAGTGCCTACTGTGGAAAGGAAATGGCACTCACTTGGAAAGATGTTCTGCGACGTGGTAGAGAAAAAGTCTGAGAAGACTGGGTGCCTCTGTGGCACTTGGGAAGTGTCCCGTAAGTTGGTGGCACTTCTGGATTGGCACCTTCTAAAGAGGTGAAAAAATCAAATGGAGTGTACGGCGTACGTCACACTTAAGGGCGTTCCTAAGTTGGGAGACGCTGGAATGGGCTACCTGTAGGTCCAATACAGGTGCACGGCACTTATGAGGAGGCGTTTCCTTGGTTCAGTGATCCAAATGGTGGATACTCTATAATGAATGAGCGTTCCGTAGGACGGACACGCAGGTATAGGGCTACCTGTACGTCTGTACAGGTGCGCGGCACTTATGAGGAGGCGTTCCTTGGGCAGTACTAGTAGTGCTGGTATTGCGGCACTTCTGGGAGGCGTTCCATTGTTGAGTGTTCCGAAGGATCACTGACCCTTGTACACGGACACACTAATTATTTGGGCGTTCTTCCGTAAGGACGGACACGCAGGTTTAATGGCTACCTGTACGGCCTGTACAGGTGCAATGGCATTTATGGAGGCGTTCCTTGGAGCACTGGTATCGTGCTGGTGTGTCCCGGACACTACATGCAGTATACTTAAATAATACTGAAGTTGAAATGGCACTGCTCATGGCAGAGTGTAATAGTAGGAGAGAAAGTAAAAGGTGGGAGTACTTCGAGCAGCCAGTTCGATGGACAGTGTCAAGAATTAGTGGCACTGTGAAATGGTAAGACTGACGTGCACTGGTGGTGGCCAGTCCTAAACTGTAACGACTTCCCTGTTTGGAAGTAATGAATTGGCGTGGCACACTGTGCGAATTGTGCTTGCGGTATACGCAAGTCTTTTGTGATAAAAAATGAACAAGACCACTCGGGCAACGACAGGTAATGATAATTGAAAATGCTCAGTCCCTCGCTGAAGTACTCGGTAAATGAAATAAATAAATGTTTGCAAACTGCAATGGACACATGCGCGTACGTATCACGCTGCGTAAATGAAAGACACAAGAGACTAAATAAGGTTAATTCGGCATGCTACAATTAATGGTAAGATGTAGTACTCTTGGCTTCGTGAATACTGGGTTCTGGTTTTCTCTCTCTCTCTCTCTCTCTCTCTCTCTCTATCTCTTCTCTCTCTCTCTCGGAGCGGGTGAAAAATGATATATGAATGAACTCCCTTATATTTGAATTGAACTACTAATGTTCGTTTAATATGACGCAACTTGCGTTAAATTATCTACTTACGTTTAACGTTTTTTTTGTGAAATGAAAGAATTGCTTTTGATAACGTTTTATGAAAAATGATAACGCGCTCGTGGTGAACGTTTTTACGTTAATGTAGCGGCTCGCGCTTATGAAATGATTTGCGTTTCAATATGAATTTTACAAAGACGCGTTTTACGTTAACAATTCTTGTGATTTACTCTACTTGAGATTTACGTTAACTTTACGTAAGATTACTAGGTCCCTGTGAACAGTGAAATGACGGTAAGGGTTTTAAAACGATGTTAGCAAACAATTGTAAATGAGGTTACGTTAAGTGAAATGAAATTTTCGCTCAGCGCGCGAGTGAGCGATGCGAGGTGAAACACGTGAGGCGAGCTGACCAGCGCGGGCGAATCAGCTGATTCTCTGTAAATGCGAAGGCAATTTACAACACAAAATTCTACTTTCTTATTCAAGGCGAATTACGTTAATTTCTCTGGCAGAACGATAGATACTAGTACCGAGATCGATATTATTTACGTTAAAACTTTGAGACTTACGTTACTTTGCTTAAATTGTTTAGGTAATGTTTAAAGGGATAAAAACATGGCTGCCGCTGTGAGCGAAAACGAAAGCTGGTTGAGACCGCGCAGGCGGAAAATGCTCTAAGCTGAATTAGCTGAGAGGTAAACGGTTACCAACACTTGGAATGAAAACTAAGTTAAAAATGAATACCCTAACATATCACAGACAAAAGAATTGTACACTTCTTTTGCCGTAACTATTAGTAAAAACACTCCTACTAGCTAGGCTTTCTCATACAGCAATAAACCCTGGCAAAGCACTTCCTAGTTTGATCTGGTCCTTTCTGGCATCTATCTGCACACGTGTTCGTGAGAGCTCCTACGAAGACAGCACAAAGTAACAGAAAATTCGCGGGGCAAATTGTTTGCTCGCCGCTAAAATAAAGCTCTGGCGCATTCGCCGTTACAATAATAAGATTTCTACCTACGCTCTTTTGACCACTTCAACAATAAAAATACTTAAACGTACCTTAAGCTAACATTGGTTATAGAATAATCATATTAAATGAATGGAATACCTTACCGTGAGTCAGTGTGTCTTCTTTCCCTGCAAGTGTGCTTGATTTACTTTTTTGTAAAATAATTTACAGTTTACGTTTTTTACAACGGATAACGCGATTTACAAGCTTTTTTTTTAAGCAAGCCCGGATTCGATCCTCGGCGAGGTCGACAATGTACGTATATAGGGCCTTGAGAGAAGCTAGATACGTAAACGGAAATAATTGAGGGATTTCAAGAGGGAATTGCTTGAACTTACCGTAAACTGATAGTTATTAATTTCTTTCTTTAGGAGGGAAGGTCGCCAGAAAACTCAGCTCGTTACTTTACAAAACTATTTATTTACAAAAGGCCCGTGCTGGCCTGGAGAAAAGTTAAATGATATTGGCCCCCACTTTGGGGCTTATAGTCTCATTCAATTCAAGCTGATTTTTCATTCACTTGGGTTTTAATGCACACTTGCGGGCAGAGACGGGCACGTGACTCATGAATCTGGAAAAGATCCCAGATTAAACGAGATAAAAGAAAAAATTACTTCTTGCTTTGATTAATTAATTCTCTAATACTGGGGAGAAGGAACTTTTTAAAGGTTTGTTTCACTGAAGTATGCAATGACTCCATTGGTCTGGGACGATCACACAAGGGGCAAGGAACATGCGGCCATGAGGCAGTGAGAGGGAACAAAGGGTATGAATTCCTTTTGTTGCTGGAAATTGAATTGGGAGAATGAGGATCAAAATGATAATTTGTTGGGAGAGACTGGCAATATGCTGTTCCACAAGACGTACCTGGATGTCGTGTTCAGTGTGGACCTTTGCAGAAAATGTGCTCTTCGTAGAAAAGCATGGCGGCCCCTTTGTCTGAGGCCTGGGTCATCGGCGCGCCACTCACACCCTGGGTAGGTCCTAACAGGAAGGCAGGTAATTTGACCTCTGTCCGAGATCACGTCTCGCAGCCGACTGAGACAGAATTCAGTTGGGTTGCTTGGGGGTTGGAGGTCAGCTTAACCCCCCCACGATCAAGGCAAATCCTGGAAAACAAGGCATACAGCCAGCAGAGGGTCACAGGAAAGAGAGCTTAAGGTATAGGTCTAAGAAGTACCAATCTGCCTACACCCTTCCCTTTTGAGATACGTCCCTACAGCTGTATAAAAGACTCTTTTCCCCCCAACTGGGGAACTTCCTATCTCTAGCTGGCGGGTTTTGGGTTTTCCCGCGGTTACTAAAAATCAGCTGATATTCTAAAGAAATGGCTGCCGTTTTCCAAATCAAATTATTTAGTTTAATTGCGGGTAGACGAACGATCTATAACGTCACAATATATATTATATACGACGTACAATCAGCTTGGTGTAATTGGAGGAATACATCAGGTGTGCTATGCGACGAAAGATTTAATGTAAAGTTGAAGGGAAAAATGTACAAGAGCATTGTCACTCCTGAGTTAATGTATAGTTGCGGAAAATGGCCCAAGAAGAAAGCACAGGGTGAGAAGGATGGAAGCAGTGAAAATGAGAATGTTCCATTGGATGTGCGGAGTGACAAGGAGAGACAGGATAAGGAATGACTTCGTAAGAGGGACGGTGAAAGTTACAGAAGTATCAAAGAAGCTGCAACAGAGACGATTGCAATGGTGTGGGCATGTTATGAGAGAGAGGAGGATTCTGTATGTAAAAGGAACCACGAACATGGAAGTGCCCGGTAAACGTGAGTGAGGTAATGGTGCATGATCGCAGAAGACGGAGAAGACTAATAATGAACAGCGACCCCATATAAAGATGGAAAGCAGAAGATATATATATATATATATATATATATATATATTTATTATTTATAATAACAACACAAATACGTGTGGAACAAAAAAAAAAATCAAATCTCTGACTTTCATCAAGGTCGAACCCGTAAAACGAAATTTTTATTTCTTTTTTGTCGAACTACAGTTTACATCAAGACTTTACGTGCACGACTTTTTCCTTCCATTTAAGGTACATTCTAAATTTTAGATAGATATGTATGTGCAGTCAGTGACCTAAAGACTTTTTTCGAAACTTTTTATCCTCAAAAATTACAAAAACTTTTCCATCACTTCGTTCAAGATCATTTGATCATATTTACAGAATAATTTTCTGAAAAAAAAAGATGGATCACAAATGAAACGAAAGAGAAGTAGCAAGTCACTGACAGCCAGGTACCATTAACAAATCAAAGTTCAAAAGTATATGATATGGATTCCTGGAAAGGGCAAACTGTCGTGTCTCCACGACAAACTTAGCGCAAAGAACATTATCGGAATGACATTTTGCAATGGACAAAAGTGTGTGCATTTGTGTGTGTGTGTGGTGTGTATGTGTGTGAGTATGTTTGCGTGTGTGTGTGCGTGTGTGTGTATATATATCGTGAGCGTACCTAAGCTTCGAGAGTAGAAAATGAGTCCAGCAAAAAACCCGTAAGTTACCTTCTCCCAGAGAGAATTATTCAGGAGCTCTCCTCATTTCCACAGGAGAATCTTTGTGGGGAATAAGCATATATGCATGAACATGATAACAGCATTTCGTAAGTTTCCTTGCCTCTTATTTATACATCAAGTAATGGCAATATGAATCAAGCGAATTATGCAAAACAGCACAGAAATTACGGTCTGAGTGAAATTCCAACTCCGGCTGCTGATGTCATTTGGCGTTGTGATACAGCCCCAGGTTGGTCTGATAAAAAGCCTCTCGTGCTCTGCCGCGTTTCACTTCCTCGCCTCTCAGAAGTCTTGAAATTATGATGGAAGCTGTGATGAAAATTTCATTTCAGTAGGAATAAACAAAAAGAAGAAGAAAAGACGACTGCTTGAAAAGAGGTACGTGTCTGATTTAGTGAAAAGTAAAAGTAGCTTCCCGTCTAGTCAAATGAATTCATTTCATGCCTTATCCTCTTAGACCTAGACTTTCTATGTTTCTCGTTATTCAAGCTGTGTCGACGAAGTTTCTTACATTCATATTTATTTCAACCCGAGAGACTTAGTCCCGACTCCTGGTCATTGTAGATACTCTCATAAAATAAATTGTGGGTGTAAGTGTGTATGTATGTATGTATTTTTTTAAACGACTCACTTGATATTTAATTGATAAGCGTCACATATTTTGTTTGTCATATTAGGCCACTGCAACGAGGGGCTACTAATACAAAATAAAATGTTTTTCTAAAAGTCTGGGTTTTTACGACTCAGCCGATATTTTTCCTGGCGGAGACTTCTACGAGGTTATCTCATTATCGTAAGGAATATAATTCTCCGACTAGCATTTCTCTCTCTCTCTCTCTCTCTCTCTCTCTCTCTCTCTCTCTCTCTCTCTCTCTCTATCTATTATGGTTTGTCATTGTTTTCTCCAGATATGTTTTTCTTCATTAGCACACCAAATATACTTGTATTTCTTAACTTCTCCAGAGTTTATAAATCCATATCCAATTATCCATTGTTTTATCAATAATCACTCTGGCTATTTTTTATGATTCTTACAAGAACAGAGAATGTCAACGCTAAGTGCCTAACCGGTAAGTCTCCTCCACAACTTACTTCCATAAATGTACGAAAATAACAAAATTAACGCAAGTGGTATTATTCATTTGCTCCTTCATCGTGTGCGAGAACCCTGTGATGTGTCAAGTATGCCATAAAAAAACGAACTCCTTACTTTCCTTTATACCTGATTACTACCCTTCAAACACAAACGAAAGAGATCTTCAAATATTTTCGATTGGCATATTCTAATCCCTCTCTCTCTCTCTCTCTCTCTCTCTCTCTCTCTCTCTCTCTCTCTCTCTCTCTCGTGGTCGTGACTTCGTTCTGATACTATGGATGGAGGTTCGAATCTTGTTGCGAACATCGGAATCCCATCATATTCTTGCATTTGGATCTAAGGCTTTGTATCCAAAAAGTATGAAGAATTCGGGAAGTGAAGATGGTGTTTTAGCTATTACAGTTACAAATATTCATATGTGTTGTATTCAGATACTTGCTCGATTACGTCAGAATCCTTTACGGCGCGAATTCTTTTGACAATATATAGTATTAAGAAGTCGATCAGACGAAAGGCATAAGAAAAAAAAAACGAATTCCATTCTTTCAGCTTCCGAGACTTACAAAGTGACGTTGACCTACATCTATAGTTGTACGAAGTTATCTTCCCCCCTGATGAAGATATCGAATCTTGAACCAGATTATATATGACGTTATTACATTATCAAAAGGAATTTGGCTTTCCGACCAACTTCAACCACACTCCCCTCGCTCCACTCTCTCTCTCTCTCTCTCTCTCTCTCTCTCTCTCTATGTATGTAAATATATATATATATCATATATATATATATATATATATATATATATATATATATATATATATATATATTTATTTATACCAAGCTATAGAGTATAAGTTGTTTCTACCTCTGGCTACAAATTACTTAGCGAGTTGATAAGAGATGAAAATGATGCAAATAGAGACATGTTACTCTTTCACTTGACTGCTTCCCCTTTTAGCCTGTGACAACTCTGGAGTCTTTGATGCCATTCCTTAAAAAAGCCGGTGAGGATTAATGTATGCCATGAATAATATCAGGATTCTCCTCTTTTCAGTTTACCTGATTATCCAATTACTCACCTTCAGGCTCAAACGAAAGAGAACTTCAAACCATTTCATTCGACTCCCTCTAATCGTATTAGGAAACAAGACTACCGAAATGTAGTAGCGGGTCTCTCTCTCTCTCTCTCTCTCTCTCTCTCTCTCTCTCTCTCTCTCTCTCTCCACTTAAAAAGTGTTTTTCTAATACAATTCAAGAGCAGTCACTAGGGTAGAAGGACTGCGAACTGAGCGCTTCTGAAAATACGCAGTTTATGCAAAACGAGAGAGAGAGAGAGAGAGAGAGAGAACACGTTCTCTTAACATCAAAAGTAAAAGAAAAACTTGAGAGAGAGAGACAGACAGACAGACAGACAGACAGAGAGAAAACACGTTCTTAACATCAAAAGTAAAAGGATAACTTGAAAGAGAGAGAGAGAGAGAGAGAGAGAAACACGTTCTCTTAACATCAAAAGTAAAAGGATAACTTGTGTGTGTGCTTTTTTATATCTGTAAGCATTGTAGACCAGTAAAATAGGGATTTGGCTTTCTGTGACATAACAGAGAACCCTGGATGACCATGTAAGGGATTAGAATGCAACCAGTTTAGGATGAGAGAGAGAGAAAAACACATTCTCTTAACATCAAAAGTAAAAGGATAACTAGAGAGAGAGAGAGGGGGGGGGGAGAAAGAGAGGGAGAGAGAAAACACGTTCTCTTAACATAAAAAGTAAAAGAATAACTTGGGTGAGAGAGAGAGAGAGAGAGAGGGGGGGGGGGGCGGAAACACGTTCTCTTAACATCAAAAGTAAAAGGATAACTTGTGAGAGAGAGAAACAGGTTCTCTTACCACCAAAAGTAGAAGGATAACTTGAGAGAGAGAGAGAGAGAGAGAGAGAGAACAAGTTGTATCAACAGCAAATGTAAAAAAACTTAAAAAGATAACTTTAGAGAGAGAGAGAGAGAGAGAGAGAGAGAGAGAGAGAGAGAGAGAGAGAGAAGTTCTCTCAAAATCAAAAGTAAAAGGAAAACTTTAGAGAGAGAGAATGAGAGACAGAGAGAGAAACAAGTTCCCTCAACAGCAAATGTTAAATGATAACTTAAGAGAGAGAGAGAGAGAGAGAGAGAGAGAGACTTTCTTTCAACTGTAAAAATAATAGGAACGCTTGTGAGAGAGAGAGAGACGGAGAGAGAAAGAGAGAGAGACGTTCCCTCATCATCAAAAGTCAAAGAATAGATTGAAAGAGGGAGAGAGAGAGAAAACGTACTCTCAACAATACAAATTGTAAAAGGATAACTTGAGAGAGAGAGAGAGAGAGAGAGAGAGAGAGAGAGAGAGAGAGAGAGAGAAAATATTGTACCTTTCTTCAGATGGCGCAAATTAACTGGAGGTAATTTCATTAAGAGCAGAGCCTCCAGAATGGTGACTGCTTGTCAGCAAAGCAAATGAAGCGCAAACCGAAATTTTCTTGTTTGAGTTTTAATTTTTCCAGCTTTCATTTTCAAAACACTATCTTAATTTGGTTCTTATGATTCGTTTAGTATCTATATATACTCAAATTCATTTTGTTTACTATTTCAGCTTAGAATAATGTGGTTAAATATTTGCGATGAAGTCATTTCATGTCTCTTATTTTAAGCATATATCTGCAGACGAATCTTACTAATAAGTACATCATACAAAATTCATTAGCAACGATAAACATATGTAGTTTTCCCTCATGTATGGAACGAAACGTAGAGAGTATATGTACGATAATTAATCTTTCATCCATATTTACTCCCGAATAACCGCTAGATGTTGTATAGCTCGTTAACGATTGAAAGGGTTCAAAAATGGAATCACTTCTCTCCTTTTCGAATTAACGGTATTTGAAAGACCAGTAAAAAGTGAATGGTCTTTTTATTCGATGAGACAAAGGGCCTTTTTTTATCCGGCAATCACTAAGCCTTTCTTGTCTTACTGCAGTCTCATCCTAGCCACCCACAGTTCCTATCAAGAGATATTTATCTGATAATTAATAACTGCCTTTTAGCTAACGCTGATGTCTCTCTTTGATCAGAAACCTGCAATAAGGGCTCCGAATAATTCTAGTGAAGGAAAATCACCTTTCCTTTTACATGTTTTGATAATTGCCTTTTCTTATAATTATTATTAAAAGTATTTAACCTCATATTTAACTTATAGTAAAAAATCTCCTGCTAATCTAGTTACTCCTTAGTGATCAGTAACATTCAACAAACCTCAGCTTGTAAGATACATGCTTTAAAACAGGAGGAGTAGCTTCGCTTCGACCACCCACAGCTCTAAGTATGAAATGCGTAGAGTAGAAAACATAGTACAAACACACACACACACACACACACACACACACACACACACACATATATATATATATATATATATATATATATATATATATATATATATATATATATATATATCTATATATATATATATATATATATATATATAGAATATATATATATATATATATATATATATATATATATATATATATATAGTGAAATATATAGATACTAATCTACATCAATATACATATATATATATATATATATATATATATATATATATATATATATATATATATAGTGAAATATATAGATCCAATCTACATCAATATACATATATATATATACATATATATATACATATATATATATATATATATATATATATATATATATATATATATATATATATATGCCGCCAACGTGACCCGTTTTCGTTTATGGTAACCCGTGTTCGTTTGCCGCTACCGGATATTATACTTTTTTCATATTTTCTTGCACTTGGATCTCAAGGCTTGTTTATAGTGACAAGCGTATCCAAAAGGCGCAAAGAAGTCGAGAAGTTAAGAGGGCATTATGGCTTACTGCTATTACACACACACACACACACAATATATATATATATATATATATATATATATATATGTGTGTGTGTGTTTGTGTGTGTGTGCGTATGTTTGTATGTATGTATGTATATATGTATATAACCAGAATCCTTACAATTTGTCGTTAGCCGGTGAATAAACGAAATACTTGGAAATTCACATAATTCATCAAATTAATGAATAGGGTCTATTCTTCTCTAAACAACCTTCTTTATTATGATGGCAAATAAGTTTATTTAGTCGAAAGAAATAATTATGACTTGACAATTTACTGGAACCTTGCATGCAAAAACAAACCTGGAACGACAACAAAAAGCGTCTCTGAGAAAAGTTACTTTGAAAGAAGTCTTTGTTCAAATATGCGTCTACAAAATCATTTAAATGTCAATAAAATCACCATTAAATTCTTATTATCATTACACAATCATATCAAAGACAAATATAGCTAAAACTCAGATTAAGTCAAAAGATTTATGTAAATACGAAAATGTGAATGTAATAGTAAAGAATTTTGTAGATTATCTTGTGGAGAAAAGTATCGGAATTATAAATAGCTGCAGATGTGATAGGAAATAAAAGAGTGACGTAGAACAGAAAGCTGAAGTTCAAGAGAAGGTCCACAAAGAAATCAAAAAGAATTTTTAATTGTCAATAAAAATTGCTCAGAGCAAGAGCGGCCGACGTTTACAGAGAGGAAATCAGGAAGAAAAATTAGATTAGCAGTTACTAAATAAAAGAGTTTGATCATCACACTAATTGTAAGAATCGTTGTGTGCAATATGTTTTTTTCCGGTAAGAAGAATTTGCAATGGACGAAGAGTGACAGGTAAAAAAAATCTCTTCAGTTTCTAATGCATCGCCTTGAATCCATTTACATGCAAAATGAGAACAGTACATTATCAATATCTAATATTAAAAGGATGAACATCAAATGAACGTCCGAATTCATAAGCGATGCATGCATTTATGGTTTATCATCCGCCTTCTAGGTATCACTGACTAAAGAGACAAATGATCGTCGAAATAAAAACAGAGAATAGATGAAAGGTTTGTTGTATCTCTGTCTACATAGTTTATCTAACGTTGAACTTGGGTATTTCTTTTTCTACTTTCCTCGACGGATTCGATTTAGATTGAACATTTGCTGCAGAATCCTTCGCTTAACTACGTTTAAAACTGTTTTTTTGTCCTTCGGCTGGGGTCGGCGCTGCATGTTTACTTTCGTTACATTAAGTATTTGATACTATGATAACTTATTTGTTTACTTGATATGGTATCAAAAATGTACATAGAGAGAGAGGGGAGGGGGGCTTAGAACCTTTTTCCGTGCAGAAGTTTAAATCATTGTTCACTCTTGTACAGAATTTGGTGCTGTAATTCTTCAGTTTGAATACCTTTTACCTTCAGTGATGGCTATTGATAGAGAGAGAGAGAGAGAGAGAGAGAGAGAGAGAGAGAGAGAGAGAGAGAGAATCATCAGTATTATGAGCTGTGAGTAAAATTTTCATGTAAATAAGACTTAACATGTTAGCACCCTCTACACTACAAGAAGAATAAATACTGAACAATTAATAATAATAATAATAATAATAATAATAATAATAATAATAATAAAGATATTGGGGCGAACGACATTAGACAATCTTTACATCTAAAACCTTCGCTTCTCAAGAAAAATAAGGCTGGAAAATTACGAAGCAGGGGATGGAAGTGAATCCCGAGGAGAGGGACCGAGAGTAGCCAAGGAGGTCATCTGTGCCCAGAAACAAGAGGTGAAGAAAATCTCTCCGGCATCAAACGCAAAGAAATGGTTGGGAAGCGTCCTGCTCTGGAGGACAAGGAGGCCAATTCTCTCCTTCTCAAAGTGAGAGAAAAGGGTCAAAATAACGAGAATGTCAGAGATATTTGCCGAGGGAAAAGAGTAAGACGTACGGTGAGAGGTGAAGAGTGCGAGGTTTAACACTTGGTATTTTCTTTTCCTTTTTATTAAAAAAGCTAACACATATCATTTTTTTTTATTTCTGTAGTTAGAAATGCACAAAAAGAACATTGAATTTTTAATCATTATTACATAAAAGAAGCAATTGCAAATGTCCCTGCATGTTTGTAGGAACATTAAAATTACTCTGCAATTTTGAAAACTAACATTTGCGATAATTTTCTATGACAGGTCTAGATGAAAAGATTTTAGACGTTTTTTAGAGAACCTTAAATTAAAATGACACTGGAAAAAACTTAAGATAGTGAATCACAAAACTAACTTATCTTCCAAAAAAAGCTATTTACCAACACGCTTGACAGTTAGTTGCTAAATATGCATACACATGTAGGGAAAGGTAAGAGAGAGAGAGAGAGAGAGAGAGAGAGAGAGAGAGAGAGAGAGAGAGGGAGAGAGAGAGAGAAGCGGGGTTGGTTGTTGAGGGGGGGGAGCAAGAACGGATTGTTGGGTTGTACAGTTACTAGGTTTCTAGAAGCTTACTCTTAGAAGCCGTTTGTTTTCCCAGCAGGGGAGAGAATGGAAGCACTTGGAGAAACTCCGGCAATACAACGGTGTCCTCAAATCGATTCATCTGCTCAGGAAGTTCCCAACTAGCGGGTGCGAGCGCCTTATAACCAACATTTATGGTTAAACTTTTGTGCTTTATGCTAATTTCGAACTAATTGTCTCAAGGGATAAACAGTATCCCCCTCAGATGTTTGTGCCATAGATAAGTAATTCGCTTTGGGGCTGTCCTGTTTCCAGCGTAATTTCTGCTAACAAAGATGAGATGGAAATTCTGACGAGATTGTTGATCCTGACAAGACTGGAAAAAGGGAGGAATAGTGGAAGACAAAAAGGGAGTGAAACTCGAGAGGAAAAGTAATTAGGAAGTATCCTCTTATAATATATTTTAGTTTTCTGTAAAAGAAAACTATTGAGTTGGCTGTGTCTGTTGTTTCGTACTTTTTCTCTCCGAACTTTTTCTGACCACCCTCTAATCATACAAATTACTGAGGCTAGAGGGATGCAGATTGGTATGTTGATCGTCCACCTTCCAATCGTCAAACATACAAAATTGCAGCCCTCTAGCATCAGTAGTTTTCATGTTATTTAAGGTTAAAGTTATCCATTATTGTGCGTCTGGCAATGCAACAACACAGGCCACAACGGTCGGCTGAGAATTTCATGGGTCGCGTCTCTTAAGGTATTATATATATCGAGACCACCGAAAAATATATCTATTTTCGGTGGGCTTGATTGTACGCTGTACAGAAAACTATTGCGCTGAAGAAGCTTCGGCGTATTGTTTGCTTATTTTTTTCAATTAAAAGAAAGTTTAATCAGCTTTAAGGAAAACGGGTGGCAAATTCCCGAGATGTGTATATACTAGTATTGCAGCAGCCCCGGTTTTTTTGCCATACTTCTAGGTTAGGTTAGGTTAAGTTGGGTTAGTTCAGGCTAGTTCAGTGCAATTAAAGCATCATAATTTGGGTGAGGGAAACATTATGAGATTATTTTCAAGAAGATTCTACGGTTAATTTTTAAGATATGTCGTCCCTTTATTTTCAGGGAAGGTCCTAGTGATCGGTTACGATTCAGGAATATGCAAACGGGGTAAATCGAGATTCGAGAATAAACGGGAAATATTCTGTAGTATTGCAATCTTATTTCCTCACAACTGTAAAAAATACGGTAATTAATTCTAATAAACTGAGCGAGTTGTGACATTTTCAAAAAGAGATTTGGATTAAATATAATGAAAATAATTTAAAAACACAATCCTGTTTACCGATACCAGTAAAATTAAAAGATGTAGCTTTGCCGAATTATGTGGTAAATCTGGAATATCAATAGCGTATTCCCTATACAAGTTGAGGAGGGCTTTGCCTATATTACGGTTCTGAAAAGAAATTGATTTAGTGAATTGCTAGTTATAGGAAGGAACTAGGTATAGTAATGCCATAAAAAATTTGTTCCTTAGGTGAGATTCAGTAGTTAAATCAGAAAAAAAATGAAGTTCTAAATAGTTAACATAATAAAGTTGGATATTTCATATCTATAACGGCGCACTAAGATGTAGGCATAGTCTCTCGTATGCGTGTGTGTATGTGTGTGTGTGTGCGTGTGTGTTCTCTTTCATGCACCCTGTATATAAGCAAGGTGGGAGCGAACTGAAATTCCTACTTTAATGCGCTGTAACTATTACTGTTATCCAGAACCATCACGATAGTCAAATTTTCCTATTACAAGGCTTAGATTATATAGCCACAATTATTGCAAGAATAATCTGTTGAACGATTTTAGCTTGCATTATAAATGCAACAAATGCAATCTATTGTTAAGGGCGTCACAAGATATATCATAGGTAGTGAATTTCAAGTATCAAAAGTGTAGATACGATGATACATTTAAAGCAGGGGATCTTAACAAGGGGTATCCATATCCCTGGGGGTTATGAGAACCACATGCTGGGGGTATGGGACTTGATCTCTGGATATTTGTTTATATATTTGATTTCAATTTGTCAATATATGCATGGGTACATTTTGTAAATAAATAATTATATAAAACTATAAATACTTTTGATTTTCTTGTATGATCTATTCCTAGCCCTTCTTCTTATGGATAATATGGCTTTTATTACAAATTAAGATTCAACTTTTAGTTCCTTACTATCTAGTATGGCTTATTTTGATTACTTTGTGTTACTTTTAATACGTATTTGTACATTACTTGTTTTTAACATAACTTATGTGGTTCTATGACAATGTATTTGAATATTTTAATATTCAAGAAGAATAATTTTTACTCACTAATATTTTTATGGTAAATGCTTTCTACTTTTAGATATTCTTTTATTACTGATGAATTTTATTAATTACTAAGTTTTAGCCGATTTGTTGATTCTTAAAACAACTTTTGTATGTCTAAAATAACAAATATTTAACTATTTGTAAGATGATTTTACTAATTGCAGTTTATATTTTTATGAATACCCAATGTAAATATTGGAAATAAGGAAGTTATTATTATTTTTATTATTATTCCCGTTCGTTATCCCTACATTAAGGGGTCGGTTGCCTGATGCGCCTTCTCCACCAAACCTCTTCTCTCCATATCTTCCTTCACTTTATCTCGCCATTTAATTTTCCGTCTCCCTCTCGACCTTCTTCCTCTAACAGGTTCCTCCTTAGCCCTCTCCACTCTCTCCCTGTCATCCATCCTTAGCACATGCCCATACCATCTCAATCGTTACTCTCTTATCACCTCAGTGATCTTTAATAAGCCTGCTCTTCTTCTTATTTCATCATTTTCCAATCTCTCAAGCAGTGATATTCTCATAATCCACCTGAACATTCTTATCTCTGCTCTCTCAAGTTTTATTTCCTCTTTTCTTCTAGAGAGCCCATGTTTCTGCTCTGTACATTAACAATGGTTTTATCACTGTGTTATATATCTTGACTTTTAGCTTGATTGGCATTTTCTTATCACCACTCCCATACAGCTTTTATCCTACTGTCAACTTCAGCCTCACATCCTTCCTCTTGGCTCAAAGTAGACCCTAAGTATTTTAACTTTCCCGCTTGTTTATAATTGAGCCTCTTCTTTCTTGTATTTCTATTCTGTCTATCTTCCCTACTATTCAGCAAAACCTCTGTTTTATTCACATTCACCTTTAATCCGCTCTCCAACCCTTCTCTGTAGGTCCTCCTCATTTTCAGCAGTAATCACCAGATCAGCGGAGTACAGCAACTCCCACAGCTCTTCATTCCTGATCTCTTCACTCAAAACATCCATGACCAGCCCAAACAAAAATAGTCTATCTTCAAAGTTTTCGGTTTCCCCAATTGCTGTTATTACTTTTATGCTCGATCTTTTATATATCATCTCGATCAGCCTAACCAACTTCTGGGGCTTTCCTTTTCCTTAAACACCAAAACATAACTTCTCTTGGGATTCTATCATATGCTTTTTCTAGGTCTATAAATGCGCAATAGAGTTCCTGGTTTTCCTCTAGCCTCTTTTCCAGCGTCCCTCTTCCTCTTATGAATCCATACTGCTATTTCCCGATCTTTAATACGCTATTTCTAGCTATTCTTACCTAAAGTATGTATTAAACTAACTATATTAAGTTATATTGTCTACAAATAGGACTTGAGTGGACTTAAGCAAAGAGGATATGGAACTATACTGGGCAATTCATTGGGATCTGGGGTCATCAAAAGGTTAAGAACCTCTATTTGAAAGACTTGGTGAAGAATATGATCTGCTACTTCCAAGATTATTTCCCATAGTTTTGTTTTAAATCAAATAAAGTTTAATTTTACCATACAATAATATCCGATATGCATTATTTGACTAACTTTTTGTGAGCACTTAAGCAATATTCAGAGCTAGCCGCTGATACTTCAGAGTAGAAAAACTGCAGCTGCTAAAAGAAAAATCAATACATTTTGTCAATGACAGAAATTAAGAACGAAACGAAGGTGTATTATGTCAAATACTCCTCTTTAGCTTTAGGCCAAAATAACAAGTCTGTAAAGGTGATACTAAAGTTCACTCAAGATATAAAATTGATCTCACTTACCTAATTGATAGTGCTGTACCGTCCATGTACTTTGCGGGTGGTTTTTCCTCATATCTTATGACCGCTGCACACTAATATTTACCGGTGACGCCAGAGTAATGTTCTTGAGTAATGTTAAGAGCCTTATTTCCTTTAGCTGATTATTTAATATTCTTTTGTATACTAAATTTACAAAGATAATATTTCTAAACAGGGATCACCGAAAAAATAGTGATGCAAAGAGTCCGTGAGGCTAAGAGACGTGGCATCACAGGAAAATGTCTATTTCTCCTTCCTCACAAACCCGAGAAATTTCCCAGTAATCATTTCCTCAGCGTAGGGATGTAAGGAAAGAAAACGAAAACCGTATCCTTTGATGAAACAGTAACTCACGGGAAGCTTTCAATTAAGGAGGTAGAAATTTCTCCCTGGTAATGATGGGGAGGTCGGTCCCTGTAAATCAAACACTTTCTTCAATCAATGGGAATTACAAAAGGCCGAGAGCCAACCGAACTCAATCATCACAGTGGTAAAGATTTAATGAAATTTTCCTCCTTTATTTCCTTTCCCTACTCCTCTCCCTGTTTCTCTCCCTCCCCCTTCCCTTCCTCCTCCTGTTTCTCCTCTTCCCCTTTACTTTCTGGGGCCAAGATATTTTCCCCGAGATCAAAGGCCCACCGTCTCAAGGTGATTGCCAAAATTAATACCTTTGAGAGGGCCAATTACCAGTCCAGTTAAGAAATCATTGATCTTGTATTTTTCCCGCCTTTTTCCGTCGTTCAGTTCCAGTCGCTGTTTTTTTCGTCTGGATCAAAGCAGAAACAAAAGAGTTCTTGAAAAGATGCAAAATATCTTCTTCGGCCGTTGATTATCTGTTTGTATTTATGCATGAAGTCTAGAATTATATAAATTCTATGAAGGACATGTTCTTTAAAGTTCATTCTTTCAAGCTTACTTTCTCTCTCTCTCTCTCTCTCTCTCTCTCTCTCTCTCCTCTCTCTCTCTCTCTCTCTCGTATGATCTTGCCAAACTAATAAGGCTAATGATGTGATAAGAATACTGTAAGGTGATAATTCTGATAAGTACCTTGCTTCCAGTATGTTGATGCTTAATGCAAATTTTAAAATGAACAATGTTAATACAGTTTTTCATTTCATTTTCCAAAAATATTAAAGATAAATATCGATTTCTGAGAATGATTACAGTTGTCACTGCCACGTATGGAAATTAAAGATATTAAAATTGAAAGTTTGTTCTTATGAACTCTGATATGAGAGAGAGAGAGAGAGAGAGAGAGAGAGAGAGAGAGAGAGAGAGAGAGAGAGAGAGAGACTATTTTTATAAGATCATTATATTACTGAATTGGAGTGAGAGCTTTTAGTACTGGAAGATGAGACGAAAATGTAGAATCATCCAGATGTACTCACTCACATTAACCAACCTCGGGTTCTAAATCTATCTACATCATATTCTTACACGTTACGGAAGACCAAATTTGCTGTAAATAATTGCATTACCTTTGAAGGATACTCCGTTATGACCATATCAAATGAACTATCCACCCATTTGTTTTGAAATACGTGATATGTGGCTTCCTATCCTAAGCCCTTCTGGAGCTGCCGTCAGGAGCTTGCTAGACTATCACTTGACATTATATTTCAAGGTTTTAGCTTTGGTCTGGGGTACAAGGTACGAGGTAGGAAAGTGGGTAATGGAGATCTGCCAAGAATAACTATAAATGACGGACCACATCACCTGCAATCCTTGTATAGAATGTCGGGAAGTAGAATGGCACCATCGCACCACTGTACAATATGAAAATCACCAAATGGCCGAATGCGCGGTCTCTGCCAACACTCTGTACCCATGTTCTAGCTAGTAAATAAAACGAGAGACAGAGATTTAAGGCAAGAAGCCTTTAGGGTTTTGAATATATGTTTGAGATGTATATAATAGCCATGGTATTTAGGGCTATACAAAGTTATGAAAGACTTGTAAATTTAAATTTTGTCTGTTAGGTGATACGATCACTTTATAGAAAAGTAGATGCGGCAAAATATTTTCAGATTTGCAATACAGATTCTGAAAACAATTCCTAAAAAATTGAATTATTTATTAGTTAAAAGACTTTTTTTTTTTTTAGCTTCCTTGCATTATTTATGAAATTGATATGCTACACCGTTATAGGACCAATATTATTCCATGGTTAATTCCAGTTTTTATTTTTATTTACACTGAAATTAGGCTTTAATAAAGACAATATTAGTTCAGAGTGTAAAATACTCACTACATTTTGAATCAGAGCCTCTTCATGAAACGCGAAGCCTAATGAGGATATATGATAACAGCTTGGAATACTTGCAATTGAATACCAAATCTCGGGCAAATGAAAGACGCGCTTCTGATGCTAATGAGTAAACGATACTCTGACCTTTTAGGACTCGCAACCACAATTGTGCCATTTATTACGTGTGACTCTTGGGCAAATTGTGGATTCCAATATTTGAGCCTCATAAAGAATATGTCCCCTTCCCAGTAATATCTATAAATATTTGGGTGTATGAGCAAGGCGTTTTCGACATCTTTGCATGAAGCTAGGTTAAGAGAGAGAGAGAGAGAGAGAGAGAGAGAGAGAGAGAGAGAGAGTGAAATTGCGCGTTGGGAAATTTGTGTTAGGTATTCTGTACATCCATATAATTTTCGTCATCTGCGAGTGAGATTTGGAAAGAACAAGACTTTGTCCCCCCTCTAGCTTGCTCGAGATGCGTACAAGATTTTCCCCTCGCGCATAAGTTGGAAACATTATTTTCTTAACTTAACGTAAATTAAAACGTGCTAAAATCTACGGTCAGATAGATCCTTGTTTCACCAACGAAAATGACAATAACTTTTTTTTATTAGAAATAATTTTTCTGTGCTGTGTAACATGCCCATTATTTATTTTTCATTTAGATTTTCATTCTAATAGTCAAATCATAGATATCCTATCATAAAATTCCTGTATCTTTAACTCAACGCGAAACACCCTTTTCAGACTTTTTTAGGCTTTCCTACCCCCCACCCCCAACAACAACAACAACAACTAAGTAGTTTGTAGGCTTACCAACCGAGTAAGCGAAAAGTGAGTGAGTTAGTGAGTGTGTGTGTGTATGTGTGTGTGTGTGTGTGTGTGTGTGTTGGATTCAAACGTTATAACTTTTGTCATTTGCGTTTGACTATGAGCGTCAGAGAGTGAAATAGAGATCTGTGAAAATATTCATTGGTAAAAATACTAACGGTCAAATGGATTAGATCCCTGAAAGTATTTTCTCTGACTTGTGAATATGCACGATACACGTAACGCTGATAGATCAAAACCAATCTCCTAAGTGGTGAGAGGACTCCGAACACTCTTATTTCAGAGGGCATATTTATTTCGTGTTCTACTTCCTTCTAGTAGAAGTATCTGAGATGACAGCTACAACAAAACTTCAAGAATGACTTACGCTAATGGCTGAAACTAAAAGTTCCCAGACAGACGACATAGGACACATTCCGATTATATGAAGCAATGCTAAACGTCCAGCTTGTTTCAACGAATCTTTAACGATATAGTTTCGTCTCTGTTTATGGGAAAGTTCCCGAGGTCCACACCAGACCACTTTATCCTTTTCACGCTTTTCCACACTGGCCAGCTCAAGAGAAGACAACCAGCAAAGAACTGGTATAATTTCCAACAGAAATTTTTCCCCTGAAGGAATCTGCTAAAAGACTTTGGAACAGATGTTGGTGTGATGGTATACTTTATCAGGCAGTTATTGAATTGCATATGGATTATTTATACGGCACTACGACACCGGTGTGCATTGAGAACGAAAAGCATTAAAACTGAAGGAAAAAATTATGCAGAACACAAGATAAAGGAAAACCGTTAGAAATATTTCTCGAGCTTAAAAAAAAAATAGTGGTTTTCGGAGTCTAGACAATATCTTTATAATCTTCAGCTGAACGATGTCCATGTTACCATATTCTAAGTAAAGTAATACATGGCTATTACCAAAGAGAAAACTGACCATCGTACAGTATATTTCTTCACCACCGTAGCAAGGAAGCAGAAACCATTACATAGCTAACAGTTTGGAGTAAACCTAAAATCAGATAGATTTCTTCTTCTTTCGCTTTCAACAAAGCAGCAGACAAAGTGCCTGGAGATGTTAATCGATACTGTTGTAGGAGAGTACATTCACATCAGCCGTGCATTTGATGTCTAGGCCAATCCCTTACGACGCTCCTGATTGGCTGTTGATAAGCCATTCACAGGGCTGGAAACTCTTAGTCTCTCTCGACAGTTCACATAGGTATGTTGTATGTTCCAGCTCTCCTGAAAGACGTATCCCTCAGTAGATGGGGAGCATAAATCATGCCTATGTGAACTCTAGAGAGAGACTGGGAGTTTGCAACCGTGTGATTGGCTTATCAACAGCCAATCAGCAGCGTCGTAAGGGACTGGCCTAGACATCAAATGCACGGTTGATGTGAAACTACTATAGTTCACGGAGGCGTCAGCTCAGCTCCTGTCGCTCCAAGAACAGCCACATCGGTCTTTTGCAGGTGCTTCTCTGTCTCCTGTCATGCCCCTAGGCTTTAGGAGCTCCCTTATTAGTTTTCTGTAAAAGAAAACTATTGGCTCTGTCTGTGCGTCCACAATTTTTCTGTCCGCCCTAGCTCTTAAAAGCTAATGAGTCTAGAGGGTTGCAAATTAGTATGCTAATCATCCACCCTACACTAATCAAACATACCAAATTGCAACCATCTAGCCTCTGTAATTTTCATTATTTAAGGCTAAAGGTAGCTATGATCATGCGTCTAGCACCGCAACAACACAGCTTGAGAGCTTAATACAGCATTATACGCTGTACAGAAAACTCGGATCATGTCAAGATAAGTGAACCCACAATTTTTCAAGACAATATTATACCATTTTGATATATATGTATATATATAATATTATATCACTTTGATTCATACATAATATATAGATATATATATATGTGTATATATATCTATCTCTCTATCTATATATATATATATACACACACACACACATATATATATATATATATATATATATATATAATATATATATATATATATATATATATATATATATATATATATATAAATCAATATTGGCTTGAGAAATAGTGGGTTCGTAAATCTTGACATGATCCGAAAACTTAATTGCGCCGAAGAAACTTCGGTGCATTTCTTACTTGTTTAATATAAGTGTGTAAAACGTGGCGGAAAATTACATATGAGCATTGTCCAATGGAGGGCATTCTTGAAAACAAGTTTCCTTCCACCGATATCGCTTTATCAACACGGTTCCCTTTACCCTCAGAGAAAGGTAGTTAAAAAGGCAATTTCGTATCTGTTATTTGTAATCATTATCTGGGAGTCATTTAATTACGACAATACAGCTATCTTAACATACATATATATTCATGAGTTCAGTAACCAATCTGACGAAAGCAATAATATTATTTTCCAAGGGACATAGAAAACTGCAATAACTGTTAAAAACACTTTTAAATCACATTGAATTCATTTATGCTGAGAAAAAGAAATTCATTGTTCATTGCTCAGATCAACGGTCTTCATACATCAGTACAAGGGCCATATCGCATATATTGCATATTTTTGCCGGCAAAAAAAGATAATTTATTCGATAAAATTAAATTTCATTGAATGCATAATTGTTAACTGGATTTTTTTTTCAATCAGCATGATACGATTCAGAGCAAGTGAAAATATTTTTCAATTGGAAAATGTCGTGTTTTCACTTAGAAATGACGTAAGTAAAAATTAACATTATCAAATATTCAAACAAAACCATGAATTACTTAATTACACAGTAAATGCAAGCAATTATGACTAAGTGCAATTTGCCAAATGTTTCCTGGCATGAGATTGTGATTAAATATGACCGTTCATAAGAAAAATAAACAGGTCCCGAAACGACTTCACTAGAATAAATCGAACAAGTTCAAATGACCATTACTTCTAGTAAGATTTCAGTCCGTCCCTTTTACACAGTCACATCTAACAGAGAGAGATAAAGTTTCAATATAAGAGGCATTTTTTGTGTTACTTATCCGGCGGCAATATTAGGAAAGAACAAAAGCTATCAATTTGTTTTCTTAAAATATTGCAAGATGTGGTCCTTATAACATACTGAGAAATAAAGTAATTTGGACAGGCTACGTTGAGATAAATTTTTCACACACGGAGAAGTCATATTCTTAACAATATCCAAGAAACAAATGGTGATACTTCGACCAAGGAAGTATAAGCGTCCGTTTGGTAACAGGACTGTGCATTTTTCCAAAATGTTGGCCAACAAATGGCTCAGGAAATAAAAAGTATTAAACAAAGACTTAAAAAAAAAATTTTAGGAAAGAAAAGTAGCAGCATCAACATGTTTCTTACAATTATTTAGTGGCTTCCATTTTAGCAAAGTTCTCCGTCTTTTATAGCGCCTCATGGAGTTAATATAAATCTCCATTAACACATCCTCTTTCCACTATTGTTATAACGCTCATTATAGAACTTAAATGTACATGATAAAGCCACGAGAATGAGGAATTAAGTATAAATCTTGC